>NW_016107385.1:629420-660954 GCF_001604975.1 Cebus imitator
AAAAAAAAAAAAAAAAAAAAGAATTTATGGACATATTTTAAAGCCACCACATAATCCATTAACAAATTAGTGGATAAGAAGATGAGAAAAAATTTGATGTAGTGACTCAAAACTAATTTTCCTAGTTTTAGGAGAAGCAAAAATAACTCCACAGTCATTTAAGAGCAATATAATTAAAAAATCAGACAATAGATTAATACTTGGGATTACTTCTTTAACACCAACATGGATTCAGAAGTCTAATGTTCACAAATGCTTTGACATCTGAAAGTACCCTGGAAAAAAAGTTTCTTGGCCAAACCCTGGAAGGTCAAAAGCCAATGGCCAGCACAGCTCTGCAGAAAACATCAGTGAGTAAGGTGAAGAATGAAACAATTGCAAAATAATAACACTTCTATCCTTGCAGGGTTTAAAGTCAGTCCACTCATTGATTTCAGGGAACAGGAATACAGAATTTTGTTCTTTGATGATTTATATCAGCCATACATCTAATCCTAGGATTGGAGATCTATGCTGATAAGAACTGAACTGTACAACGTAAGAATTTGAAAAAGGCATAAGTTACACAAGCTATTGTAATATTACCACCATATATATTGCCAAGCAGAACTTTAGCGCAAGCCAAGTTGCCTTAATAACTCTCTGTGAGGAAGAGGTTAGTATCATTGTCTTGGCTCCCTGTTAGGGCATATACAATCTGTTAAAAATCTCTTGTTTTAATTGACTGGTGCTGTCTCCTTCCCTTCCTGTCCTGGGCCATTTTTAAGCACGGAAGAATGGTTTGTGAAGAATATAAATAATAAATAACCCACACCACATTCACATACAAAATGGTGGTGACTCATAGCGGCAAGAAGTTTTAAAAATGTGTGCTTCAGTATGTTTGAATTTCTTTTTCATCCAAATACCTACACAGTAAAGATTTCACATAAGTGATTTTTCCATATGACAGAAACTTACTCCTTCAGGTACTCACACATTGTTATTTAATTTTAACGTTGATTAATGAAAATGTAAAATACAATAGATGATTCTACACTTTTAAACAAAGTATGCTAAACTTCAAACTTTTCTTGATGATTCTAGATTCTCCTTATGGTTATCAAAAGTGGTTATTTTATAAAGCAATGTAAGGCCAGGTGTGGTGGCTCTCACCTGTAATCCTAGCGCTTTGGGAGGCCAAGGTGGGTGGATCACCTGAGGTCAGGAGTTCGAGACCAGCCTGGCCAATATGGTGAAACACTGTCTCTACTAAAAATACAAAAAAGTAGCTGGGCATGGTGGTGCATGCCTCTAGTCCCAGCTACTTTGGAGCCTGAGGCAGGAAAAATGCTTCAACTCAGGAGAGAGAGGTTGTAATGTGCTGAGATGGCACTGGTGCACTCCAGCATGGGCAACAAAGAGTGAAACTCCATCAGTCCACATAATACAGCAGAAAGTTTACTGAATTAGAAATCAGAATGACTTCATCAAGTTCTTTAATCTCCTTGCCACACAGATACCTCATCTGTAGAATGGGAATATTATCTTCCTTGGATTTCTTTTTGTTAATGATAAATATCAAATCATATAACACATGTAAATATTATCAATTATTAGATGTAAGAATGTCGACTGAAACAAAGGACCGTTTCAACCCAAGAAGTGTTACGCAGCTATGATTTTGGTATTCTTGTGTTTATTGTACATGCATCATGATTCCCCAAAGCAGTTAGATTACATCTCAAGTTACAGCTAACAGATCCTGAGTAAATGGATTCTACTTTGAAAAAAAAAGAAAAAAGGCCTTTGTTCATATAGGTTTTATTTAAAATGCCATATATTTTTGATATATGGAGTTCTCTTTTACTTTATTGTCTCCTTCTTTGCTCTATTTGGCTAGTCAAGTTTGATAGATGAGAGATTTCTGAATAAATGAAGTTTTATAATCTGTGTATCTTTTTCTGAGCATGAACGCAAATGCCATGAATATTTAAGGTAGTATTTCCCATGTTGCGTGCCTCTAAAAATAGACATAGGTATATAAAAATATGGCCAACGATGACATATTTTTTTTAATGTCAGTACAGCTGCTAAGATGAGCATAGCCACATACCGTAGCCTACATGGTTAAGTTTTCCAAGCATTTGGGGAAAGTATTACATTCACATAGTTCTAATATTATCATCGGGCTTTAGAACATTGATCGCTAAGAAACCGTAAGTTCAGCCAGCCACATTACTAAACAGAGTGGATGGTACTAGGGGCATTATCCCTCCAGAGTTCTTGCATAAAGCAATGTGTCTCTTCTCCAAAGAAAACCCTGAACCTCACCTTCACAATTTCATCCCAGAGCATAAGTATAACTGAGCTGCAGAAACTACAAGCTCTAAATTTGACAGTGGTTTTGAAAGTCATTTCAGGCAATGTCTGAAGCAGTAGTTTCTAAACACTGGACTGTGGCCAAGGGCATCAGACTTAGCTGGCAAACTTATTCGTAGTTCTGACAACACTGAAATCAGATCTTTTGGATATGAAGCATAGGTATTTATACTTTCAACAAAACATCCAAGTGATTCGCCTGAGCAGGCCATATTTGAGAATCACTGGTCAAAATTAGGTAATTGAGGTTGCCCCCACTCTGCACTGTCTCACAGGTGATAGAATGCTCCACAGAGAGGCACTGGATTCTGCCATTCTCCCACCCGAATAAACAATCATCAAACACTAGTACTCTGATTTCCATTCCTTCACCAACTATTTACTCAGCTCCTACCACATGCATTGTGATGGTTGCCAACTTTACAATAATGAATAAGGCAGACATGGTCTCTTCCATTCCAGAGCTCAAAACCCAGCGGTAGGAGGAGGGGAAGGTGGTGTATTATATATTAAGCAAATAACCACTAAAATTTCTGTGTATCATGAGTACAATAAAGGGAAACAATAGAGTGTCTGAGAAAGTAGGACTAGTGCTCAAATATTAATGAGTACGAGAGTTGTCAGAGAAGACTCCCTCAAGAAATAACATTCAATTTGAGATTTGAATAATGGGTACCATTTAGGAGTACGGGCAATCCAAGATTAACAGCGGGTGCATGCACCCTGCTGCAAGAGTTTCACTTCTTGCCTATACTTGTTCTCAAATCATAGTCTCGGATCCACTGAACAATGTGCCTTAGAGCAGCTTAGGAAAAGAACAGTCAGAATGAGAATCAAGTCCACAGGACCAGTGGGGCCCATTAAAAAACCCCAGACCTGGATGTTTGTTTATTGTCAGTTTCCAATCTAGGGATCTTAATCAGTTTTACACAGTTTAATCTAAAACAGTGGTTCTCAATCTTGGCTGTACACTGGAATCTCCTAGGAAGCTTTTAAAAATTCTGATGCCTTGGCCTCACTCCTAGAAATTCTGATTTAATTGGTCTGTGGTGTAGTCTGAACATGAGCGTTTTCTAAAGCTCTCCAGATGATTCTAACATGTAAACAATTTTGAGAACCACTACTTAAAATAGGAAAATATTATATCTAAATTTATCAACAAGGAAAGTCAATGGAAAGTTATAACAATCTGTGTGTTTTGTGCATCTGTGTTGGAAACTGAAGAACAGCTGGTAAAATTGAACCTTAGGTTTCTAGCACACCAATCACTAAAGATGGCCTCATTGGCTCTCTGCTTCACATATAGGTAACTCTCTTTAGCACCTGATATGCTTTCAAGAGGCAATCTTTTATGTCCATGGCTCTGCGTTCTGGGCTAAGGAAGAAGATGTACATGAAACTTAGCAAAGTAATTTTTCCCTCAGAAAATTTGAAGTCCATTTGGAAAGACAGGACTAACGACAACAAAATAATAAAATGAATACAGTTTAAGGTATTAGCTAAGACAACAGAAGTTCAAGAAATGGCAGCAAGATAAGCTTCGCTGAAAGCTGGGCTGATCAAAAGAGACAAGAGGATATGGGTTCTTAGCAGAAAAACAAAGGCAAAGAAGAAGAAACAACCATGGTGGAAAAGAGAAGAGGGAAGAGACCTGCCTCATCTCCCACAGTGGAAGGTGAGAGTCAGAAGAAATCAGCAATCTCTCCTGTTGAAGGTTGGTCAATGACCAGCAGCCATTGTTAAGTCTTATTTTTCAGAGAACCATTCTCCTTGGGCATCTGCCTTCAGAGTGGAGAAGGATAATTTCATTTTTCCATTTCCTTCTGTAGGAAAGGTGATTAGCCATTGATTTCCAGGTGTTTTGATGTCAACAGCCAGGTTTTACAATTTTTAGCTTCTCCTAGATCCCCCCTTTAATCTCTCATATTCAATCTCTCAGGTATAAGTTTCTCCAGATGACATACCCAAAGGGTAATAAAATCATAACTGTTCTATATGTGTTTACTAAGGCACTGGGGAACATGAGATAACATACATTATCTTGTTTAATCTTCACAACGTTTCATTAGGAAGCTGTGATTCCCCATTTTCAGATGAAAACCATGAGGCTCAGAAAAAAAGATTTGCCCAAGTTCACACAGTAAGCAGTAGAACTGGCACTTTTGCCCAAGTTTAACTTGTTGGTACTGCCTTTTCATTTTTATTTTACTTATTTATTTATTTTTTGAAATGGAGTTTCACCCTTCCTACCCAGGTTGGAGTGCAGTGGTATGATCTGAGCTCACTGCAACCTCTGCCTCCTGGGTTCAAGGGATTCTCCTGCCTCAGCCTCTGGAGTAGCTCAGATTACAGGCATACACCACCATACCCGGCTAATTTTTTATATTTTTAGTAGAGACAGAGTTTCACCATGTTGGCCAGGCTGGTCTCGAGCTCTTGACCTCAAGTGATCCACCCGACTCGGCCTCCCAAAGTGCTGGGATTACAGGCATGAGCCAGTGTGCCCAGCCAGTAATGCCTATTAAAAATTTTATAACACACAGAAGATTCTTGGTATTGCTTCATTAAATTGAAGACCTCAGTGATCACTATGCAGCAGAACCATCTGTAGCACTTTCTTCATTTATAGAAGCTTGGACCATCCCCCGATCCCACCTCAGAACGACTAAAAATCTCCAAGGCGGGGCCTAGAAATGTATATTTTTTAAATCCCACAGATGATTATGATACACAGCTTGGATGCAAAACAATGGTCCCATTCAGTGGCAAGGGCTGGGAAACATTCATGTAGCTTAAATGCTACTTACTGTGCTTATATGCAGGTTGTATAAGGCCCCTCACTTTGAAATATGTGTACCATTTTTCTATTTAAACTGTTGGAAACAACCATAATAAAGAAAACAGTGATGATGAAAAACTAACAGAAGCAAGATACACTGTGCTATGGAGAAGCTCAATAAATCCCAAGTTTGGGAAACTTGTGAAATGTTACCATTTCTAGTAAATAATGGTCTATGGGATTATTGCACTCTTCAAAATGTATTAAAACATATTACACTAACCCTGGTTTTTTTTTTTTGGTTTGCAAATGTGCTTGCGGAGCTGAAGCCTGTTTAAGATTAAACCAGTTATTGGTTTCAAGCTTTTCAGCATATATATTTCCTGTACCCTTAATAATTATCTTCTTTAAATATATACTAATAGAGGTCAGATGCTTATCACCATGGCAGAAAATGCAGTTTGAGACAGATTTGGGCATCATCAAATGATAATCTTGTTCACCAGTCACGGTATCAGCACTTTTGAATGTTTTTATGACTAGCATGTGATTATTGCAGGCAAAGGGGTTCGGAGTAAACATGGGAGGCTGGGAGAACCAGAAGCAGACCTTTAGAATATTTGGAAATAAGGTGGGATAGGAAAATTTGAGTCAATCCTTTATCTTTTTGTTGGGTAGCAATTAGTTTTCATGTTATTCAGAGTATCATTCTGAAATGATCATGCTCAAAGCTAAATTTTCTTTCATTTGGAACAAAGGACTATCACTCAAGGACTGTCTGTATGAAATGAGGCCTAAAAAGGAAACTCAACATTCTTTCATCTTTGTTAAGAACTGAATGAAAGACAACAATGCAATAAAGTCTCATAGGCTTTATGAAATCTTTTGCTGAATGTGGTTTTTTTGGAAGTTCTGTACTAATACATTGTTTCACAAGCAATTGAAAAGTATCAAGAAAGGTAATGATATCAAGTTGTTTGCTATTTCCTAAGTATAAATGCAAGAGAATATAAGTGATAAGTCAACTTCTGGAGAGAAGAGTTTACCTATCATGACATCTTATATAACAACTTATAACCCAGGTTTTCAATAACAGATTAGGACACAGCAATTAAAGAACAGTTTTGGAACACATTAACTTAATTCAAGCAATAAAATGAAGGCCATAAATTCATTTGCCTATTACCTCTTGCATATTCATTTGTCACAAATGGTTTAATATAGATAAGGTGGGCATTCTACCTAACATCTCCATATTTCATGATTCCCTGGGACATAGCAATTTTCCATGGCAATTAACAAGGAAGGTAGATGAGAGCAATTAACATCACAACTTCTGTTGCTTTATGCAAGTCAGAATTGCCACTGATTTTTAGTGGTCAGTTTTATACAATTAGAACCTTCTGCCATTTGAGGAGACCAAATCACTGGAACTTATTTTTAGAGCAATCTCACCTAGTGGGAACATCTCAAAAGCATCAACCAAAATAATGGACATGTACTTAACAGAGGAAAACCTAGGACAGCAAAGTATTGGAAATCACCTCACTATGTAGAGCCGTTTTACTTAAATAACTTTGAAATTGTAGGCTTACAGTGATCTATCAAACAGTGACGGCACTTCTGAAAGCATCGTCAATAGATCTGGTATGTGCTTCAGAACATCAGTGCTCCAAGCCCACTCTTCTCAGTAATGACCTTTTGCTCACAGAGGTTAGGAACAGACTCACTTATAAAGGTGAAGAAGACAAAAGGTTAAATGATGCTGAAAATATTTTAAGATGAATTCCCCATTTTACACCTTAGTTCTGGGTTTCCAGAATCAGAAAATGCCATCTGGTAGGGACCTTGAAGATCATCCAGCAATCCCTTCATTTTACAGGTGAGAAAACTGAAGCCCAGAGGAGGTAGTGGCTAGTTCAAGATTATTTGTTGCTAAACTATTTGGTCTATTAACAGTGCTCCAGCTTTTGAGAGAGAGAAAGAGAGAGAGAGAGAGAGAGAGACACACACACACACACACACACACACACACACACAGTGGGGGAGAGAGGGAGGCAGGGGAGATTTCCCCCACACATTCTACCAACTGGAAATTCCTTGAGATTAACAACTATCTCTCTTTTTTTTTTTTAAGCATGAAACCCATTGGTCATTCCCATATTAATGCCTTGAGTGCATTTGATGGGCAATATCCAGATGCTTCTGTGAAAGTGTAAAAGGGAGGTTTGTTTAAACCTATGAGGAGAGAAGTAGAGACTAACCTGCAGGAAAACAGGAGGGCTGCTGAACTTGCCATTGCTTCTTGTCAAGTCCTAACTTACTATGTGCATGACCTTAAGCAAGTTATCAGATGTCTCTGAACTTCAATTTCCTCAACTGTATAACCAGGATGATAACAATTACTTTTAGCATTGTTGTAACATTAAGTTTTAGGTTGTTAAACAAATTTTGAAAATAACCAAGCAAATTGCCTGGCATTTAGCAGATGCTCAGTAAATATGAGTTATCTTTTTTTCCTTTGCATTCACCACTCCTCCTACCAAGAAACTTCTACGAAAACCAAAGTAGTTTTTAGACGACTGGGTCTAAATTTTTTCATCCACACCCAGAGATAAGACAACCTACTTCATACAGTCATTGCTGAGATTCAATGTGACAAAGTCTGTGAAGGTGCTTTGTGAAGTATAGGCTGTTACACACAAAAGGAGTGAATGCCATTAATCACATCCCGGTATTTCAGACCCAACTTTCTGTTTTCTAATCTGCTTGAAATACCTTCATCCATCCTCTCCAAGTACCTGACTCCCCTTTAATCACCAACTTGTATTCTTCCCCAGTAAAATTAACAAACACATCCCAAGTACTTGATGTGTGCTGGGGTGCTGTGTTGCTGCCTAATAGAGCCCAGTCTCTCTGTTCTGCCCAGGGTGACCTCTCCCTCCATCCAGCCCCCTCACAGGGCTTGTTTATTATCTCATTTGTCACTTACCACATGTTGTTAACCACCTTTCTGCTCTTACATATTTGGTTTTTTTCTACTTGACTATTGGACTTTTCAAGGACAGAATATTCTTTAGGTTTGCTTTTGCTTGTTTTTTGTTGCAAACTCCACAAGTTTAGCAGAGTACTTTG
Organism: Cebus imitator; assembly: GCF_001604975.1. Taxonomy (NCBI): domain Eukaryota; kingdom Metazoa; phylum Chordata; class Mammalia; order Primates; family Cebidae; genus Cebus; species Cebus imitator. The sequence goes on from NW_016107385.1 coordinate 637,696, forward strand.
ATCAGAGTACTTTGATCAGAGTAGGCTCACAATGCCTATCTGACGAATAATCGATGGATTACGGTATTGAACTTGGCCAATAGTTTTGTTTTGGTTACTCTGCTGACATTAAAAATGACCAGAAAACTTAGTAATATGAAACAACTATTTATTATGCTGATAGATCTGTAGGTCAGAAAGTTGGACGGTCACAGAGGGAATGGTTTGTATTCGCTCCAAGATGTCTGATACGGAAAGAATTGAAGGCTGGAAGCTGGAATGATCTGAAGGCCTATTCACTCACAATTAACGCTAGCTGTCGGCTGGGAACTTAATAGCTGTTGACTGGAACATCTATACATGGGCCCTCCATGTGACCTTGGCTTCTTCACAATACTATGGCTGCATTCCAAAAGAGAAAGCCAGGCGGAAGCTGTATCCTTTCTATGACCTAGCTTCAGAAGTCACACAGCATCACTTCTGTTAGACCCTACTGGCTGGAGAAGTAACGAGCCTACTCAGGTTCAAGGAGAGAGGGGAAGTAAACTCCATCTCTTAATGCAAAGTAGCATGGTTCTAAAACACCATGTAGGAGTGGAAATATTCATTGGCCATTTTTGGAAAATATAATCAGCCACAAAGATTTTATTGTCCTAATGAGATAACACCAAATTTTCCTGTGTTTTAAATGCAAGGGAATATCTTACTCTTAAGTCTCTAAATATGTGACCAGAAACCTTGAGGCCGTTTGTCTTCAAAATTGAGAAAGAGAGGCATGAAAAAGAAATAGGTATAGTGAGCATGAGTCTAGCCACTTCTCTCTAGCAAATGGTCAACTAGATATTCAGAGTGAATGAAAGAGCTCCACTTGTATGACTGGCAGACCATTAGTTACTATTTAAGTAATAGGTAATTAGTTCCGCATTTGGCATTTCGTTGGAGCTTCTTTTGCTCCCCACAAAGTGCCTTAACCTATGGACACAGCAAAACTAGCTCCCTGGTTGATTTCCCTGTCTAAGAGCTGACCCTTTCCTTAGTTGAAGTAACAATCCATTCAGGATGCTGTCGTGCCCAATAGCTTATGATGATTGGATGACTAAGCAAGTGTATTAGTCTGAGTTCTCCTGAGATATGGAACCAATAGGATATATATATATACATCTGTACTGAGAGAAAGAAAGAGATTTGCTATAATGAATTGGCTCATGTGATTATGGAGGTAAAGTCCAAGAGCTGTAGTCGGCGAGCTGTAAACCCAGGAGAGTCAATGGTATAGTTCCAGTCCAGGTCCAAAAACCTGACAATCCAAAGAGCCAATAGTGTACGTTCCAGTTCAAGTAGGAGTCCAAAGGCAGGAGACCCATGTTCCAACTTGAAAACAGTTCATCAGGGAGAATTCTCTCTTATTCAGGGGAGGGCCAGCCATTTATTCTATTCAGACCCTCAACAGATTGGATGTGGCCCACCCACCCAAGGGAAGGTAATTTACTATACACATTCTACCAATCCAAATGTTAACCTCAGCCGATGCGGTGGCTTACACCTGTAATCCCAGCACTTTGGGAGTCTGAGGCAAGCAGATTGCTTGATCTCAGGAGTTTGAGACTAGCCTGGGCAACATGGCAAAATTATGTCTACAAAAAACACAAAAATTATCCAGGCATGGTGGTGCATTCCTGGAACCCCAGCTAGTTGGGAGGCTGAGGTGGGAGGACCATCTGAGCCCTGGAAGTCAAGGCTGCAGTGAGCCATGTCACACCATTGCACTTCACCCTGAACAATAGAGCAAGATCCTATAAACCTCCACCAAAAAAAAAATGTTAATCTCATCTCGTAATACTCTTATAGACACACCAAGGCTAACCAAGTATCATTTCTAGCAGCAATATCAACATATGTGCAGTTTTCCAAAGTGTGTTCTACAGAATACAAGTCCAAAGGGATCCTAATAGGTAATTATCAGTAAAAGGGTCTGTGAAAAACAAAATACTGGGTTAAACCTCAATCTCAAATGAACAAGGTTCTATTACGAAGGAGAGGGACAACTAAATTCTTCAAAAATGTCAAAGTCGTAAAAGACAAAGAAAGGTTGTCATAACAGTATGCTTATCAGATCGCCTGTCAAAAAAGAACCTGCTGCAAGTAATGCAATTGACCCACAGCCTCTGGATGCTACATCTTTGAATTAGTCACAGAATTTCTGCTGAGACCACACTTCCCCCAGCCCGCTCCTAACCAATGACTGAGCATGGAGAGGGAATTGCATTGGTCATTCTTGCCCAGTGTAGGGCTCCTCTAAGGAGAGCCCTTTGCTTTGGAGCTCCTGGAGGACCTGACTGAGACTGTCTCACAGCTGCTCTACAGACCCAGCCTCTTCCCACTTGATCTTCCTTCCCCCCACCATCTCCCTTCATAGGTGTCAGACCTGCATCTCAGCCTGAGGCTCTCTGTGTCTACTTCTACTCTCTTTCCACTTTGTCACTCACAGGCATTTTTCCTAACATATCTTGTTTACTTTTAATCCTGGCTTGACAGGATGAAATATTAGCAGAAGTAAATCTAGGTAAAGGGTATACGGATGTTCTTTGTACTATTCTTATTTCAACTTTTCAGTAAGTTGGAAATTATTTCCAAATAAAAAGTTAAAAGAAAGGAAAAGGACATGTAAGGTCTAGAGAATGGGGAAAGAAACTCTGAGTTAAATAAGTAAAATAGATTTTCTTAATACAAGACTTCTTGGAACCTTTCTACAGAGGTTATATGATGTTTACAAATATGTATTTGGCCACTAAAAGTTTGTCTGTGTGTAAATCATGAGGGTCAAAATTTCCAAAGAGCCCTTTGGAACAAGGTCAGTGAGCCCTACTGAGGCATGAGGCCCAAAATTCAACTTCTACCCCTGCAATGAAACGAGAATTCCTGGTTTCCAGAGGAAAGTATCTTTATTTAATCAGCCCTGTCACAATATTGCCTTTCTATTTGTGTTAAAATTGTGAAATACAGGGATAAAATCTGTGATTATAGCATATTTTCAAGGGTTCAACCACAGATGAGAACCTAACTTTATTAACAGCATAACATGTTACATCATGAACACATAACAAGTTATGAGGACTTAACTTCCTAACAACAGACAGAACCTCAAATGGTCATGAACAGCACCAACTCCAGAAAAGATAGAAAAACACTGGGTAAAACTGACCCTCTCCAGGATGCCAAATTTTCTTCATTCTTTCTGATCAAATTGCTTATCAAAAGCTATAGTATCTTTTACATGAAGGGTTTTATTTGAAATATTCTGCTATTGGATGAGCACGGATCCTAACAATAGATAGAACTAATAAAGGACACCAGGCATGATGGTTCATTGCCTATAATCCCAGCACGTTGGGAGGGTGGGGCAGGAGGACTGCTTGAGACCAGGAGTTTGAGACCAGCCTGGGCAACATAGCAAGACCTCATCTCTACTAAAACAACATTTAAAAATTAGCCAGGTGTGGTTGTGTGCACCTGTAGTCGGGAGGACCGCTTGAGCCCGGGAGCTCAATGTTGCAGTGAGCTGTGATTGCATCACTGCACTCTAGCCTAAGCAACAAAATGAGACCCTATCTCAAATAAATAAATAATTCCGACAATTAACAAAGAAAGAAGTCTTGTTATTCGTAAATTTTAAAATTTACCTTACCCAGAAAAGCATCAGAATGGGTAAAAATAAGGATACATATAATAGACTCTCCTTATTCTCATGAATTTTTAAAATCATTTGACTATTGAAGCAAAGACTGTAACAGCATCTGATGTGGTGCTCAGTGTATATACAGGAAATACTTAAGACAATTATATTTTTCAAGTGGGAACGATAAAGAACCTAAATGGAAAGTTTATTTCATGCTTCTAACATTCTTAAAATGACAAAATTACATAGATGGAGAACAGATTCATGGTTGCCATGGGTTGGGGTAGTGGGTAGGGAGGGAGACAGCTATAAAAAGGGTAGCATGAGGGATCCTTGTGATGAGTTATGCATCTTGTATCTTTCGTACCTTGACTATAGTGGTGGCCTCACCAATCTACTCATAATAAAGTTGCATAGAACTTAATACACATACACACACACACACACACACACACACACACACAAGTAGATGTAAAACTGGGGAACTCTCAGTAAAGCCTGCAGACTGTATCAATGTGAACTTCCTGGTTATGATACTATACTATCGTTATGCAAGATGAAAATAGGTGAAAGGTATACAGAATCTCTCTGTATTATTTCTTCCAATTGCATGTTATCTCAAAACGTTCAGTTATCTAAAAATACCGAATGCACATGCACACACACATGCACACACACACACACTTTAACTTTTTATAATGTGTTAACATTTACCTTTCCTAAGAAATAGATGTGCATTTTAATGGCACCAACTGGAGACAACATCTTTATCTAGAAGAGCACTCTAATGGCTGGCTTCCTTTCAGTATCTATGACAGACCCAAGGGATAGATATTTTTGTGCAGGCAAGTCTTTTGGTAATGTTAGAATCTCACGACATCAGCAGCTGCCTACTCCACCTACTCCCTTCAGTGGATTGAAAATAAAAGTTAGTTCTTATTCATGAAGAGCTGTGCTTAGCCTTGTCCAACTTGGTAACTGATTTTTGTACATTTCCCTGTGTTACAGAGTGAAACTTAAACAGAAAACTGTTTTAATTCTAATTTTTCTCATTTGACAATGAAAGAACAGGTCTATTCTTGAAATATATGTCCCAGGCCTCAAAGTATGAGAACTAAAAAAGCTAAATTGAAATGGGTGTGTAAAGCTTCCTCCCTCCCCCCGCTCCCTGCTGCTGTGGAGGAATAAAAGCCTTTTTCTCTGTTGACAATCAATCAGCTAATATTTACAACCTTTCAACAAGCTTTTTCAACCATTACTAGATCATTAGAAAGGACTTCAAACTCCCTGGCCCTTTTAAAGGCATTAAGGATTTAGCTGCAGAAAGATGAAACCACACAGTTAATAGAGTTCCCACTCTGCTCCCATACTGCAACCACAGGCAGCTTTTAAGAATCAATTTGTGGTTCTGGACAAATGGTCTAGACTAGAATGAGAACCCAGGACAGAAGCAACTAGAAAAGGAGGTAGGCAATTAGAAAATTCTAGCTATTCTTAGCATTCTACTCAATTATATTCAACTACAAAAAAAATAAGTTAAAGTATAACATAAACATTCTTCACTATTTTTGCTTATTTGAATGATTAAACATGCTAAGTAATTAAAACATCTAGTAATTTGCCTTTATTAATAACCTATGGTCAAAAGATGACGAAGGATCTCCTTAAAATGCTGATTTTATTATTTCCTTGCATGTCTCAGTGGCTCTGCAGGTTAGAAATGCTGTGCTTATTCATAAGATTGTATTTATTCTTTCAGTAGCTCATGAGTCGCACATCTGAGTACTTACAACTCCAGAGTGTGGAGGAGAGGGTGTAGACAGGGACTCTCTGTACTGTCTGCTCAATTTTCTGTAACCCTTAAACTTTTCTTTAAAAAAAAAAAAAAAAAAAAGCTGATTAATTTAAAAACAAAGCTGAAAAAAAAGAGTCTTAATTCTAGAGAGCCAGAGTTAAGGCTACAAATAGATCTAAATGACTTCCTTATTTTGTGTGCTGATATCCTAGATTCCTTTCCTTCCAAGCAATTGAAACAAAAATCTGCCCCCCACTCTGCTCCTACAACCCTCACTAAAAAAATGTGCTGGGTTTTGGAAGGAACCTTCTGATGAAAGTGGGAAGAAATAGGTGGAGGAGGAGATCCTGAGAAAGTCACGAAGGGTAGAAAGGAGGACAAACCAGGATGGTTTTTAGGGACCACCCTTCTTCAAGAGAATAGTGAGATGAAACTGGCAGCTATAGGCTGCCGAAGAAGAGACAGATCATTCAAGAAAGATCCTGTCCCACAGGGTCAATCAGCCTCTGTGCTTTCTCTAGTAGAGAAATGGCCAAATCCACCGGAATGAAAGAAGAAAAAAGCACTCTGCACTGGCATGTGGAAGATTTAGGCATCCGAGACAGAACTGACAAGACTGGAAGATGGTTCTGTGGCTGGTGGCTGGGTCAGGAAACTAGTGTTGTCAGACGAAGCAGTGAAGTATGTGGGAAAGACTGCAGTTCCTGAGACACCCACCCCTCAGGGATTCCCCTCTGTCTGAACAGTGGAAAAGACTGAATTGAGATGGAAGTTCCCACAGGTCATGGGCAAGAGGAGCAGAAAAATCAATTTGCTACAGCAGGACATCCCAGCTCTATCCCATGACTGGTGTGGCCTGAGGGAAATACCTGTTATGTAAGTAATCACTGAACTGATTCACCAAATCATGCAGTGTTGTTAAAATGCCGCATCCTTTGTAATAAAAAATCCCCACTAATTTTTTTTTTTAAATAAACTTAACTTTCAGAGAGTCAGATGATGCAACCGGTTTCAGGGAGAGGCAAAAGGGAAGACTGTCATGTTCCAGCTGCCTCAGCTTCCAATACCAAAAGACCTGCCTGGGACATAAAACCAACTGGACCTAAAATCCTAGGACTTCTGCCTCTACTACAGACTCATTTTATGGCCCTGGGCAAAAAGCTTAACTCCAAGGCCTTCTTTTGAACTGTCTGTAAAATGTGGACAATGTCTCCCCAGAATTAACCACCACATCTATGTGCCACTGATGACACATAATCAGCTATATAAATATATACATCAAACTCTTAATGCACAAGGTAGAGTTTAGGATGTGAGAGGTCAACATCTAATCTGAAACCTCAGACTTTTAGAGTGGGTCACATGGACTTCTCTAAAATAAAATGTCAGTTATTTTATTTCCCCAATCCTGAAAAGCCTCGAAGTGTATAACATGGTCATTTCCTATCATGGGTCAGTGTGGAAGAAGCAGCTGGGGGTTTCCACAGTTCCTTCACAGCTCAAGGGAGTGGAGATAATAATGGGATTCCCAGCAGCAACCCCAGTAGTAGAGTTTCAGCATATATGTGGTGTGTGTTTAGGACTGTCAAGAAACTTTCAATACCCAAGAAGCAGTTTGTAGATCAAGCAGTAAGGGCTGATTACTGGTCTCTATCCTACTTCGCCAGACAAAATTAGGATGACAGCTAATGCCAAAGTCCTAGACAAAACTCCAAGCCCCACTGCTCTCCAGGTTCTCTGCTGTGTCTAAAAAATGTGTTTTGACTTCCAAGCAGTCCCATTCTACTGCCTTTGTAAGTGAACATAGCTCACTGACAGAAATGTCAGGAGCACATGGAAAGCCTGCCAGCCACAGGCACTCACCTCTGGAAATTGTCTAGGAGACTCCCTCAGAGAGATGAAGAAACCTGCCCAAGGTCACACAGCCAGTAACTGGCGAAACTGGGGTTCAAATGTAAGTTTGCCTAACTGCACAGCCTCAGTGAGGATGATTGCATTAACGGGCTTCCAAGTGATCCTGTAAAGGGAAAACAATTCTACCAATTTGGTTTGGCAGGTGACATGGTCCAGGTAAAGAGGCCCAGTGTTCAAGAGGCCAATAATAGAGCATACAAAGAATCTCAGGCCCAGATTGCTCTCAAAACGTCAACAGTTGTTATTATTTTACCTGCCAGAAGATATCTTGTCTGCCTATATACTACAGTGTTCAGGTTGCCAGTTACTAAACAGTATTTTATTTATTTTTTTCTTGAGATAGAGTTTTGATCTTGTTCCCCGGGCTGGAGTGTAATGGCATGGTCTCAAGTCACTGCAACCTCCACCTCCCGGGTTCAAGCAATTCTCCCGCCTCAGCCTCCCAAGTAGCTGGGAATACAGATGCCTGCAACCACACCAGGCTAATTCTTGTATTTTTAGTACAGACAAGGTTTCACCATGTTGGCCAGGCTGGTCTCTAACTCCTGACCTCAGTGGCCCACCCACCTCAGCCTCCCAAAATGCTGAGATTACAGGCATGAGCCACCACGCCCGGCACTAAATAGTGTTAAAGACAGCTTATGCATATTTTGCATTTGCTATGTTTACTGCAGTTTACTGAGTATCCTATCAGATTAAAAGAGTAATAAAACATATTTCTTGCCCTCTGGCAGCTTAAGTCTAAGGGACTAGAGAGGTGGGAGTGCAGATATGAAAAGTAAAGTAAAAACACAAATATCTATTTATTCAGCCCAGAGTAAGATAAACGTCATGAGAAAAAACAAGTCCCGTGAAAGAATAGGTACTACCAAAATGATTTTTCCTAAAGTCCCTTAAGTTTTCTGCCATTAAGTCAACCCAAATTTATCTCATAACATCTTGGAAGTCAGTCACTTTACTTCAGAGGTTGCCTGCCAACAGTGTTGTCTTGCTATTCCCATAAGCCCCTCTTTCTTCTGTTTTCGTAACAGAGAAGTAAAAATCTCCACTGTTGGTTTTTGTTTTGTTTTGTTTTGTTTTGTTTTTTCCCTGAGCATTCTTAACATGTTAAGACTTAGTCTGGAGAAAAACGTCATCGGCAGGAATGTGATCAAGGGCCCTGTTCACTAGGAATGTACACACGATTTACATGGCCAACTTAGGTTTGTTTCAGTGGCATATTCTCAAGTCACATAGAGGTAGCTTGAAGATTAATGCACTCACACACAAAATTACTCTTTTTTGCTGCTCAGATTGTTACAGCAATCTAGTGAGGCCATTCTCTCTGCTGAGCTTGTGTCAACACTTCCAGTGTAACCCTGTTTTGTCAAGTCTTTCAGACTTGGCTGTGAATCTGCCCTGGGGGTCTGAAATTCAGGAGACAGGACTGTAAGATTATTTTGATTAGATTTTGCAAGTTTCCCTGTCTGTGAGCTGTCTGCTTATTACGTGATACACACCGAAGGTTGCACAATTCTTAAGCTGTTGTGTTTCTAAAATGAAATGGCATCATGAAATTATCTACCTCACAACGAAGACAGGGTTTAGCATTGCTACTTAGGAATCAATTAGGAACCAGTTGCTTTGATTCTTTATAGTTATATCTAAAACACCCTTACATTGCATAAAAATATAATATGAGAAAATTAATATTAAAATTCATCTCAATTTTATATGAAATGTAACATATATTTTCTTCCCTTCATGGGATCAAGCATTTTATGTTCTAAAATCTGGGGCTAACAAAAATTCTGAACACACTTATTCTCACCTTCGAGTGATATTATTCACTGTTACTCAATTATTCAGAGGCAATAGGTTCCACAGTTTCCAGACAATTAATCTAAGATTGGTTCCAATCTAAAGTACAGAGATAGCCTCTCATTTCTCTTAGTAATGTCAAGATTGGATGTGCTTTTAGACATGAGACAATATGAGGAGTCCACGGACGGGAGCATTGCCTTTGGTTTCTGTGGGTGCAGAGAAAAACAGATTGGTGTTGAGGAAAGTGCACGGACTCTGGGTTAACCAACCTAGGGTTGAGTATCAGTTTTGCCACTGTGTTACCAAGGGCATATATATCAACCTTGGCTTCCTTCAACTCTAGCCAGTGAAAATAATACTTCACTTATAAGGGGTTGAAGTCACTAGGATTCACTCATTTATTTACCTAATAAGTATTTGGAATAACTTTTCCTACATGCCAAGCATATAAGCATTGGAACCACAGGTATGATCCCTGCATTGATGGAGCTTCCAGTCAGTCGGGGAGATAAATTTGAATCAAATCGTGACCCAAATAAAAGTAAAAAGGTAGAGTTACGAAATGGCAAGTGCCACAAAGGTGCATGCTATCTTGACAACATATCAACTTCACCCCAAAAACCAAGGAGGCTTTAAGTGAGTGATGTTTCAGGTAAATCTAAAGGATGAGGAAGTATTGGCTAGATAGAGTGGGAGATGCTTGGGTGGGAGGGGCAGTATTGCAGACACAGAGATTAGCACGTGCAAAAGACCTGCAGCAGGAAGAAGCATTGTACCTAAACAAAGTGAGTAGAGGAGAATGCAGAGCCAGAGGAGGTAAGGGTCGGGAACTGACAGAATCTTATAGGTACAGGGATCCTATTAACAGCACTCCCCTTAACTCTCAAAAGTGTCTCCATTTGGATAATTATATGATCATGCTAATCATTGGCCATGTTAATCATTTTGACCCTGTTCTTGAAAACAGTAAAGAACTTTAAGCATACAAACAACATAATAAGATCATGGATTTAGAAAGCCAAAGTGTGGCGAATATATCACTACACCTGAGGTCTCTCCTATGACTGCTCGTTTATCAGCCTCATGTGGAACCATAGCCTGAAAAGTGCTGTATCGCCAACTTATTCAAATAGAAAACAAATAACTGTCTTCCACAAACTGGCTTCTAATCAAGTTTTAAGAACCAATTGTGAGGTATGTTTGATGCTGTCTTAGCCTGGGTTCTCAAGGGAAACAGAACTGGATGTATGTATGTGTGTAGAAAGAGCGGGTAAGGGGAGGGTGGGAGGGAGAGACTGATTTTAAGGAATTGGCTCTCATGATTGTGGAGCTGATTGAAGAAGATGGCAAATCCAAATTCTGCAGGCTACCCAGGGAAGAGCTGCAGTTCAGTCTGAAGGCAGTATGCTGGCAGAATTCCCTCTTCTCTGTAGGCGATCAGTCTTTTCTTTCTAGGGCCTTCAGTTGATCGGATGAGGCCCGCCTATATTATGAAGGGTAGTCTGCTTCATTCAATGTCTACAGACTGAATGTTGATGTCATCTAAAAAGCACCTCACAGAAACATCTAGAATACAACCTGGCCAACATGATGAAACCTCATCTCTACTAAAACTACAAAAATTAGCTGAGCACAGTGGCACGTGCCTGTCATTCTAGCTACTTGGGAGGCTGAGACAGGAGAATCACTTGAACCCAGGAAGCGGAGGTTACAGTGAGCCGAGATGGAGCCACTGCACTCCAACCTGGGTGACAGAGCAAGACTCCATCTCAAAAAAAAAGGGGGGGCGAGAAACTTCTAGAATAATGTTTGACCAAATATCTGGATGCTGTAGCCTAGCTAAATTGACTCAAAAAATTAACCATCACAAGTGTCTATTGGTACAGCTGAATGAATAACGTTTTTGATCTTTCAGGCTCTGGAGAAACACATTGACCAATCCCAAAGAGAGAGTAGCTACTCCTATAGATTCTTATGGCATCTCTGTGCTGAGGCACCAGCTTAACCGAGATAGTTTCTGAACAGACAAAGCAAAGTTTTAGAAGAGGGACAACTGGGCTTTGTGTTCCACAGGTTTCCCACCTGCCACAGGCCCCATAGGCCCCACATTCCAGAGTGGAGTGGGGAGATGTTCCAGGAAGAGCTGTGGCTGAGAGACCTCCCTCCTTGAATGTTTCCCACCTTGGAAGAATAAGGCAAGAACTGTTTGCTTGTCAAGGAAATTCCCTGAGGGAAACATTAACTTTGGAACTTCACAATTTCAACAAGGAAGTTATAAAGGCCAACATCTAAGAGCTGAAACTCTTCCCTCACACTCATTAAAAATGAGAAAAAAATAGGGAAAGAGAGAAAAGACTTCTCACATCAGTAGTTCCCTGTGATACTACTGTGCTTGTGTGAAGAGACAGGAGTTACGTTCTATAGTTTAAACATAGTAGGAGAGGCTGCAAAACACTGACTGCATTTGTGATACCAGGTCATGATTTTTCCATGTCATTAGCATTTGAGTTTTTAATTCACAAAACCCCTCCCTTCTGCTCAGGAAGAAAAGAATGACACGCTCTGCTTATGTGTTCTTACTGCCTTCGATTCAAGAAGTAAGAGGTAAAAATCAGAGAACTCAGGGTGTATTAGGAACTTTCTGAAAGTATTCCCCCTAATGACACATCCATTTTGTTGCTTTATTTTTTCCATTGTCTTTTTATATCTCAGAGAGGAACAATGTATTTAATTACGGGAAGAGAAAGTTTTCAAGGACAAGAATCAGTATGCAGACTCACTGACGTTTGGCTTTACTGTATATAGAACAAAAGACAGTAGACTGGCTTACACTTAGCATAGTGATTTGAGTTACTTATAGAGAATTATTGGACATAATAGCACTAGAAACCCAAAGAGTTCCTGAGAAAGACTGTGGACTTTGCTTCCTGAAAAGATCAAGTAATGACAGGGGTGGATTTTCTACAGTAGTACTGTGAAGACATACCAGAGTGTTAAACCTCCTATAACTGCATCTCAGCAAGTTCTGCCTCACATATCCCAGGAGCCAGGTGCTGTAACTCTCCAGAGACTCCAAAATCTTTTTTTCTATTACTCTCTCATTTCAAAACACACACAGGACTTTGGAGAAACACAAGTGGCTTGGACTGCCTGATCTGAGGTATGTCCCCACCCCAACGGCCAGTATCACTGATGTCAGATTCCCTTGCTATAACACGCACTGTAACAAAACAAAATACGAAGACTCTACTATGTTGACACACACCATATAACTACACTCGCCAAGTTAAAAATACATACCAATAGCAAATCATTTCAAATAATCTTCTCCTACCTTTTTCTCCATGTGCAAAATAATACTGGCTTTCTTTTTTCAAAGAGATAAACTGCTCCTCTGGAGAGCTATGGTACTTCTCCTAGATTAGCCAGATACTTGGACGTTAAAATAACCTGATGCGTGACAATTCTTCATTATCAAATGCCAGCTTTACGAACTAGCTAACCGCAACGAGTCCACTGTGGATAGTTCCCATCTTCTTCTCCAGAGGTTAAGACTGTGCAGAAACTAATACACTTGTCAGATTTATGGGAAAGGAGACTAAAAGTAGGAAAAGGAAGGTAAGCAGATTCCATGACCACTTTTTTTTAATCCTATTATTTATCATAGAAAACACGTTTGTCAAAGGATACAACATTTCATCCATTCCCTTCTCTCAACCCTCAAAGCATTTTTTTTCTTTGCTTTGCTTAATTAAACACCTCCAACTATGTTTTTATCCAAGACCGGCAGCTCTCCTCTCCACACTTTTCTGGAGCTGTAGAACTAAATCCTGGCCACTTCAGAAATGTGCAAGTTCACAAAGAATATTAAATATGACACAGACTAGGATAACATAATGTTGTTCTGCCTGAAGTTAGAGCAGGATGCCTTAAAAACATTCTGTTAATCAAGGTCCTCAAATGTATATAGTTTAAGTTTAATGTAATATTTCCTTTTTTTGAAAAAAAATCACTCATTTATAAGAATTTAGAAGATTTCCTACCTTGTAGGTGTGAGGGGGAGGGAATTTTTTTTTCCTACCCTAGAGGGCCTGATTTTTGGTTTCGACTATGATGAATCAGGAACCAATACTCAGTCTGGGTCCCTAAAGAGGTGCTCTATGGACTGAATTGTATTCCCACAGTGTCCACATGCTGAACTTAACCCCCAATGTGAATATCTGGAGACAGGGCCTCTGAGAGGGTAATAAAGGTTAAATGAAATCATAAGGATGGAGCCCTAATCTGATAGAACTGGTTTCTAAGAAGAATAACAGCCATTGGAGATTCTCCTGATGTGCACAAAGACCATGTCATGTGTATGTGTGTGCACACGCGCGCGCGCGCACGCGCACACACACACACACACACACAGAGAGAGAGAGAGAGAGAGAGAGAGAGATGGCAGCTGGCCTCAGAGAGAAAGTCCTCAGAAACAAACTTAGCATGCTAGTACCTTGATCTTGGACTTCCAGCCTCCGGAACCGTGAGAAACAAATTCTGTTGTTTATGGCCCCCAGGAGTATGTTTTATGGCAGTTTCAGCAAACTAAAACTGGATCAAGCTCCAGATTGGTAGGAACAGGAAATGGGCCAGGCCTAGAAGCCCAATGGGCAGTTCGAATAGCTAAGTTACTGCATGGTTTAGAAAACACGAGGGAAGCACCAATGTATGTAGAAACATGGCATGCAATTACAGTGAGTTCTGAGATCTAAGCCAGAAGATCAGCGGGCACACTGCTTAGCAGTTTAGAGCAGAACAGAATGTAAATCCCTGCTCTTTCTAGCTGTGTAACTTTCAGTAACTTTTTCTGCACCTCAGTTTTCTCATTTGTGACCTATGCATAAAGACAGTACCTATTTATTGTGATGATTTAATAAAATATGTAAGTTAAAAGCTCAGCACAGAACCCAACTCATAGGAACCGCTTACTTAAATTATCCAAAGCAAGAAAGAGTCAGAGCAGATAGACCAACGTTGTCACTTAAGAGCTAATATGGCCAGAGGATAGAGGTAAAACACAGCAGAAGTGATCATTATAAAGGGAGCTTGGGAACAACATTTCCAAAGGTAGAACACCTACCAGAAACTCACAGCATTGTAAAGTATGATTGCTGAATCCAGATCAGGGACTGGCTGCTTACTCTCTGTTCTTAGTAGCCTTGCTAATATGGATAGATGTCCATGTCATAATTCTAGTAGAAAACAAATAGCTCAAAGTGTAAGAGGGCTAAGGAGAGCCAAGGACGGATGGTGAAACATCTCTGGGCTAGCAAAAGAGAAGCCACTAGCAACCCTAGGCCTGACCGGTAGGGGAAAGGAGTGGCTACTGGATCCCAGGGAGACCTGCAGGGTGGGAAATGGTCCTGACAGGAGCTGTGGCCTTTTCTAGGGAACACAGCCACTAATAACGACAGGCCTAACAGCAAGGGCAGTCGGGAATAAGTCGATCCACCTCTCTTTCCTGCCGCCCTCTGACTTCTTGCCAGTCTCTCCCATCAGCCAAACCCCAAAAGAAGCCAGAGGCAAAGGAGTCCAGTTGATGTAGTCCATAGACAACAGCCTCATAGGGTCGAGAATGGAAAGGATTAGGGTATAAATCTGTAGGGGACACAGAATACACAGTGCAACTTACAAAGGATAAAAGGAGTGTGTTATCACCATAATAAGATGGTGGTCTGGCAGCACGGGTTTTAGAATTGAGACTAAGTCTTCTTAGGAGCCCTTCTTAGTCTAACTACAGACTCATCAACTAATCAAGGCAGAAATAAGGTAAGAAATCTCTCTGTTTCCTTGGGGGCATGAAGGCCTCTCTCTAGCTCCTTTATCAAACATACATCTTTTCTTCTGATGATATTCGCCCAAGTGTGTTTCAGAATCCTTAGTACCTGATTCTTGCCAGGATGGCTGCTCTTTTACCATCCAGCTTTCTGGAAGTTTACATTATTTTCCAGAAATTCTATTTTCTTTTTTTTTTTAAATTAATGGGTTTGTTTGTTTTTTTTGAGACGGAGTCTCACACTGTCGCCCAGGCTGGAGTGCAGTGACGCAATCTCAGCTCACTGCAATCTCCGCCTCCTGGATTCAAGCAATTCTCCTGCCTCAGCCTCCAGAGTAGCCGGGACTACAAGTGTGCACCACCACACCCAGCTAATTTTTTTGTTTTTTTAGTAGAGACAGGGTTTCACCATGTTGGCCAGGATGATTTCGATCTCCTGACCTCGTGATCTGCCCGCCTCGGCCTCCCAAAGTGCTGGGATTACAGGCATGAGCCACCGTGCCCAGTCTAGAAATTCTATTTTCAAGTGAGCTCCAATGACCCTATTCTATCATACCTAGAGACAAGTTTGACTTCAAATGTTTTGGATCTGGTGCATATATGAACATAAATCAGAAAAAAATTAAAATCTTCTGTTTCATCTCTAACCTGTCCTGAACGCACTACTTTGTGTTCTGTTAGTCATTGAAGAGTAATGAGACTTTGATCATTTTCATCTTGGAATGTATTGCGAAGATGTTGACTTTGGGATCTAGTCCTTTTTCCCCCATCCCACCGGATATGCACTCATAAGTCTTGTTGACATTAATGAATAGTTGTATGTGCACAGCACAAGGATAAGAGAGACAACTGAGGGGTCAGAGCAGCAGTTTTTTTGCTAGGAGCAAGAGCAATAAACTTTGTCCAACAAAGGAACTAGTGGAGTAGGAATACCGGCTATTATTTTTTCCTTATTCCATGGGGAGACGTTATAAGTTCCTCTAATTAATAGAATCCTTTGTGCATCCCTTTCAGAAGAGCTTTTCCCTTTCAAGAAGGAATCTAACAGCACAGCAAACATATGCATTTTTGGCTGCGTTTCAAGCCATATTTATTAACTAAGTGCTAGGGTGGAGGATGGTTTTCTTGCCAACAGGATTCATAGGACACAGCACTTGAAAGCACATCAAGGAATGAACCATTTCTATGACAAGCACAATCACTGCCTGTATGTAACTCCAACTTAGCTGATGCTGTCAGCACTAACCACATAAACCACAAACTAACTGAAGAACTTCAGGCACCTAAGATTAAACACAGTCTCCCAGTATTACGAGGTGCTGGGGCCGATCCCCAGAGCCACTTGAGTTTAGAGAAAATAGCAGCTGGTCAGACAGAGACCATTTCCGACTTCTTTCCACCATTTTGCGCACAGGGATCTTCCTGGAGCTCAACTCTTCCATATCCTGTTGTTAGGAAGGGATATCCTATTCACAAGCACATCTGCTTACTCCACACACCCTTTGCAAAACAACATTTCTGGAAGAAATCCAATGACCTATGAAACCCAAGCAGGGAATATTCCAGGTAATTAGGACACAGGCAGGGTTTTTTGGTGCCTCCCACGCCCCTGCCCACATTCCCTCCCACCTCTCCCTACTCCCAAAGTCAGAAATTTTCTTCCCTTGGAAGCAGCAGCCCCCTCCTACTTCCCTCTCCCACCTACCACTTCTTGGTAGCCTATGAAGACGAGGTTGGAATAAAAGGTAGTTACAGGGTTCATGTAAGGAGACGAAGCTGGCACACGCTAAACACTTAGCATTATACAGCCACCCCTTAAGAGTGCTCCAAATCCATCAGTCATCATGGAAAAATTAGAAGCTTTGCTGGATTCCTGCCTCTCCAAACAGATCTTCTGAACTCCTTAATGGACGCTATAATTCAGCACTTGAGAATAGAGCCTCAGACCAGCAAGACTGTCTTTGGAACACACTGTCAGGCAACTTGAAACAGGCAGAAAGGAGCAAGTCAAAACAATCAGCAATTTCATTAAGAGGATAAGATTAATTCTGAATGATGCCCAAGTCTGACTCACATTGTCAGTTATTATATATGATCTCTATGAGCAGGCCGTTTTCCCAATTCACTGAAACATCTGTGCATTTCAATGGGCTAAGTTTACCCTGTCACTGCCCCGTAGCTGTTTTTATTGTGGATTATGTAATTTGGTGAGTGATGCAATAAGAAGAATGCTTTCTACCTGTGCTTTGTACAAGAGATTATCCAATGATTAGTCCAACAGGCTCCATGGCTCAGAATGTTGGATTTCAACACTCTTATTTGTTCTGTGACCTTGGGCCTATTACTTCCTCTCTTGGCATCTGCTATAAAAATAAGAAGAAAAAAATATTCTTGCCTCTTTTTATCACCTGATCTGAAAACCCATTGTAACTGCCATGAAAATAAGCACTGGTCCATGAGACCAATGCACAGAAAATTAAGGCTTAGACTCCTGGAAAGTGGGCAGTGGGTATCATTTAAAACACACACATGACATTTACCTTTCATTTTTGCTTTTGCCTTTAGCTGTGTGGGAAGCTGTGGTTAAAGAGATTTAGATTTTCATTTAGTGATGTGAAGGAGTTACACAAGTCTAAGAGGGAAAAAGTTTGCTTTGAGAACTGGGGGTGGTAGCTCGTGCCTGTCATCCCAGCACTTTGGGAGGCTAAGGTGGGAAGGATCGCTTGAGCTTGGCAAGTCAAGACCAGCCTGAGAAAAATAGTAAGATTCCATCTCTCTAAAAACTAAAAAAAATTAGTTGAGTGCATTGGTATGTGCCTACATTCCTAGCTACTCAGGAGTCTGAGGCAGGAGGATCATCTAAGCATAGGAGTTTGAGGCTACAATGAGCTATGATCACACCATTATACTCCAGCCTGGGCAGCAGAGAGAGAACCTATCTCTAAAATAAATAAATAAATAAATAATCAATAAAAATTGTTTTACAATGAAAAATAAAAATAAATTGAAAATGTTTGCTTTGTTAGATGAAAATAAGCTCACACTTTACCCTTAAATATATTCTGTAAAGATCAGTAACTTAAATTAAAAAAAATAATAATGATGCCATGAAAACACCAGAAGAAGATGGGGGAATATATTTGTAGCCTAAGGATGTCATAAAATCCAGATGCCACAAATGCACAGTGATGAATTTACTGTAGTAAACTGTAAAACTTCTTTGTAGAAGAGAAATAAAAGATACATACAAAGCCAATGTAACAAAGAAGAACTGGAGATGATGTTTGCATTTCAAGTCAGAAAATGGCTAATGTCCTTAATGTGGGAGCTCTTTAAAAATCAATATTAAAATCATGAGTACAAAAACAAGCAAAGGATGTGAAAAGGCAACTTGGAAAAAAAAGATACCAAAGACCAAGCAACATACGGAAAGATGTACAGCCATGTTTACAGTTGAACACAAACTGAAATAAGGTAGAGATTTTTTTACCTATCACATTGAAAAGCATTTAAATCCTTTTGGTGGAAGTATGGAGAAGGAGTTATTCTATATCTTAATGGTGAGAGTGAAAACTGATAGAAAACTGATAGGGAAGATATATTGACGTCCTACGTATGAATTCAAAGTTTTTCTCTTTGAAGGAATTTATTCTGCAGTATGCTTTTAAAAGTGTACAAAGATTATTCATTTTCACACTGTTTGTAATAATGGAAATCTGAAAATGGATATACAGTACACTATTCTAGACCATTGAAAAGATACAGTAATCTGTGTATATGGGGAATGAAAAATGTCTAAGATATGTTTTTGAGTAAAGAAAACAAGTCCCAAAACAGTAAGAATAGTATACTGTCATTTGAAGTTAAGAAAAGGATATACAGTATTTGGGGGTGGGGGGGAGAGAGAAAGTGAAAGAGAGAGAGAGAGAGAGAAGAGAGAGAGAGAGAGAGTGTGTGTGTGTGTGTGTGTGTGTGAACTTTTCCTGTTGTGTCTAAATCTGGGCTGAGGTTTCAAAATTGGTAACGGTAAGTAACATGCTCCCCTATGTTCTAAATAGAAGTGCTACCTTATCCATTTAGGACTTTCTAAAAGGTGAACAAAACCCTACACTGTGACTCTTAGCCCATCACCTACCATCAGTCTCTATGTAAGAGGATATCAGAGGTTGATCAGAATGAGGAAGAAGAGGAGAACTTGGTTAACAGTTGTTGGCCCAATAGTGTCAGAGCTCCAGAGGGTTGCCCGCCTTATGAGACAAGCTTCACAGGGTACCAAGTTAGAGAAAAAGAAAAATTTGGAGAGTATGGGGGCTCACCAGAGGGAAAAAAGGCACCCCACCTCCAGCTCGACTGTTGCCAATCTTCAGAAACTTAGAAGTCTTCCTCTTCTTGTAAGAGAGTGTAGTGAGAAAACTCTTGGGTGAGCTTGACCTTTGTTCCCTACAACTCAGGGGCACAGAACCAAGTGCCTGCCTATTGCCTGGAAAAGACTGAAGGGTGGCCAGAGTGACCTGCTAGGATGAAGCAAAGAAAGAGGGCTGTGGTAGGAATAGGCTGTTCTTCCAGGCTTCCGTGGGGCAGTGATGCCAAGCTCTCCTATGGGCCAAGTGATCCTCCTGGAAGATTGCCAGGCTAGTGCCATCTTGAAAAGAACTTATCCCCAGAGAGCTGGCTGCCAAGCCAAGATAACCCCACCTGAAACATTCTGTGGAAGGAGGGGAACTGCTCTGCTAGGCTGAGAGAGCATCTCCCAAAACAAATGGTTCAAGGAACAGTGAACAAAAGTGCTGCTTCAGCAGAGGGCATTCTCTGAAAAACCTACAAAACCATCTATAAAGGAAAAAGCCAGCATTAGGGATGCACCATCCAGAGGGCACGGATCTGATTACAAAGGATCTCTTGGGCAAGCCCTTGTTCTGTTACCTTTCCTCCTGCCCCTCAGCCCAGTCCTGGAGTAGCCAGGTTTAGCAGGCGATCCAGAGGAGTGGGAAAGCAAGGAAGAGTGGAGAGAAAAGCCAAATCCCACCTTCCTCTTCCTCACTGCAGATTTTGGACCAAAAGCCAGGCCTATGCTGAGGAGAGAGGAGAAGTTTAAAGTGAGATATGAGAAAAAACTTTTGATTTTGATCAGATTGACCTTTTAAATATATTT
The DNA here is from genome assembly GCF_001604975.1 of Cebus imitator. Lineage (NCBI taxonomy): Eukaryota > Metazoa > Chordata > Mammalia > Primates > Cebidae > Cebus > Cebus imitator. Next base: position 657,833 of record NW_016107385.1, read on the forward strand.
TAAAATAAAAGAATGTTTTAACATCTAGACATGTTTGGAAAAGCCATAGGATCTGTTTACATACTGTCCAAGGTCTTTGGAGGGAGGCTAGTCAAATGGGTTTGAAGGGCTTGAGTTAGAGAAAAAATAAAGCTAGTTTTCTGATTTCACCACATTTAGCCTAGCCCATTCACGATATTACTTACACATGCATTAAACACTCCTGGAAAGATAAACAAGACACTGTTCGCTGTGCTCGCTCAAATTGTATGATTAGGGCAACGCCACACAGGAGGAGGACTTTTCACCTCATATTCATTTATAATTTTTACATTTTTAAAATGACAATTATAAATTACTCCTCAAATTGAAGATGCTTTCAATATGGAGCTAATACACACTTTGTGGCCAGATAAATTTATGAAAACTCATTGCCTAGGGCACTTATAGTGTCTTTCCCAGAATCCTGTCCTTCACCTTTCACACGGTTAACTATTGCCTACTTGGCATAATCAGCCTATATTGGGTGGAGTTCCCTGACCATCTAGTTAGCCCCACAGGGCACCAGAACCTTCTGGCATCTATCCATCAAAATGTGCTAGAGAACAAATAGACCACAGAGGCAGGCTCCAGACAGCCAGTGCTGTGGCCAGTCTCAGCTAACCAGGAGCATCAGCAGCTGCATTCCTCAAGACTTGAAAGATGCTGTCAGGGCTCCTGAGGTATTTATGATGTTTCAGAAGGCATTCCCAGTATGAATAAGCCCAGGTCTGGAGATTTCCATATTTTAAACTGGGATTCTCTTTCATCCCCCACTGGTCCTTCATTCAATACATAGTGACAACCTAGTACACTGTATTATGCCTGATACCTATTCAGCATGTCATGAAAAACAAAACAAACTGTTGACAATGCTGAGAAGAGGGAAGAGGAATGTTCGTCAAGGGCCCTTTTTCCTATGCATTATTTTATTTATATTTGGTTTCATGTCAAGCCAATGGTATATATGATCTATGTCCTTATAAACACCTATGAGAGTGGTAAGCTAGTTGCTTACCTTCAGGGTAAATGGTCTGAGAGTAGGCTGCTCACCTGATAGCTCCATCAAAAGGAATCCAAGAAAAGCTAAGCTCTAAGGCCTCTAACACTGCCAAAGGCCTCATGCCTTTATTACTGTTGTTATTATTATTATTATTATTATTTTGAGACCAAGTCTTACTCTGTCACCCAGACTGCACTGCAGTGGGGCATCTCAGCTCACTGCAACTCCACCTCCCGGATTGAAGTGATTCTCCTGCCTCAAGTTGCTGGGATTGCAGGTGCCTGCTACCATGCTCAAACTAATTTTTGTATTTTTAGTAGAAATGGGTTTTCATCAAGTTGGCCAGGCTGGTCTCAAACTCCTGACATCAGGTGATCCACATGCCTTGGCCTCCCAAAGTGCTGGGATTAAAGGCGTGCGCCACTGCGCATAGCCAGCCTCATGCCTTTAAATGACAGTAGCCAAAAAACACACCTCAGCTTGCAAATCTCTGTCCTCCTTTCCACAGAGGGGACATTTCTGCATCTCACTCTATTTACTTTTCTAAAACCTATGACTAGAGAGCAATATACTCCAGCCTCAGGTGGAAACAGCCAAAACCTCTCTCCCTTTGCTCCAGGGAATGCTGAGGAGCCTGTGGAGAAAAAGGCAAAAGTAGATGTCGCACAGCTACCTTGCCCCAGCCCTAAGCCAGCAGAATGCCCTTTCGGGCCTTTGACTCTGAGGGTGCCTAGGCCTCCTTACATACAAGCACCACTCTGGGGAATGTGCCGGGTTGACTCCTAGCAGCTGTCATCCAGTCCTGTGGGTTCCAGGGCATGAATCTCTGAAATCCAAGACAAGGTAAGAACCAAGGAAAAGGAGGGCCAGACATGGAGAACATCCAGAAGAGAGCGGTGTAGAGAGGGAAGGGCAAAAATCAGGCAGCATCTCTAGCGGCAACCCAAATCCAGATCCATGGTCAGGAGCCAAGGTAAGTACCTGAAGCAAGAGCAAGGCAGCACAGGAAAAAGGGTATTGAGGGAGGGTGGAGACAAGGAAAGGTCAAGAACTAGATTGTTTTTGAAAAGCAGAGGCAAAAAAGAAACTGGAAGCAGAGGCAACTTCCATTTAGGCCTGGAAGCTGGCTTCCTCTTTCAGTAGGCTCTCACTATACTTAAGGAACATGACCTGTTGGGTCATGCCACTGACACCCAGCCCCCTCCCGCCGCCATGGGTAGCAAGGCTAGACAAATGGCTAATAGGATAATTAACCTGGATTCTGGAACATGCGTATGATGATAAACATAGATCCTATCTCTGACTGGTTAAGCACTACCACAAGACTGTTGGGAAAGGAAGCTGCACAGGCTAAAATAGAACAATTAATTAACAATGCAAAAGAACATACTCTGAAAGGTAAGGGCAGGAAGTGCTCCATAATCCTATAAATTATTCCTGCTTATTGAGTGCTAAAAGCACAAGTTCCAGACATGTATAAATAATATATTTGTATTAATAATTGAAAACACAAGGAAAATTACATAAGCAAGAACCAAATCTAAATTTAGCAAGGCCTCTGGCTTTTAGAACCCCTACACATTATGCTTCTCACCAAGCTCCAGGATCTTATCCAGGAGAAAATCAAGATAAGAAATATTTCACAGTATCATATAGGCCTGGCCACAGCACTTCCTTTCTCTGATTTTCAGTTTTTGAAACTACCAAAAAAAAAAAAAAAAAAAGATAGAGAGAGAAAGAGAGATCTGAAATCAATGAGCTCTAAAATCCCTTCCAGCTCTGACATATTATCTCCTTAAAAATTACCGGAATAGGCCGGGTGCAGTGGCTCACAACTGTAATCCCAACACTTTGGGAGGCCAAAATGGGCGGATCACAAGGTCAGGAAATCGAGACCATCCTGGCTAACATGGTGAAACCCCATCTCTACTAAAAAGAAAATACAAAAAATTAGCCAGGCACAGTGGCACATGCCTGTAGCTGCTTGGGAGGCTGAGACAGGAGAATCATTTGAACCCAGGAAGCAGAGATTGCAGTGAGCCAAGATTGCGCCACTGCACTCCAGCCTGGGTGACAGAGCGAGACTCTGTCTCCAAAAAAA
>NW_016107385.1:661029-739645 GCF_001604975.1 Cebus imitator
TCTGAGCACCCCCGACATCTCTGCATTTCAAATTTATGGCTTGACCTATCCTTAAGCAGCACTTCCTGTAATGACATTGGTAATCTTGGTTTGGTGTTATTTAAGCTAACGGATGATTATCTTTGGCCAAAAGAGTATACTTTAACTACAACTGTACTATATAAATTAGCTAATTGTTTTTCCTTCCTTCGGAAATTAGCTTGTTGCCTCTTTCTTCCCTAGGAAGACTTTACATGGTGCCAAAACCTCTGGTATAAATGAAATAAATGGGCTTCATTTTCTAGGTTGTGTGAAATATAGGAGTGTGCATTCCAGGCTTCTTTCCTCCAACAATCATCATGCTTGATTTTAGAAACAAATTATCAAATAACCGCCAATAGCCTTGGTTAATAGCAAAGGGTAAAATTAAGTGCACTCGAAATTTGACATAGCTTTCTCTATAACTGTTTAGACTCAGAGATAACAAGTAAAGCACAACTACCATTTATTGAATATGGACCATGTGACATTATCTCTAATATTATGACAATTTAGCAAGGTAGATATTACCAGGGAACTGAGTCTCAAACATTAAATAACTTGCCTGTGAGCACAGAAGAAACAGAAATGAGATGTAATCCAGATCTCATCAGACTCCAAATCAAACGCTCTTTCTAATATTCTCACAATAGTCTCACAAGTCTCAAAACCACGCTGTGCCAATCAAGCCTATAGGCCTTAGAGATGGTCTATCAGTGTGTGAATCCTTGATTTAGAATTTACTAGCTCTGAGGTATTGCATAAGTTTCTTCACTTACTTGAGCCACGGTTCTCTCATCTGTTGATAGCAATAGTTATTTATTGCATAAAGTTAAATATGCAATATTACAATGATCCAAATATATGCACTTAGCACATTCCTTGTATACATCCCTTGGGGTTGGAGACCCCAGCATAGTGATCCAGTTTTACCAGTCTGTTCACCTTAAGTGCACACCCAGCTAAATCACATGCAACAGTCATGCCAACTTTTGCCACAAGTAATAGGGCTTCACTTTGGAATTATGTGGTTTAATCCTCACACAATTACTCTGTTTCAAATTGCATCACAATTCTTCAGGACTTTTTCAATGGCATTTTCAATCCTCATACAGAATTCTGGAATCCATGTTAAGGAACATTACCCAAGTACAAAAGTAACCGCAAAAGTAAGGGTTTTTCCCAACTAGTGTAGAACAGTTGTTTTCTACTCTCTGTGTTTTAAATTTATGTGAGTGAGAATACTATTTCAGAATCCAGTGCCATAGTATCTCAAGATTACACTTGTCCTTACCCACTCTATAATTTGAATCTTTGTGCCTCTCCAAGATGCAGTTATTTCCAATGCAACAATATTAAGAGGTGGGGCTGCCTTTAGGAGGTGATTTGGTCATGAGGGCTTCCTTCTTTAGAAGCGTTAACATCCTTCTAAAAGAGGCTTCACCCAGCCTTCTTCCTTTTCTGCCCTTCCACCTTCTACTATGTGAGGACATAGAACTTAAGGTACCATCTTGGAATTAGATACCAGGCTCTCATCACATACTGAACCTGCCAGCACCTTGATCTTGGACTTTCTAGTCTCCAGAATGGTAAGAAATACATTTCTATTATTTATAAATTGCCCAGTCTTAGGTATTTTGTTACAGCAGCATAAGAGGACTAAGATACTTGGTGTATCTTAGTCCTTAGAAATGATTTCTTTGGTGTCGCCAAAATATTCCTACCCTGTATTACTGTATATCTGATACCATAAAAAGAGAAAAATTCAATTGTTTAGTGACAACAACTTCACACCCTTATTCATTTTTCCCTAAATTTGCATATATACCTTCCCCTTAAAGTTGATCAATAGTCACAAATCAATGTAAGTATTTATTGCCATTTACCATGTACATTTATAACTATTGATAACTAGATTAATGGATATGAAGCTGAAGGGATTCATCCTTTTTAAACACAAAACATAAGTTGTGAGCTTCAAAATATTTGGAAACTGCTTTCAGATTTGTCTTAAAATTGATTCTGTTATCTTGACTAGAAATAATTGAATCTAGCCTGGGGTGGTTTTTAAAATCAAAGTGACTTCAAAAAGTGGACCTAATTCAAGTGAGAGTAGGCATATAAGCCCTAAACTTACCAAGCATGAATCTAAGATCACTGGAAATGCTGAATGGTTGTTATAAATTTGGAGCTTTCCCTTGATAAAGAATTGTAGTATTGAACAGAATATTACCAGGACAATTTTTTTTAATCTCACACAAAAGTAACAGGATTAAATGTGTCTTTGATGAATGATATTAAATTCTTTAAAAAGAATTCCACTCATATAAAACCATCCAATCCCAGTTGGCCATCGTCACTGTGATTTCCTGATCTATGACTTCTTTGTCTCCAACTCCATGCTCTGATTGCAACTGTCACTGAGTCACACAGCCTGCTCTAGGCATGAAGCCAATTTGATTACAACAACTGCTTGTGTGAGAGAGAAAGGTAGTTTTCAGGGCCTTAGCAAATGGTTCACCCAAGCTTCTGCCTCCGGAGCATAAATTTTGACTGTCATTCACAAGATGTAAAATAAATATGCACCTAACCTAGTAAACCAACAACCTGAAAAAATGCATATAAACACAGAGTTCTATAACTAGGACCCAGAAGGAATGATTAGACTGGTCACACCCTAGACTTATAAAAAGCACACATGAGCACAACCACATTTCTCAAAAGCACAATTTTCATGTTCTCAACACGTTGGCAATCTTATTATTTTCCAGGGTTACAACTGTGGCTTGCTTGTTTTTGAATCCCAGGTGTCTAGTATATGGTATACGAATAAAAAAGTATTTATTTCACTGAGGTGGAATAAAAGTTACTAAATTACCTAGAGACAGAATGGTACCTGCTGGGTAGCCTTTTCCATGCAAAAAGCTGCTAATTCAGGGCTTGGGGATACAGGAGGATGAAGGAAAATATAACTACTCTTTTAGTCTTTAAAATTGGAATGAATTGTTCAATTTTAAATTAGTTATTTTTGTTTCATAGCCTGCTTTTTTAAAAAAGCATATCATATAATATGGTATTGTAGTAAGGTAGTTAATAAAAAGTTATATATGCAAATAAGATATCTTAACCACTATGACAACCGTACAGGACATCACTCTATTTTCATTTCTATGTTGTCTTTTATGATTTGCATCTAAAATACAACCTATAATGTTGAGATTATTCAAACCCCTGGAAAGAAGTAAACCTTTAAAAAATGTCTTTCTCCCTAACTAATAGTACAACCTTGTTTTATTCATCTCTTATAGCTTGCTCGACAAACCCGTATTAAACAGGCACTTGAGGGAGAGAGAAAAATAGACTAAAAAATAAGAATAGTAGCTACCATATAATGAACACTTCTTAGTCTCCATTTCTATGCTAGTACTTTACATGTATTATCTCATTTTCTTATCTCAGCAGACCTATGTGGTTGCTACCATTCATACTTCCACTTTACACTTAAGAATAGCTAGAGAGGGTAAGTAGTTTGCCCAAGGTCCCCTGTCTAATAAGTAGCAAAGCTGAAGTTCAACCCAGAACTTTTTGACCCCAGAATCCAATTCTTTCCTGTTTATACACAGAGATAGAACCAAAGAAGAAGACATACTTTCCTATTCTGATCTGCAATTTGGATGGTCAATGAGACATGTACCTGAAACAACTTGAATGACTCTAAAGGTATATAAAAGGTAGTATAAGACAGCCCAGGTAGGTTGGGTACAGTGTCTCATGCCTATAATCCCAGCACTTTGGGAAGCTGGGGTGGGCAGAGCACAAGGTTAGAAGATCAAGACAATCCTGGCCAACATGGTGAAACCCCATCTCTAAAAAAAAATACAAAAGTTACCCAAGTGTAGTTGTGGGTGCCTGTAATCCCAGCTACTTGGGAGGCTGAGAAAGAAGAATCACTTGAACCAGGGAATTGGACATTGCAGTGAGCCAAGATCATGCCACTATACTCCAGCAAGGTGACAAAGCGAGACTCCATCTAAAAAAAAAGCACCCAGGTAAAGGGCTACTCTTTAGTAAAGTAAACAACTATTTAAGCAATTTAGAACTTTGTAAATCCCAGGAAGTAAACCCCAGGCCAGAAATAATCTGCAATTTTTAGTCATCCCTATCCTTTCTTCCTTTAGAATATTCACCTCCCACCTCAGCAGACTTTTTCTGTTTGTGTTTTGCAGCTGGGTTGTCCCCCAGGGCACTCAACTTTCCATAGATTTCTTGGCCTCAGTAGAAACTTATCCTTCTGCCCTCTTAGTTAGCTAAGTCAAAGCTAGGCATTTTCAAAAAATATTCTACTAAGAAATGAAGAGGGAAATGGATGAACAGGAGAAAGAAGAGGAGGAAGGCAGAAATTAAAAAATTAAGAGAGCGTAAGAAACAGTACTTGAAATTAACGAAAACTAATATTTACAAATGTCAGGGTTTTTTTAAGATTTTTGTTTTGTTGCTTTGTTTTCTACTACTTAAAAAAAGCCTACTCAAATATCTGTCCATTTAATTTCATAAATTCAACGATGTCAAGCTTCCTTCTTTGCGTTTGATTGGGGACAGAAGTAGATGATAGCTAAGGTCTGTGCCTATTGTGCTTGTATTATTTAATTATGACAGCATAATGAAAGTGGTATTATCAGCAGTTTTTTATGGCAGAAAACTGAGGTTCTGAAAAATGAAATACATTTACTAAGGGCCCTTAGCTAGTCAGAAGCAGAGATGAGCAGTATTTCCATACAGGATCCTTCTCTCATAGCTTCACTTTTCAATCTTCAGAAACCTCCCTTTATTTTGTCTGAAGGCACTTCTTTGTGCCTTTCTGTCCTTTGCATTCTCTCCTGAACCCACAGTTTCTCCCACAGTGGAAGCAAAAGTCTCAGCATTTGGGCAGTATACTTAAAATGGAGGCTTAGAGATTACATGTGAAGACTCAGAATTTTTGGGTTCAAGTCTTTATGGACTCTGCATGTGTGTAACTGTCACTTTGGGCAAATGCCTTAACGCTTCTGGGATGAAGTTTTCCCATCTGTAAAATGGGAGTGAATAATGCTACTACAAACTTACAGGGTGAGAGCTAAACATGTACGTACTGAGATGAAGTGATCCGAGCTGCACCTGACGCAGACAACCATTACATAATTGTTAACTGCTGTTATTAGAGTTGTTATGTAGAAAGAAATAAGAAATTTAGACTTTAACACTTCCGTAAAACATGACATATCCCCACTCACTGAGTCACTCTGCTGCTGATAGGTCGGATTTATGATTTGAGTCAATAATGGTAAACAGCAAGGAATTCCCAGAAAAAAATCATCTTAGAATTTACCATGTCAATACACTCTATTACATTGCTCTTTGAAGTAATGTGTCATCTGGAAGAAAGCAAATCCTGTGTTGGCCATTTTGCAGGTATATGTATTTCTTTGAGCGAAACAGGAACTATAGCTACACAGTTATTTCTCTAGAGGCTAGAATAACCTTCAGAATTTGTAGTTAAATGTTTTTACTATATACAACTACAGCCTTCCAACTACCTTTCAATCCAATACAGATGTTATAAAAACACTCCCAGAGAAGGCAAGTTCAAAGATAGCCCCAAATGTGAATTATTACCCTAAATGGACTTTTCCTCTTAGAAGAAAATGTTGTTATTTTATTAAAGAGATATCCATACAGAGAGTGTATCTCCACCTAGTTCTACTATTGTCTATCTATCTAATCTAATCTAATCTAACCTATCTGTCTATCGAGAGAAGACGACATAATTTAGAGGATGAGAGGAAAAGATTTTTTATAATGATGTCCATTTAAAGAAAACCTGATTGCATGAGATATAGCTTTAAGTCAGCTTGTTTTCAATGACCTGAAGGGTTTAATAAGTCCTTTTAAAATAGACTGATTGGTTGGGAGATAGGCTAGCTACGAAAAGTCAGTAAGTCTTTGACTTAACATTTTCAGCATAATTAATAGTCCTGCTATACTATATGTTGAGTTCACATGAAGCCAAACTTCTACTTACCTCTAGAATTTATCAGTTATACTTAGAATATTTTGGATGAGGCCTGGGCAATTTTATTTTTAATAAATTGCTGAGGAAATTCTGTTGCATACCAAAACTTGGATATTTAGGTTTATTTATTTATGTATTTGAGATGGAGTTTCACTCTTGTTGCTCAGACTGAGTGCAATGGCATGATCCCGGCTCACTGCAACCTCTACCTCCCGGGTTCAAGAGAGTCTCCTGCGTCAGCCTCTGGAGTAGCTGGCATTACAGGCACCCATCACCACACCCGGCAAACGTCTGTAATATTAATAGAGAGGGGGTTTCACCGTGTTGGCCAGGCTGTTTCAAACTCCTGACTTCAGGTGATTCACCCACCTTGGCCTTCCAAAGTGCTGGGATTACAGGCGTGAGCCACTGCACCAGCCCAGATATTTCAGTTTGATTGGCGTTTGTCACCGTTACAAATTACTCTGTGATGCCCATCTTTATAATAACAGCTTACTCTTTTGTGCCTATTTCCTATGTGCCAGCCAATATGCTACATATTTCCTTAGCACATATTCTCAAGAGATGGAATTACTGAGATAAATTTTGTGTTTTTTAAAGGTTTTTGATCCCCTTTGCACAGGTGCCACTCCAGGTTTGTTCTGTGGCCACTTCTGAGGTATGCTCCACACTAGTACAATGGGAAAAACATTGATGGCTGGATGATACGAAGACTAGCATTCAGCTAACAGTTCAGTAAGCACTCTCAAACAGCGGCTCGTTCAAGAGACTTAGAAAAGATCTAGCACAATGTCCTGGCTGGCACATCATATCTTAGCAGCTATTGTTGCTAAAAGTAGCACTCCTGAGTGGTTGCTTCCAGGAAGGCCTATCCAAAAATCCAGCCACAGGGACTGTGTTCTGTTTCTGGGAACTGGCACATTTCATATGTTGTCCCTTCTAGGGCCCACCAAGGCGCAGCTATCTCCGGTAGTCAAGGGAACACAGAGTAACGTGGAAATTTTTGGTCCAAGATCATTTTTTATAGAATTCAATATAAAAATGTTCTGATATCAGACAAAAATATATACACTGACCTATGTGCCCAGGTCATAAAGAAATTAAAGCTATCCTAAGAAAAATTTAATCACATAAGCATACTAGAGTGATCCGGTAAGCAAAAAAAAGAAATGTTTTTTCTTCCATCCCTCTCTTTTCTTGGATTTACAAGGAAGGAAATGTGTGGGAAATTATGAATAATGCTGTGTTACATTTTCATACCAGGTCTCAGCCTCCTATTGTGGTCAGGGACAGAAGAAATCACTTGAAGGGATGGGATTTTTGTATATAAGACCAGTGTGAGATGCTTTTTGGCTACCTACACAGATACTTTTAGTTTGACAGTAGCAACCTGTTATAATGGTAGCATTAGAAAACAAAACCACTTTGTTTTCAAAAACAAGGTTGATTTAGTGAACATCACTACATGATCCAGGATCTATATAAATATAGTAAAATGCAGGGCTATTTTCCTCTAAATAAAGCAGAGTGAAACCACTTGCTATCACGGAAGTGTAGAATTTTGAAAATGGATTTTACATATAATTGGCTTCTCAAATCTTTCTAACAACATAGTAAGAGTAGGGACTATAAATAATTTCAATGAAGATTTAACCCCTCCCCCAACACTCTTATAAATTAAAAAACCAAAGGACAGAGAAGTGAACTTCCGAAGGTGTCTTAGCCAGCAAATGACAAGTGTGATGTCTCACTATAAACCATGACTCAATTTAGAGTCCATCCTTTTATTTTATTCTCCTCTTGGCTTTCCCAAACAGCTCCCAAAGAATTTGCAACCTTTACATATAGATGTTTTCCCTTAAGACAAAGTAGTAAGTGGGGTATAATTTTAAAATAAAAGTGCATATTTTCCTCTCCACTTACAGTGTGCCTCCCGTATAGTGAAAATATCTTTATCCTTTCAAAAGCCTTGCGTATGTTAAATGTGTGCCTCATGACTATGTGTCTATCAGAGAAAGCACTCTTCGTGTAGATGTGAGAAAAGATAATGTTAGAGTCAATTGGCAGATGGGAAAGCAATGAAGGGGCAGAAAGCAGGGGATATTATCTGAAGTTTTCAATAAGGAAGATTAGGGACAGTGAGAAAAAGGAAGCTGTTTAGAAGACAGACCAGAAAATAATTTGTGTGATTTGAGAACCAGTATAGTGTTATTTACTATTGCAGCTAACTGGAACATCTGAAAGCAGGTCTGGCAGGTAGTGAATGCTCAGTCAACATCTGGCACTAAGGAGACCTGGGATTCAGCTCTGGCTTTCTCAGTCATGGTCAACTCACCTTTCTGAGTTTCACCATTTATGATATGAAGGGCTTGGACTACATTATTTCTGAGGTAGACACAGATGCTTTTTCCTGCCAAGTTACAGCTTAGTGAGGAAACTGCCCCCTCCAACTTTTTTTTTCTTTGAGAGTTTTGCTCTTGTTGCCCAGGCTGGGTGGCGCAATCCCAGCTCACTGCAACCTCTGCCTCCCAGGATCAAGTGATTCTCCTGCCTCAGCCTCCTGAGTAGCTGGGATTACAGGCATGCACCACCATGTCCAGCTAATTTTGTATTTTTAGTAGAGATGGGGTTTCTCCATGTTGGTCAGGCTGGTCTCAAACTCCCAACCTCAGGTGATCCACCCACTTAGGCCTCCCAAAGTGCTGGGATTACAGGTGTAAGCCACCCTGCCCAGCATCCAACTTCTTTATCTATGTGGTTACAATGGGAACATGCTACAAACCACCCAAATGGTAAAATCTGACCCTGCCCAGGTTGGTCAAGGCCATGGTCATGGTCAAGGTTGATTGACCGTGGCATAAGCAATCCCAAGCTGGGCCAATGTGAATCTTTTCCAAGGAATTTCAGAACTGGAATAATATCAGCTAAAAAGTAATATCAGCTTCTTTCTGATAGCTCAAACTGAGGATATGCAAACCTGCAATTGGTTGGTGGCCACTGTCCCCCAGTTTGATCTGTGTGGTAAAAATGAACAATAGACAATGAGGGAGAAGAAAGAAGCAGACACAAAAAATAGAACAGAAAGAGTGAAACAACTTTTAAATCCATGATCCTGGTCGAAAGTGATGCTCAATGTATCCTTGTCCTTTATATAATGAGAGGACTCAGAATCATTACAGTAAATTTCCCACTGAAAAAATTACATTAGACACTTAGCCAATAATTTATCTATTAGTTGAGATGAAAACAGTTATATGCAACATATTCTAATATCTCTTGTTTCTAACAGTTGAAGGTTTTAAGGATCGTAAAGGCTAAAGACATCACCAGATAGAAACACTATACTTTGATGGAAAGCAATTTAACTCAAACAGACTTTAAAACAGAAAACGTTCTGCTGAAGAGAGATTTCCTAGAGTTAGGATCGAAGGCATATTTTTACATCAAAATAAAGTATCATCTTACCTAAATGTGAAGGTAAGTCATGGAGTTTCTGGATAGAATGGATATTATTTCCACAATCCTGGAAAAACTAAGAAGCAGATAGAATTCCGTCATTATTTAAAAATTTTCTATGTTGTTATCATGAATTTTTATGTATTAGTTTTATTTTATAAAACATTGCACTAAAGTATTATTTATCTTCACTACCAACTTTTTAGGTCACCCTTTTACATATTTAAGCTTAAAGTAAGTCCATCATTGACCTCATATTAGTGTTGAGGTTTCCGTCTGTACAAAAGCTTCAAGCAAGGGTGTTGGTAAGAAGTGAAACAAGAGGAAATTACAGAAGTTTTAGTACATGTTAAGCCAAATTAAATAATTAACTGGCATATTTATAATTTGCCTTTCTGCACCTAATTCATGTCCCCAAGATTTCCTCACTCTGTAGTAGTTTTAAATTTTCAGTGGAGACCTCAGTATATATTTTGAACGATTACTGTGGAGGAAGAGCAGGACAGGAATTAGAAGCGTATTTTCCTGGGACTCTGAGGTAAAAGCTTTTGTAATGAAATGCTAGAAAGCTTTCAGTCTTGTGCTGTGGGTCTGCCTTGTCACACTACATTTCTATCCTGATGGATGACGAAGGGGCAGAAGCCCCCCTCCTACCATATTGCACTATTCTCATGGACAGGAGCCATATTCTTCTATGACTATTGTGCCATTTAGTTTTAAGTGTGGATCTGAACTGGAATTGACATGTGATACCGATCTGACAAGAAGCCATTTCTAAAGGGGTTTCTGAAGAAGCACAGATAGGCTTGATCTCCTAGTGTGATGTATACAGTGAAGAAGAACTGACTCCAGTACTCAAGTGGTCTCTGAAAGTGGTGAAAAAAATCCCAGGATGTACACAAAGTGATTTTAAGGAATAGAAATATTATATTGGAAATTTTATTTTTACTTGTTCTTTATTGCTTTCATTTTCGAAATTTTGTTTTGGAGTGTTTTATAATGAACATAATGTTGAATATAGCATTATGTTTACACAATTTAATCATGATTTTATTAAGGGGTTTATTTTGTAAATTACCAATATAGACCATTCTTTGAATGACGTTGGTAACAAGGATGAGATTGACAGAATCATATTATGTAAGTAATGCCAGATTTGGTTTGAGTCAGAAAATATGAATTAAAATCCTAGTCTGCCTCATACTAGCCTGTATATGCTTAGGCAAATAACCTGAGCATTAAGTTTCCATGTCTGCTAAATGGGTATATGATCCTTAAATAAAATCTCATACACAGGATTGAGCAGAATATGTGGTACTTTTAAATTGTGTATCAATTTCAGATACGATTATTAAACACTTTGATACTCTTACGATCTCTAAATATGTCACGTTATTATTATTAGACACATAAGTGACAACATTCATATCTGTAATGTAAGCCTTTTTGAGATAAGGAATATTCATCCAAGTCTCTGAGTCCAATTATTGGGTAATAATTATTCCTTAGACAGTTTCACTAAAGGTTTTCCCTTTTTTAAATTCTATTATTATCCCAACAACACCTGCTCAGTTTCATTTTAATCCATAGCTTTTTAAAGAGATACCCAAATAATATCATTCACAAATACTTTGGCAAAATATTCCATGACACAAGTGGTAGAAAACTGACAAATTACAAGCAAATGTATTGGCTTGGATCTTTATACAACTTTTTTTTTTTTACCCCCCAAATGAATGGCCTGGCCTTAGGCCATACAGGAAGGAGTTGGAAGAAAAAAAATTTTTTTTTAAAGAGTCTTGCTCTCTCATCCAGGATGGGGTATAGTGTTGCAGTCTCCACTCACTGCAACCTCTGCCTCCTGGGTTCAAGCAGTCCTCCTGCTTCAGCCTTCCAAGCAGCAGGGACTACAGGCAAGACTCACCACATCCAGCTAATGTTTGTGGTTTTTAGTAGAGACCGGGTTTCGCCATGTTGGCTAGGTTGGTCTTAAACTTCTGACCTCAGGAGATCCACCTGCCTTGGCCTCCCAAAGCGTTGTGATTACAGGCATGAGCCACTGCCCCTTGTTAAGAACTTGATTGGAAAGAACTTGATCACCTGTCCTTGTATCTCTGTTAGTAAACAAATTCCCATGCCACCGGAGAGCAGCTTTCACTTGAGCCTGGGTAGCATTGGCTCCCGGAACAGGGATTCTCATCCTTAGCACTGCTAACACACCAATCAGACAATTTGCTGTTGTGAGGGGCTGTCTTTAGTAGTAACCCTGGCCTCTATGCTCTAAATGCCAGCGGCATTCCCTCCAACCTTGCCAGTGGTGACAACTGAAAATGTTTCAGACATCACCAAATGTTTCATCATCAAAATTGCACTCAGTTGAGAATCACTGTCAGGGAGTGATCCTCATTATCTTCTTTACTGTGCTCAAGATGAGGTCAATTTAAAAAATTAAGGAGAACTTGAAATCTAAATCCGAATTCTATAACATTTCTGCTATCATTTTTTGTCTATCTTATCTCTGCTATAATTTTTTAAGGGCACCCTTTATAAATATGCCACTGGCTTGTATTAAACCTAAAAGCACAAATCAAAGAGTATAGAGTTGATTCCATTTTGCTAAGAGTTCATCTTTTACAATTTTTGTCAGCCTTAGAAGTACAGCAGGGGGAGACGCTCGGACAATATTCCCATATTAGAAGAAGTATGTTTACAGGTGGAGTGAAGGGGGTGGCTAGGCCAAAGACTAGGGAGGATAAGACCAAATCCAAAAGGCAGTACAATTCATTAGTGCTGATATGAGCAAGCTCACTTTAGTTGGTCATTGTGTTAGTGGCATCAAAAGGATTGGAGGGTAATTTTCCCCATTCCTTTTTTATTGTCTTCCTTTTACCTACATCTCTATTTTTCTATCTTTTTCTTCTCTTATTCCTCACTTATTTTCTCCCCTTGTGCATCCTTGCGCGTATGATTCTTCTAGTTCCTTTCCCCTCTGTTACTATTTTAGTCTAGCACTGGTCATGAAAGCCCAGCATCATGGTTTTAAGTGGGGTTCTGGAATGAGGTGGCCTGAGTTTGGATCAGAGCTCTACCGCTTTCTTGCTGTGAAACCTACTCAAGCCTGTAATTTAACCTCCATATGTTTTCATTTCCTTACCACTAAAATGCGGATGATGTTAATATTACCTATCTCTTGGTGAGCTTAGTATTAATATATGTAAAGCACGTGGAAAGGAACCTGTGGCAGGCACAATAGATGTACCCAATAGATGTTAACCATTATTATTACCTTCACATCCCCTACCCTGCAGGGAAGAACACAACCACACACTTTCATATAAAAGAGTCTAGCAACATTTGCCTGTTTGTATTTATTGAGAGAATTATTCCATATTACTGGTTAGGGAGAGGAGAAAGTTAGGCATCTGTTTAATAACACTTTCAGGAATAAGGCTCATTTAACGCCTTTGTGCTGGGGAAAGTGCTAAGGAAACACTATGAACAAATGTACATTTTATAGAAATAGAACAGACGTAATTCCATTGAATTTCTCCCTGAAGTATGTGTATTGTTATTGCTAGTCTGAATACAATGTATACAATATTTCTCTGTGGCTGGAGGGAAAGCAAACTTTAAAATAACAGAATATTAAATACAAAAAATAAAATTTTTAAAAGCCTTTCTAAACAATACTGTTTTCACCTATTATTTATCTTAGAAAAGACAGTGAGCTACTACTAATAGTATTTAAAAAATGAATATTCTCTATATTAGTCAATTTTTACACAGCTATAAGTAACTGCCTGAGACTGGGTAATTTATAAAGGAAAGAGGTTTAATGGACTCACAGTTCAGCATGGCTTGGGAGGCCTCCGGAAACATATAACCACGGAAGAAGGAAAAGGGAAAGCAAGACACCTTCTTCACAAGGTAGCAGGAAGCAGAAGGGCAAGCAAGAGCTGGGAAAACTGACTTATAAACCCATCAGATCTTGTGAGCACTCACTATCACGAGAACAGCATGAGGAAACCACCCCATGATCCAATCACCTACCAACTGGCTTATCCCTCAACAGGTGGGGATTATAGTTCTAGATGAGATTGAAGTGAGGACACAAAGGCTAACCATGTGATTCTCATTACACTTACTTCACAACAACAGCTAAGGGTATAGCTAAGGAAATTGAAGCAAAAGGAAATTAAGAAACAGTTATATTAGAGAACTCACTGAAAAAGAAACATGAATAATTAAACCTAGTGATTAGGGAAACACAAAATAAAACAACGGTAAGATATCATTTTGGTAGGGCACCACACTGGGAAAATTTAAGAGATTGTTAATATCCACTTTGGGTGAACTTATAGAGAAAAACGTATTCTTACGCTATACTACTGGTTAAAAAATATTGGTTAAGAAAAGGAACAATGTTTTTTGGAGG
The DNA here is from genome assembly GCF_001604975.1 of Cebus imitator. Classification (NCBI taxonomy): domain Eukaryota; kingdom Metazoa; phylum Chordata; class Mammalia; order Primates; family Cebidae; genus Cebus; species Cebus imitator. The sequence continues at coordinate 674,988 of NW_016107385.1, forward strand.
ACAGTTTGGCATTATCTTTCATTATTTAAAATATTTATTCTCTTTGATGTAGCAATTTCACCTATATAAATCTTTCTGAGACAAATCTTTGCCTTTAAGCCCAAAGACAAGTGTACAAGAATAATCACTGAAGAATTGTTGTTTGAGACAGAGTCTTGCTCTGTTGCCCAGGCATGATCCCAGCTCACTGCAACCTCCGCCTCCTGGGTGGGTTGAAGCAATTCTCCTGCCTCAGCCTCTCAAGTAGTTGGGATTTCAGGTGGCCACAACCACGCCTGGCTAATTTTTGTATTTTTAGTAGACATGGGGCTTCACCATGTTGGCCAGGTTGGTCTCAAACTCCTGACCTTAAGTGATCCACCCACCTCGGGCTCCTAAAGGGCTGGGATTACAGGCATGAGCTGCTGCACCTGCTGAAGAATTGTTTTTAATAGAAGTAACAAAATGTAAAACAAATGATTGATGTCCATTTATAGACAAAAACAGATAAACAGAAATGTTGGATATTGAAATGGATAAAACGAGATTCAGGACAGGTTGTCTTGGACATTTAGAATTTTTCTTTTCTTTTTTTTTTTTTGAAATGCAGTCTTGCTCTTGTTGCTCAGGCTGGAGTGCAGCAGTGCAATCTTGGCTCAGGGCAACCTCTGCCTCCTGGATTCAAGTGATTCTCCTTCCTCAGCCTCCCCAGTGCCTGGGATTACAGGTGCCTACCACCACGCCTGGCTAATTTTTGTATTCTTAGTAGAGATGGGGTTTCACTTTCTTGGCCAGGCTGGTTTCAAATTCCTGCCCTCAGGTGATCACCCACCTGGGCCTCCCAAAGTGCTGATTACAGGTGTGAGGCATCATGGACGGCAAGGAATTTAGAACTAATGCAAAGACAATCACTGTCAATTCTTGAGTTGGGAACCTAAACAAAGTGAATTATGTAAAATATTATTTCCTCAGAGTATTTAGGTACTAAATTAGGAGATTGCTGAAATAAGCCTCAAAGGGCTCATATAATAAATAACTGCCAGAAAGTATGATTGAAAACAAACAAGTCAGCTATGGGCCAATCACAAGGTCAGGAGATCAATACCATCCTGGATAACATGACAAAACCCTGTCTCTACTAAAAATACAAAAAATTAGCCAGGTGTGGCAGCAGTCACCTGTAGTCCCAGCTACTTGGGAGGCCGAGGCAGGAGAATCGCTTGAACATGGGAGGCAGAGGTTGCAGTGAGCACAGATCTTGCCACTGCATTCACCAGGTGACAGAGTAGACTCTGTCTGAAACAAAACAAAACAAAACAAAATCCGTTGGGCCACTGTGTGATTTCACAAAGATATTTTTCAAGGGAAAATGGAATAGGTGCTGCTGAAAAGGATAACATAATTAAATAGGTTAAAAATTGGGCAGTGGCTGTGACAGCTTAATTCTGATGGGGTTTCCTCTTCAGCCAAGTTCTGGCTTTATCATATAAAAGTGTACCAAAAAAATATAACCAAACAGGTATCAAATCTCTCTTACCTCCAATTGTCCCTTTGAAAGTTGAAGTTATACAAATAAATAACAATTAGCATATTCTTTCTGTTCACATTCTCCTTGAATGCATTGTTAAGTCAATTTCAAGGACTGTTTTTCACTTCATTGTTCTTGTTTATGTTTCACTATAATGCTTTATGGTAACTCATCTGCTGTTAATCCTCTATTTTATGTGAAGCAAAATCAGTTTCTCCCATAGCATTTTATTCATAACTCTTATAGCACTTACCATGGTAACGACAATTACCAATTTACACCTTTACTAGACTATAAACTTCTTGAGGTCAAGAACTGTGCTCATTTCATCTATAATAAGAGTCTGGCAAATAAAATAAGTCAATAAATTAATGTTTCTGATATAGATATCTTCTGCGAGTCTATCAAAGATAGACCCTTTGAAAGTTGGACATAAACACCATTCTCTAATGAATTCTAGATGGCTCTGATGGTTTTCTGAAGGTTTTCTCTATCGTTTATTGAGTACTGTTGGCTCTGTAAAATAGGATAAATATCATAAGTGAAAATGATAAGGAAAAGTTTAAAAAGAGCAAAACCAGGCAATAATAATGGTTTAGAATTAAATGAGTTACACTTCAAGTGATTTTCAAGGAAATTTGATATTTTAGATATGTGAAAAGTAAAAATAAACTCGAATTATCCTAAGTACAGTTTATGAATTTTGATGAAAGCATGTCAAAATTTCTATGGCATTTATACATTTCAATGGATAGGGGCTCCAGAGACAAATTCAAAATACAAACTAAAAGTTGTCCTATTAGAATAATAAATTACTATTGCTATAATAAAATAACATATAATAAATGTCTATCTGACATCTCACTTTACAAATTATCACACAAAATAATTTGATAATATGAAATTTGAGACTTTATAAAATTTGGACACTATGGTTAGCTAAATACAGACATTAAACAAATACATAGTTACGGACAGTATCATTGAATATATAAAGGATAATTACATTTCTAAGACATATTCTGGATCAACTAATTTAAGATCACAGAAAGCAATTTTATTTTCCCAAATCAATTCCAAAAAGCTTTATGGAAAATATCAGGAGATATATGTGATCACTTAAGGACAGGGATGGCCGGGGACCATGTGATTCTCATTACATCTGGTGATGTAACAACTGGCCAGATGTCACTGAACTGAAGTTTTCAGCATTTTTAAACACAGAAATTTTCCTTCGGGTGTGTATTCTTTATTTCTTTATACAAAAGTACTAAAGATAATATCATAGAACTTCAAAACAGACACATTTAAGGATGCTAATCAGATTAGTGTCATTAAAGAAAAACAAGTTAATTACTTTTTGTGGCATTTAGTCATATTGCAGTTTATAATATCTAAATGTTTCCTTCTGGTTCTATGTCTCCCTAGCCAGACTGGAAGTTTCTGGAAAGCAGGCCTCTTCCCTGTACCTAAAGTAGTCCCGTGGATTCTACCACCTACATGTCTACAGTCATCTTCTTTCTAGCCCCATGAGCACTGTCCTGCTTTATCTCCTCTATAAATGATTGCCAACAGCATTTTTACTGTTCTCCAAAATCTTACAATATAGCTAGGGAGACATGGAAAACCAAATGGAAATATTAAAATAATATAAAATGTTATGCAAACATATAAAAATATAATATATAAAAATAACTGCTATTTTTCTCTTGAATTCTGACATTGTATTTATAGCTCTCCTCCCATCTCTACCTATATTTTGACTTTGAATTATAATTATTAAACTGCACACACAGACTGCCTACACAGAGGGCTGGAGGGGCCAATGTTGCATGAAAATACAGGATCTTAAGTTTTGTTTTGTTTTGCTTTGCTTTCTGAAATTACAGTGGAGTACATGGAAGCTACAACAAAATGCAAAGTTTTAAGGTCTCCTGCGTGATTCGTGTGGATGCACCAGGCTTTACACATGCCTAATAAAGCGTGAAAAAGTCTGATTACAAAGTGTGATGTTGCAGTGGGAAGAGAAGGAAACCTTCAGGTAAGCTAGAGAATTGCGGCAGGGGTGAGGTGGGGGGGCGGTGGTGGTGGTGGTGACTATTTTCTTTTAGAAAAGCGGGGAGATTTTAGAGAAAAGAGGGAAAGCAGGGAGCAGCTGTTTAGGCCACAGTCCCCTGCCAGGACTGCAGGGATCTAAGTGTGAGCAGTGGGCTTAATCCAGAGATGAGCAGAGAAAAGGTGCTGAGTGGTCCAAGTCACAGGCCAGGAAAAAGAGGCTAAAGGAAAACAGGAATAAAATTCTTGTTTCGGGGTGGGGAGCACAGAAAAAGGGCTAGAAATGGTGACGGGGTTATCTGACTTTTGGGTATTTGAAGACTGGACAGCCTTGAAGAACAAGGTTAGCAAGGGATGCTATTAAAGATAAAGGAATTACTTACAATGGGGCTTCTTAAACTTTAATGCACAGAAGAATCATATGGAGATATTGTTAAAATGCAGATTCTAAATCAGAAAGGCTGGCGTAGAGCCCAAAAACCTGCATTTCTGAAAAGCTTCTAGGTAAAGCTTTGCAGCTTTGAGTGGCAAGGTTTTGCAATATTAAACATGGACACTTAAAACATTTTTAGCCGGGTGCGGTGGTTCACGCCTATAATGCCAGCATTTTGGGAGGCCGAGGTGGGTGGATCACGAGGTCAAGAGATTGAGACCATCCTGGTCATCCCCATCCCTACTAAAAATACAAAAATTAGCTGGGCATGGTGGTGCACGCCTGTATTCCCAGCTACTCGGGAGGCTGAGGCAGGAGAATTCCTTGAACCCAGGAGGCGGAGGTTGCGAGGAGCCATTGCACTCCAGCCTGGGTAACAAGAGCGAAACTCCATCTCAAAAAACAAAACAAAACAAAACATTTTTATATGCTGGGTATGATGGCTCACACCTGTAAACCCAGCGCCTTGGGAGGCTGATACAGGTGGATTGCTTGAGCTCAGGAGTTTGAGACCAACCTAGGTAACAAGACAAAACACTCTCTCTACGAAAAATACAAAAATTAGCTGGGCATGGTGATGTGTACCTGTAGTACCAGCTACTTGGAGCTGAGGTGGGATCGCTTGAGTCTGGGAAGTGGAGGTTGCAATGAGCTGAGATGGTGCCACTGCACTCCAGCCTGGACAACAGAGCAAGCAAAAACCACCACCAACAAAACAAACTAAAACCATTTTTTATAAAATAAATCAGTCAATGAATTTGTGCTTCCCAGTATACATATCTTCTGTGGGTTTATCAGAGACTTATGCATCAAATATCAAAGATAGTTACAAAATTATCTTTCCTTTTACCCTTAGTTAATGAATGGCAATGGAGAGAGAATCCACAGTGCTCCAGTTCACACCAATAATATATTTGAGAGCATAATCATTGTTATAAGTCTACTTTAATAATGAGATAACTACTTTTGTTATTTACAACAACACATTTGGCCATTAACATATCCAAGAAAACACCCTGTGATGACAGAAATATTCTATATTTGGATGTCCAATATGATAGCCACTAACCACTTGTGGCTGCTGAGCATTTGAAACATGGCTAGTATACCTAAGGAATACACAGCCACATACAGCTAGTGGTTACCATGATCATCAATATCTGCTAGCATCACCCAAAGACAACCAGATGCAATTCACTTCCAGATTGAAGTAGTCTTCCTACCAAGGCTCTAGATTTAGCAACCAATTTACAAAACAGACTCCAGATGTCCCCAGACCCTGCTCTAAAAATTGGTGGTATAAGGCAACTTAGGTACCTGAGGCCCACAAAAGGCAGCTGATAACAGCCAAGGAATTCAATTCTTTATCTAAAAGTAGGATTCTCCTGTTAAATCATTCTCAAAAGTAGTAACGACTTGAAAGTCTATCCCACCAAATATCCCACCATTGAGAAATTATGTATAACACACACACACACACACACACACACACACACACACACACACAGCCATGCACACAGAATTTTGAAGGAGAGGATGATATGGGTTTGACCTCGAGCCATGCCTTTACTACTGTGTAACCTCTGGGACCTCTCTGATCTTGTTTGCAAGTCACTTTGTAAATTGGAGTTAATAATAATACCTACTGGCCAAGGGTGTTAGGAAGGTAAGTTCCTGAAGGGCAATGTACTTTTTAAATGTAATCCTGTTGTAATCCTATACAATGGTTAATTAGCAGTCATTAAAAGAGAAGGCAATGCCATACTTGAAGCGAAATCCAAGGAACCAACCTATAATCTTTTGTTGTACCAAATTTGTATTGCATGTGGTCTTGGATTCTTTTATGACGGGTATTTCAATCCTTCATATTTGTTGTAGTGGGATATAACCTTTAAAGAATGAGCATTCTAAAGCCATTTGGAAGAATAATGGTAAGTGCTTTATTTAGCAGTGTAGGGTCTGGTAAGCATCCTCCCTGCTAAGATTATACAGAAAATAAAGGAAATTGCAGCCTGCTCATTTCCCTTGTACTCATCCTAATCTTGTGGAAACTTCCTGTAAAAGGCAGTTATAGCACTAAAAGTAAACTGATTTCACACTCACCGGATACTACCAAGCCAACAATTGCAGTCCTTAGGGATAAAAGGAAAATAGCATACTTATCCTTTATACTTTGTATTAGTTTGAAAGAACATGGAAATCCTAGTGATGGAGCAGCAGACTCATGCCAGAGGCAAGGAAACTATTTAGAAACATGGTTACCACTTAGTAATTCCACTGAGAGGCAGGGCTCATTAGCCCTGAGACTGGTTAAACTAAAAAAAAAAAACAACAACAAAAAACATTTATTAAACAAAGTACACCATGAAAGTAGGGAGCTTCCATTGATCTATGCATACATTAACTCGTTTTAAAATACAAAGTTTTAATTACATCTGCTAAGGAGTAATGTTAAGGGTAATTTTAGAAATGCAAATGTGCACTTGTATTTTATGTACTTTTAGAAACTCACATGTTGGCCTGGTTGTCTTTTGGCTTCTCAAGAATACAAATATCTGCTGAGAGCTTATAGTACAAGGCACAGTGTATGTGAAATGCTAAACTGCAGTAGTATTAAATCCCAATGGGAAGCCAGAGAGGATTCCTGATTTCTACTCCAGTGTGAGTCAGTACAGCTTCCTTTTTATACATAATCCAGGCCTTGGCATAGTGTTTCACCTAAAAAGCATCTATTACTTAAAACCACTGCTAAAAAGGATGCCAAAAATATGAAGGGCAGCCTCTACCTTCCAGTCACGAAAATTTAACTCGGAAAACAAATATAAACTCATAAAAAATGAATCAGCAATAATATAATAATAATTAGCAACACAAGTGTAAACAGCAAAGGGAAAAATAATCTGAGAAGACCAAGTCTGAATTCATAAGAAAAATGATTACTATGGCCTGAGCAATGTGAAAAAAAGAAAAGAAACTGATTTGGAGAAGGGCATGTCATCTGCCAGCGTCTCAGTGAGAATAGCCTACATTTTGCTGTCCTTGTGAAGAAACCCTGGTCTGATACCTACAAGGAACTCAGAATCCACTTGTGCCTTTCTTAACTTGGATCAGATCCTATACTGGCAATTACTTGGCAATTGTGCTCCTGTTCCTCCCTCTTTGGCCCAATTATGCTATTGATAATTAATTACTTCTAACAGGTCATCAAACGGTTGTGACTAATTCCTAAAGCTGAGCACAATAATACAGATAGTTGTGATAACCGGTTTTGTGACTAGCTTCCTTCCCACAGGTCCACCTACAAAACACAACTGAGCATATATAAGTATTTCTTTTCTTGCTGAGCCCTAATGTGGCCATGGAATTCTTCTTGACTAGTACTAATTGAACGGAGTTGGCACTTAAGACAGAACTGTGATCTGTATTTAGATTCTCACATAGCTTTTCAAGTTTGGCTGGATCTACCTTTCTGAACTGAACTAGCCCTCTGGCCTTGATCAGTATCTATCTAAGCTTATGATATACCATGGGCTACCCTTTTCTGTGTTGCTGGAACACAGCTTTCAATCAGGGATGTGCTGGGGGACGAGATGACAAAAATGGTTGCAAGGAAATGGGGAGTAGACAATGAAGGACTAAAAAGGGCCAAGTACCTAGCAGACTTAGAAAAGCACGGTTGGCCCCATTACAGACCTAGTGATCACAATTTCTGAGCTGAGGTCTAGGAATCTGCATTTTAAGTAAGTACTTGCAGTGTATTTTAAAAAAATTGTTACAGAACATTTTAAATTATAAAATAGTAAACAGAAGGTGTTCATCATTAATCTATAATCAATCTTGTTTCATCTATATCCTTACTCATTCTTCCTATGCCTCACCCCAGTGGATTATTCTGAAGCATAACATTTCATCTCTAAATATTTTAGGGTACATATTTCTGAATGGTAAGGACTTAAAGAAAACACAGCCATAAACCAATACTTAAAAAAGAATTCCTTGTTATCATCAAATCTCCAGTTAATGTTCAAATTTCTCCCGTTGTCCCAAATTTAAAAATATTTGTTCAAGTCACGATCCAAATAAGGCCTCACACATTGTCTTTGGTTACCATGCCTCTTTACCTCCTAAGGTCCAGACACCCAGATAGATCAGTTGAGGCCTCTATAGAGCCGCCAGTGATTGACAGACTAGAAGATCTCTTGGCTCTAAGCAGTAGCACCATTTCTGACTGCTTCAGCATAGAAGACTTTGAGCTCTGCCAAACTAAAGCAATTAAAGAAAAAAAGTTGGTAAGATCTTTAGCAACTGGGTCAGAGAATGGGTACAAAAGTGTCCTAGATATGGCATGGAACCACCAAAGTCTGAATGGTTTGGAGACTATGTCTCGGTTATGGAGTTGAGAGCAATCTTTAAAGCATTAATTTGGGCTATTGGTCATATCTTGCTCCTTTTATGTAAGTAATGTGTGTGGAAGTAGCCAGCACAGTGCCTGGCTCATGATGACCAAGATGGTTTTCATATCTTCTCCCAAAGACTGTACTGGCTATTTCCTTGATACACTAGAACCTCGAACAGATGCAAATCTTCAAAAGAGAAAGGCCTTTGCAAATGACCAACTTTCCTTGTATTTACTTAATCATAATAATTGTGACGATTTCATTTATTGGTGGCTTACTGAGGACCAGGTCATGTGTCTAGCAACTGACAGTTATTTGTTGAATGAATGAACAAGAATACTGGATGCTTTACATTTAATCCTCAAAACACTTGCCACTATTTTACCATGGGGTTTCTTACTATCTCTGACAAAATAATAGTAAGAGCTAAGACTTAATAGAGTTCTTACTGTGAATTCTTAATCTGTTCTAAGTAACTATGTATATTATTATCTCGTTCATCAGCACAACAGCTCTATGAGTTAGGTACTATTATCCCCATTTTATACAGGCCCAGAGTTTTAGTAACTTGCATAAGGACACAGATTATACCTGATGGGACTTGATTGAAACTTGAGCAGTCTAACTGGTTAACAGTAGTCCTGGAAGGGGAAGAGGCCAGTTATCAACACTCTCACGTATAGGTTCTTCACAAGAATAAGTTCAAAAAGGCAGGTGTAGAGCTCATGTCTAGTCTAGATCGCCGTTTCTCATCACCAACATTGCCCCTTTCTTTCTCGGAGTAAGGACAATGTCGCTGATGAGGCAGGAAGCAAGTTACATAATCAGACCTCAGAAATCAATCGGGTGGTTTTGGGGCACACTGACTGGTTTAGCGCCTTTGTTCATTCGTTGAACATTTATTAAGCACCTGCTACATGCAAAACACTGTTATCAGTGCACTACTGTGCACGCTCATTCTCAGAACAACAATCCTGCGTTTCCTAGAGGGATGGCAGAAGAGTGCTGCCTTGTTGCGAGGTTCTCTCAACTTCATTTCTTCCTCGACAATTGTTCTCTCCAATGTGGCACCGGCGGCAACCTTCATTCTTAGCTCGCACAAACCTGAGAAGGAAGAGAAAAACATTGCACGCAGGGCTAGACTTAAATCCGGGAAGATGCATCAGGAACTTGGGAGCGCTTGGGATTCAGTCCCCTAGGCCGGTTCATGTAAAGGCTGGTTTTCTAAATAGAGAAGAGATAATAGAATTTGCAGAGCCAGGAGCTCTGACTCCTGTGGCTGGGCTGACCTTAGGCTCCAGCCCACAACCCCAGTAGATTTCTGTGCAAAAACCTTTTGAGATGAATGCATACATTGTCCTCTAACAATGCATTCATGACAGCTGTCTATCCAATCGGTCCGCCTCCGTTCGGTGCAGTTCGTGCCATAGAAGCATCTCCTGCGGTATAGTTATGCAACCTCACTCGCAGCGGGAGTTATTTCCTCCGTTCTGGCTGCGCCAGATTCATGTAACACGCCTACCCTGGGCTTCAATGGAAGTCGTTCTCCATTAACAATCACTCCAGCTTTCGGAGATGAATGCCCTGACAGCATACCCCTTACGCAGTAAGAATCCAGGCAGGGAGGCGAGGTGTTAAAACACACACACACACACACACACACACACACACACACACACACACACACACACAAATCGTGCATGCAGCTAGGGAACTGCAGCAATGCAACCCGGGGGACGGCAGGAGGAGCTCTTTTTGCACAGTCCCTTCTTCTAACCCCCACTAACTAAAGATGAACTCATGCCAGTTCCATTCTTTGCTCTGCAAGGAAACACACAAACACACACACACACACACACACACACACACACGGCAGAAGAGAGTAGTATCCAGATTTCCCCTCTGAGCACACTGTCTTTCTAGCCTCTTCGTTCAAGCAACCCGGATATTCCAAGCCAGTAACGGGGAGTAACGCGCCACAACAATGCAACCTCCCATGCAGCTCCTCTCGCAGCTCCCACCCCCGCCCCCTTTCGCGGCGTGCCAAGAGTTTGGAGGGCGCGCACGCACACCAAGCACAGTGCAGGAAGGATATCCCTCCGCCCCCCTCCCCCCTTTCCCCGCTAAGTGGCTCGACTACGATTTGGGAAATGAAGGGAGGAGGGAACTACTTTCCTGAAACTTGCTATGCTGCACACGACTTCGAGTTGCAGTGATTCGCGCGGAGGCCGCGGCTTTTAGTCCTACCCACACACCCTCACGGCCCGGGCACCCCACTCGGCAGCCCCACCCCGTGCCCGCTCTGGCCACCGAGGGAAGCGGGCGGCCGGGAGAAGTCGCGAGGGACTACTTCGCCTCCTTCTCTCGCGGGCGCCCCCGGTTCGGGCAGCGGCGGCGGAAGGAGCGGGCGGCGTGAGCGCTTCCGCCGCCCCCCTAGCGGCTCTCCTCTCTCAGGCGTGAGGAGCTGGCCCGCTGATCTGCTGGTGGGCACCGGCTGGCGAGGGACCTGCGGCCGCTCTTCTTTCCCGCCGCCTCTCGGGATCCTGCCCCCCGACCCCGGGCCCGTCTGCTCTTCTCCGGCCGGGTGGGAGCGATCGGCTCGCCTGCCTCTCGCCTCACACGCTCCCCGCCGCCCCCTCCTCCCCCCTCAGGAGGAGTCCCGGCTGGAGCGTGTCTGGAGGAATCCGCCGCCGCGGGGCCCCTCGCCCGGCTGTGCCCGCGCCTGAGGACCGACCCAGGCGTCGCCGGGGGTTGAGGGGCCGCCGGCGGCGAGGCGGGAGATGGTGGGGTGGGCTCCGGCAGCACCGCGCCGCCGCTGCCCGGAGCCTGGGCTCGGCAACCCCCCGCCGGCCCCCACCAAGTGGAGCTCTGCTTCCTCCTCGCCGCATCCCTGAGGGAAGCGCCGCCTCTGCTCCCGGGTTCTCTGCCTGCTGGCTCCTTCCTGGCCGGACCCCGCTGCGCTCCACCCCAGTGGCCGGAGGAGCCGCTCTCCAGTCAGCCTTTGCAGCCCCCTGTCTTTTTCCCTTTCCACCGGGCCTCCTCGGATCCCTTGTTGGGCGCTGAGGCAGGGGAAGAGGCTGGGGTCGCCACGGCGGAGGTTGCTGCCGCCACCCCCCTGCGGGGGTGGCCGGGGTTCCCGGCTGGGGGGGCACCGCTCTGGGTGAGGCATCCACCATGGTGAGGCCCCTGTGCCGCTGCCCCCGCGCCCCCCCGGCCGCCGCTGCCGCCTGCCCCTCGGTGCTGCTGCTGCTCCCCCGCCTGCTGTTGCTCCTCCATCTCCAGATCGGATCACGGTGAGGGAAAGATGAGCGAGGAGACGGCGACTTCTGACAACGAGTAAGCGCCTCATTGATCTCGATTGCTAATCTCCCTCCCCCACTCCGCCCTCGGCTCTCCCCCAGAGCCCCCCGAGACTTGGGTGCCGGAAAGCTTGGGACCCTAGAGAGTTCGGTGCATCTTGTTCTGGAGTTAACTGATTTCTTTAGCCATTTTTAGTGGCAGCACCCCTCCCCACCCTCCCACATTTAGTTGCTTTCTTTTGGGGAAGGGTATTAAGTGTTGGCAGAGGATGGCAATTGTACGTCCATGAGATGGAATAATGTGGATGGATGGAAGTGGAGTAGAAACTACCCCTTTGCCATTTGACCCGTGTCCCCTCCCTTTTCACTCACATACCAGTCACCATACCTTCAGTATCCATCCTGCTTCCTTTATAGCTTGTTTCACTTGGAAACTAATGTGTGGGAGCACCTCCTGTAGCAAACTGCTCTTGAATCTTAATTCGATGAGTCAGTGACTCTTAAATACCGTTTAAGCCTTCACTCTCTCCCCCTCCCCCTTTTAAACTTACGACCTATAGATTCTTGTAAAAATAGGGTTAGGGAAACATTTTAAGAATTTAATAGGATTAAGGACACCTGGAGTGTGGGAGATGTTGAGCTAGTTTACCTTTGTGAATACTGGACGTGTCTTCTGGAACGGAGAAGAATTTTGAATGCAAATTTTTACCTTTCAGCTATGTTTACGTTGATTTAACGGAATTTACGTTGCTGAATATGTTGGTGATTTCATCAGCTTCTAGAGCATTCCAGTTTAAGTTTTTGCCTATTTGGGCTTTCTCCTTGCTTTCAAAACGAAATACTTCGTCTTTTAAACGTTTAGCTTTAACCTAACAGCTGCGTGGAGAAATAATGGTTGGCAACACTTTTGTATTGAGAAGGGATTTAATTCCAAGCAGAATATTAGCATCCGTTTTCTTGTAATTAAGTTCAACTTTTGTTTATCTTTAGTGGGTTGGAAAGAGTTAAATGAGTTAGGGCTTAGTCCTTTGGATGCATTCCTTTAAATACAGTGTACTACTGAAGTCAGACCTTTTTGAAAGAACTTTATAAAGCCTAGTGCCGAGTCCTGTTTAACATAAAATAGCTAAAGAAAGGCCAAGCAACGTTTCCTACCCCCTCGCTCCCTCCCCACCCCAAAACACACGCTTCTGCTGAGCGGGTGTAGAAGGAGGTACTTTGCTGCAGTGTCAGTGCAGTGTAGAAGCAGAAGTGGCAGCCATGTTCTCTCTCTTTTTGTGAATCGCCCTCATTTGCATAGCACACTCTTCATTCATAAAAAAAATAATTAAACAGCCATCACCTTGGACATCTTGAAAGGATTTCCCAAGAAAAAAAATTCGCAGTTTGTTTGTCTGCGTGTAGATTTTTGAGTTCAGAAGGTAAGAAGAATGTGAAATTTTAGGTCACATTTAAAAAACATAGGCACACACAAACAACTACCCCTGTTCTGAGACTGTTGACACAGTTATGTGGGAAATATCAGTTCGGGGAGGTGCTGGGATCACGTGATCGCCTCCATTCATAAAATACCTGGCTGTCCATTCACAGTGCAGTACAGTGTCTCCCTGCCTTCTGCAGATTAGACCTACTTTGAGGGAGATCAAGAAATCTATCTCAGATAATGGTTCTTTAGGATAAAAAGTGCTAAAAATGCTGAACGGAATGACGATAACTTTTATTGGTATCTTTCAAACAAATAGTTTGGATCAAAAATGTTAAGTTTTCTTTTAGAGATGGGAAAAGATTTCTTACCAGCTTAATTTTTTTCTTAAAGTAGTGAATATCTTCTTGTTTCCTTGTTGCAGCTAATAAAACAGATGGTGGAATGTGAATTAACACAAGCAAAATATATTTTTTCTAAATGGCCATTTTAAAAACACTTGCCATAAATAAATTGACAAAGCAGGTTTTTTCGTATCGTGATAGTGCATTCTACTGCTGCTGCAGTAAATGAGAAAATACTCTCAATGATTTAATACCCAAGAAGTTGGTATTTCAAACACCAAATCGCAATCTTCAGTGGGAGGATTGCTTTAAACATTTTTCTTTTTAAAATCCAGATGTACTTAGTATGGGACAGCTTGGAAATTATCTCACTCACTCAGACTTTTAAAATCGTTTTTTCACAGAAATGTATCCTGCTTTATTAATTAATGCATTATTCCCTAGGAGCTTTGTAATCCTATTAGTTTGGGTAGGGCAATACTAATAAGCATAATATTTTGGTTAACTCTTCATAGGATCAAAATCTTGGGGATTTTACTGTAAAAAGTATTTTATATTAGAAAATAATGTGCTCTTCTGATAATCAGTTTTACTAGAGCCAGCACTGTTTGCTTGTGCATTAGATAAACTACAAAGAGTGAACTTATTTGGAATGTAGCTTTTAATATGGTAATTTGTTTTTCATCTTTAATAGGTGAACTAATGTTTTGAAATGGCAATTTATTATTTATAATCATATATTGTGAAGAAAGATATGTATCATGGCAGAAACGATTAAGGCCTTAGTACAGTTTAAAACTGCCCTGTAATACGGATTTTATTTGGGCCTTACATTTTTTTTCCTTTTCTTTTCTCTTTTTTAAAAGTCATTGCTCGTAGGGATTTAATTATAGAAAGGACTATTCTTAACATTTTTTAGTTTCTTTTTCACCTGATTTAAACCTTCAAGAAAAGTGAAAATCCCCAGTTTCTTGGGAAACCATTAACCTTTTCTAGATAGCTATTGTGGTAAAATCCAGTAAGGCTTCATTCTGAAATCCTCTAGTACATGCTCTATTATTTGAAAGTAAAGCTCTGTGTAGTGAAATGGATAACTTCTAGGTTGATAGTGAGAATATATTTAATCAAGAATTAGTGGTAGATCTACTATATTTAAGGCTTTGCTTTAGTGCCAAACCAAATAAGGAAGAAATAAATTAGACTAGAATAAAGCATTTCTTAGATTGTTTCACATTTACATTTAAAAATCATACTTCTCAAAAATGTTAAATAAATGTACTCTAGAGCAAAAGACTTTGTGTTGTAAATAGTAGAGGGAATAGCCACATGTATGTTTGTTTTGTAGGTAATTTGTAGAGATTGTTTAACATTCCAGTCAAATGTTTGTGATAGATACAACCGGACCATATTTTACATTGAATTAGTCTTCTAAATAGAGTTTTAAACATTTAGAGGCACATTACATAATACTAAACAGTCTTTGTCCTTTGATATTGAGTGTATATAACACTACATGTACTTTTGTTAATTTGGCCAAAACATTTGGAGAAGTGAAGTAGCTAAAATGTAAGCATTTGGCTTATTAGGCTCACATTAGCCAGAAACGCTTGTTGTGTCAGTATTAGGCTTTCCCATAGCAAGTTGGGATTGTATTATATTTTGGAATTACGTTAGAATTAGACCACTTATGATAAACTTGCTGTGGTGTAATCTGAGTTTGAACTATGTTTCATAAATAGGAAGTAAATTTTTTGTGGTTATATTATTCAGTGCCTCATAAGAATTAAACCCAGTGGTGAGTTAAGTTTGACGATACTTGTAAATAAACATATGTTCACCCCATACATTTTGCATACATTGTATATGTATGTACACACACACATAATTGGAAATTGGAAAACATTCTAGAAACAAATGGAAGCATTGGAAAGCTGTGTAATATTAAGCCACCTAATGTTTATTTATATAGATGTGGTGTATATGTAATATAAAAATTTGTTATTCAACTGGCCTATGTAAAAATCAGCTAAATGACTTCGTAGTTGCTTCAACTTAATTTCCGTCTGCTTTCGCACTTAAAAGTTTATGATCATGAATTACATATTTTTAACACATTATGACACCATGCCTAGAATTACTCTCCTTACAAAACTTGTAAATTCTTCATTTTTCCCCAGAAGACCATCTCTTTTGTCCTCTTTCAACACTTTCCCTCTGTATTGCCTCAGTACTTCGTACATATGTATATCAGTTTTAAAATCATATAATATTGTGATTACATATTTCTATGACTGCTATTATGTAATCCCCCACTTTTGTTTATATGCCTAGCACATCCTTGATGGTAAATGCTCTACAAATGTAGTTGGATTAATGGAGCTATATTACCTCATTTTTTTGTTTTCTCTGAATATATGCATTTGAGATCACTAGCTGTGTTAGAAAAATAGGTTGAAAAATAGTATGGGAGAAGTAAATTATTACCTGTTTAAGAAGGCTCACCTAACTATTTTTTTTAAGAAAAGACTAAAATTGGCCTCAGTTTTGACATGTTGTGTTTCTGCAAGTTTGAGAAATAACTTAGATCAGGCTTCAAACTATCTGTTGTCATGTTTGGATATGCTTGGCCTGTGAGTTACACGATGTGTTTGAAGACCCGTGTTATAGCCACAAGGAGGTGGACATTTGTGTCTTTTTTGGCATAGGAAGCTCAAAATTTAAGAATACATATCTCCAGCTATTTATCAATTTTAAGTTCTTTAAATTTTTCTCCCTTTCCCCCATGGTTCCACATTAGTGCCAAGGGTGAGCAATTGATTAGGGATAAAGAAGTGAAACTGATCAGGAAAGGGTAAACAGCAGCAGATTCCATGATTTTAAAATGCAGCTGTTGGTGACTGAGAAGTGCCTAAGGGAAAAGTGTAACAATCTAGCCTTTTCTGTGGAGTTGTATAACTTGAACTTGACTAGTCTTACTCAGTTTGGGGAAATGATTGGTAAAGACAAGTCAGCTTTTCTTCTCCATCTTTCAGTAGGAACTGGAATGGCATTAAAAATGCCAGTTTAATAAATGCTTCACTCCATGTAAGACTCGTAGTTTATTTCAGATAATGTACAAAATGATTTCTAAAATGAATAATAATTTATTTGTAATTCTACTGTTAGATAACAGGTGTTAACATTTTGGTATACATGAAAACCTTTCTTACTATGTTGGTGATGAAGCATATTCATTTATTAGATTTTTACTATGTGGCAAGCACTTTTATAAATGCCTTATCCAAGCATTTTATAGTGTGTATGTGTGTGTGTATACACACACACACACACACGTTTATTCTCAATGGAATGTAATTACACAGTGGATGCAGTTGTAGCCTAATATATTGTGAATATTTTCTAATGTCATTAAATATTCTTGAATATAATTTTTAGTGGCTACATTATGTTCAGTATATGGTATACATTAGCTTTAATCTGCTGTTGTTGCATATTTTAGTTAGTTTTGAATAGTGTTGCATACCATCCTGGATTCTGTCTTCATCCAAATCTTTTACTTTTATAGTCTTAGGAATGGAGTTAAAAGAGATGCAAATATTTGATTTTATTCTTTCTGCTAAATTGTCCTCTAGAAAATAAGTATTTAGTATATGTGAGTGCTTACACTTTGAAATGTCTGTACAGTTGTCAGAATTTTTTTTTTTTGCCAATTTTGAAGGTGGAAAATGAAGTCTTACTTTCAAAATGTGGTTTATGGTAAAATAAAATGGATTAAAAACTTCTTAGGGTGTTTTGAGGTAACAAGAATGTTTTTAAATACTATATTATACATATAATTTAAATACTCATGTAAAAGCCGTTTGTACATTGTTTTACCATCTTCTGTGCAGTATGGTACAGTCTGAAGAACACTGGACTTGACATTGGGAGACACATTTTTTGGTAGGTGTTTTAAATCAGTAATTCTGGGCTCTGTAGGCCTCAGTTTGCTGATTTGTAAATCAAGGAATTTGGACTGAGGATCATTATGGGCCCATCCTTTGTTGATGGTGTATGATTTAGACTTTGTTAATTTTATCATATTGTTATTTTTGACGTATTTAAGCAAACGAAAGACCTAGAGTAGAAATGGTAGGATGAGGTAAGAGCATGCATTTTGAACAATTAATATTCAAAATTTGGAAACAGTTCATACATTCATAATCTTTTAAGATTTTTATGTTGGGCTTAATAGCCATGTATCTTTGATGACACAAAATTTTGTACTACTCATTTTTGGTTTTTATTTATGTATTTTTTCTTTAAACGGCCGGGTCTTGCCGTGTTCAGGCTGGAGTGCAGTACAGTAGTTTGATCATAGCTCACTGTAGCCTTGAACTCCTGGGCACAAGGGATCTCCCACCTGAGCCTCTTGAGTAGCTAGGACTACAGGTGTGCCACCACACCTGGCTAATTTTTAAATTTTTTGTGGTGTTGGAATCCTACCCAGGCTGCTGTCAAATTCCTGGGCTCAGGTGAACCTCTTGCCTTGGCCTCCCAAAGGGCTGGGATTACTGGCATGAGCCACCATGCTCAGGCCTCATTTTTTTTGTTTGTTTGTTTTTTGTTTGTTTGCTTTGTTTTGTTTAAAGAAAAAAAAAAAGCATGGCCTCCGTCTGTGAATGAATACGTGAACAAAAGACTACTGGGCTTAAACACCAACTGGAGTGGTTCTACAGGGAATATGCTGACAAGGTACCAGTCTTTATGCTTTACTTAGAGAAGTACGTCTTTTCACTAGGTCACTTATACAAATCAATGATCTAACACTACAGGATAATTGTATATTAGTTTAAGAAGGTAACTCAGGTAATGAATTTTGTTATTCTTGAATGTTTAGATTTATAGTAAGTTTTGTGTCATAGCAGCATCTCAGAATCCAGAACCAAAATTATTACAAATCTGTGAGATTTTGTTTTTACAATACTCAGAATGAAAAACAGTTTATTAATAATGTATCTTATGCCAAGGTGTTATGTTGCTATAGATAAAGAGCTCTTAAAATTCACAGTGTTAGTGAGATTGAAGGAAAATGAGACATTATTTATTCTTACTAATCTCTAACTGAAATTTGTTAACATTCGTAATTGAAGGAAATGTTAACAAGCCATGACAGCATTAGAGATACTTGTGACAGCAAATATATTAGTTTTTATGGCTGCTCTAACAAAGTGCTACAAATTGGGTGGCTTAGAATACCACTACCACCTAATGTATTGTCTCACAATCACTAAAGGTCCAAAATAAAGGCGCTAGCAGGGCCATGTTCCCTCTAAAACCAGTAGCGGAATCCATTCTTGTGTCTTCCCATCTTTTGGTGGTGGTTGGGAGTCTTTCACATTCCTTATGTTGCAGCTGCATAACTCCATGCCTTCATCATCACAGTGTTCTCCCTGTGTGTCTCTGTCTTCATTTGAATGATACCAGTCATTGGATTAGGAGCCCACCTTACTGTAGTATGACCTCATCTTAACTAATAAAGTCCTGGGGCTAGGACTTCAACATATATTTTAGGGAGACACAGTCAACCCATAACACCAATAGAAACTACAGATTTTTTTTCTTATAGCACAATTGCTGTTAGCTGTTAGAGCTATCTTGAAAAACCATTTATAGTTATCACTAATTTGAAATTATAATAGTTATTTAACCCATTGCTAGATTGTATATTTTAATGTGTTAAGAACCACATTATTACCATATCAAAATGAAAAATATTTTGATAACTATATCAATATAATTAATTTCTTTTGTAATACTGTGTATGCTGTTTTAGGCCCCTAATACTGTTCTGAGAAAAGGGTGGTAAGGTTTACCAGACTGCTAAGAACATCCATGACACAAAAGGTTAAAATCTCCTGGAATGGACAGAAGCACAGAAGCCTAAACTCAAAGGTAGAGATATAAAGTAGGAAGAGTAAGAAACATGAGGATAAGATGGATAACTCCAACATATAGTTAACAGTTCCAAAATAAGAGAATATAGGAGAGGAAATACTACAAAATAGTGGCTGCAAATTTTTAAGAAGTAGCAAATCAAACCCCATTCAGTGAACTAAAATGAAAACAAAGCCTCATAGTCAAATGGGGTTTATCTTGAGGATGCAAGAATGGGTGAATATAAGAAAACCAATGCATTTTATCACATTTGAAGATTAATGGAGATAAATGATATGATCTTAATAAATGCCAGAAATGTAATTTAATCTCTGCCCATAATAAAGTAAATGTTCATAAATACAGAAACAAATTATGACAAATTTCTGCTTTCTAGAGTTTTAGATTTTTAATTTTTCTGATTTAAAATGAGAGTGTGGGATTTACTTTAGGGTTTTAGTCCAAGAGCTCTAGAATTCTAAGTGATTTTTTTTGTACTTCTGAAATCCATATTTAATATATCATTTCTGTTACTCAGATGTAGGATTGACTGGTGGAAATTGCCTTGTGTCTGAAATTTCTGAATTACCTTGCAAGGCATTTCTTTCTGTGTTTGGAGAGCAAAGAATAACCTTTAGTAAATTTGAGTAATTAGAATTCAATTTCAGTCTAATATCAGTTTAGTAGTTTTGTGTCTAAATTTTATCTGTATAACAGAAATTACAATTTGGTTAAAGGACATTATGAACTTGGAACGTGGAATGTAATTCTTTTTCCTGGTAGTATTTCGTGATACCATTGCATGTCATTAAACATATTTTGCTTGAGCTGTTCATGTGGTTAGAAATTACATTCACAAATACACAGTGTTTTTTAATGACTTCTATGTATTAGCATCCTGTAGTAGGATTACCAAAAATGTAGGTAAAATTTAGTGAGTTGTGTCTTTTCTGTTGCCACTTTTTCAAAGTTACTGTAATTTTTACGGCTTCAGAGTGTTTTATTAATCTCAACACAGTCACCAAACTTTTTTTTTAAACTGTTTTCTTTTTGTTTATTTATTTATTTTGAGACTGAGTTTGCTGTTGTCACCTAGGCTGGAGTACAATGGCATGATCTTGGGTCACTGTAACCTCTGCCTCCTGGGTTCAAGTGATTGTCCTGCCTCAGCCTCCCAAGTAGGTAGGATTACAGGTGCCAGCCACCCAGCTAATTTTTTTTGTATTTTTAGTAGAGATGGGGTTTCACCATGTTGGCCAGGCTGGTCTGGAACTCCTGACCTCAGGTTATCTGCCCACCTTGGCTTCCCAAAGTGCCGTGATTACAGGTGTGAGCCACCGTGCCTGGCCTTAACTGTTTTTATTTTTATACTGTGAGATTAGAATTGGGGAGTTCTCGGGTTTCCCCCTTAATATGTAAAAGCATTATTAAACATGTCAGAATTTTAGTTGCTGGATTATATATATTGACTTTTTACACTTTCAGGATAGATTTGAACAGGGACCATTGGTAACTTTTTCCTAAAGAAATTGAGTTCAGTGGCATTCAAGTGAATGTTTACTAGGTAGGCACTAGACTTTTGCCTTAGCCTTGGAGATACAAAGATAAGTAAAACTTTAAAGTTGATATCACAGTCCAACAAAGGAAATAGATAACTTGTGAAATGTGACGGGTGTTCTGGTTATAAACTTCTTCAAGGCTCAAGGAGAAAGTGATTCTACCTGGGAGCGGATGGCAGGATGGTGACTGTGTGTGAAGGAAAGCTTCAGAAAAGAAGTGGAATTTTAGGAGTCAGCCATGAATGAAAGCATGGAAAGTGGGGAAGGGTATTCCAACCAGGATGAGAGGGAGCAGAAGACAAGCATAGAAAGAAGAAAAAGTTGGAAGAAAGGCAACACCTTTTTGAATACACTTGTTTGGAGGAATTGTGAGGGCATAAGGAAGGTGTTGAGGAACTAGATTGTGAGTAGTCTAGATTTATGCTTATCGCCAACCGTGGGGCAAGGGCTGGTGGCTAGGCCTAAAATGTGAGACACAAGATGAGCATGGCAGAAGCTCCTGGAAATCAGTTTTTCTTGAAAAGTTGAGGAATATTTATCTGACTGCTTAGTAATAACATTAATTTTGAACACAGTTCCCATTAATTTTATAGATGAAACACTCAAGAGTTAAAATTTGTTCTTTGACTACCCTCCCACCTCACCACCACTATCTTCAGTCAGTAAGGATACTTAATGAGAGGCACCAGGTGAAGTCTTCATCATATAGGCAGTGGGGAATCAGTGTTTTAAGTGAGGGAATTATGAATCCAATTTGTGTAAAAAGTAGGGCTTGTTAGGACAGTTGATTGGAGAGAGAAGAAAATGAACTTCAGTTGATGAGGAAGATGTAATAAGGGAACAAAACATCTGGGAGTACAGCTGTTGGGTACTCATGAGAAGAAATTCAAATGTCCAATGATTTGGCTCAACGTCAAGGAAGGAGTAGGAAGGTTGTGGGATGACTTGAACATTTGAAATTTAGGCTGCTGTAATGCTTTTAAATAAAGGTGAGAATAGAGGTGGACCCGGTTTTTTAAATGGGAAAATAAACCGGTTTTGATCTTTTTTTGGTCTGGGTGCTTACTAGATGTCAAGGTAGAAAGTGTCCAACAAGGTGCTTTAACTATAGGTTGAGTTTTCAAAAAAGTTAAGAGGATAGAGTTATAGTGACATCTTCAGCATACATAGTAGTTGAGGCCAGTGGAAAATTGCCCGTGGAGAATACTAAGTAATAATGGAAGGATGGCAAGTGAGAAGCAGCAGTGTTTTTAAAGGAGAGCAGCAGAAAGAAGAGAGACCAAAAGACAGAAGTGGCTTAAGTGGTAGGAGAGCTCTAACAGGAAAGTTTTATAGAAGCCAAGGAAAAAGGAATATTAAGAAAGTGTTAGATATGGCAGAAAGATTAGGTTGGTGATTTCTAAGACAAGGATTTAACTGTTAGGATGTCATTGACCTTTGTGGGAGCACTAACGAGGACAGAAGTCAGGTTTTGCTATAAGTTGGGGATGTCCAATCTTTTGGCTTCCCTGGTCTGCTTTGGAAGAAGAATTGTCTTTGGCCACACATAAAATACACTAACACTAAAGATAGCAGATGAGCTAAGAAATCACAAAAATACCTCATAATGTTTTAAGAAAGTTTACAAATTTGGGTTGGGCTGCATTCAAAGCCATCCTGCCGCAGGCGTCCCCTGGGCCCTGTGGGCGGCCGGTTGGACCAGCTTGCTTTATATTAAAGAGAAAATACGAAGTGATGAAGCAGAGAAGTCACAGAGTAGATGCCAGTCATTTAGGGCGAAATTAGTAGTTGAAGTTATTTGTTGGCTGATGTCAGTAGTGGAGAGGAAGAGAAAGACTTAAGGGATGGTGTAATTGATGAAGCAAGGCCTAGGACAGAAGTCTATCAAATTGTTTTACTGGTTGTCAGTCACTGTTAGATTTGATCCTTCTAATGATCATGTGAGCTAAGTATTATCCCTAGTTTACAGATGAGATAACTGAAACTCATGAAAGATTTAGTAACTTGCCGTGACCACACAAAAGGGTTAAGTGGTAGAACTGAGATTCAAATTGTGCAGTATTTATACCACACTGTACGTCATACACTTTATTGACAGAGTAGAGATTTTAAAGAAAAAGTTAGCTTGAAGTGGTAGATTGACATGTAGAATTGATAGCTGTTTTGAAGAGCTGAAAGCTTTGGTAAAGTTAAAGAGCACGTAGAGTGTAAGTGGGAGAAATGGAAAGACAGAGATTTTGATTGTAGAACAAGGGCTCCAGGGTGATGACATGTGAGGGAAGATTAAAGCAGAAACAGGGATGAAGGTTGTTGGAGAAGCCAGGATCTGCTAAAATGTGTTTTTAAAGAGTCAGCAAATGAATGTTTGGATAGCTAGGGTGGTATTAGGAGTTGAGGTGGAGAGAAATCCTAAACCAGTGCCAGTGTATTTAAGGTGAGTATGGGTTGAGTGACTTAGAGTGCTAGTGTCACTGTTGCCACCTGCCTCTGCAATTGAAAGAGGTAGGGGTAAGGATTTTGGAATTGGAGGTTGAAGAAAAGGTTATTGGGGAAGAGGATAAGAAAAGGGAAGGGTTCAGCTGGCAAGATTTGAGAGTATTAGCAATTATAGGATGTCATGTAATAATGGTCCTATCAGGAATGAGTGATGCTAAGAATTAGGAAGTAGAGGGGAAGAGACACATGTAGATAAATTATCCAGAATAAGGTCTTACTAAGAACTTTATGTTTGTATGAGCATCAAACCAAGATGTTGACTGATTATTGCAGGGTTTTATTCAAAAAAAGTACTCCATTCTTAACGTCATTAGGTCCTTTCAAATCAAAATTTACTAATTTAAGTTTTACCGTTAACCTGGTGTTCACAATTAACATAATCCTGGGGTTACTGCTGACTGTAGCATTAAGACATTGGCAAATAACATAACCTGTCTTTGTCCTTGCTTTTTCATCTATAAACCCAGGATATGTCCCTACTTCAGAGGGATGCAACCTCTGAATGTAACCTCTCTCCCTACAGTAATTTTTTTTATTAGAGATAAAAGAATATTAAACAGAACTTTTAGTTCTTCTGAAGGAAGGTACTATGTTTATAAAATAATCAGTGCTAATTTTCATTTAGTCTGAAGGTGTGGTTGCTTTTTAAAAAGGATTATTAACCTCATTATAAAAATAGGGTTTCATTTTAAATGTTAGAAACAACTTTTCAGAAAAACTTAACATCTAAAAATTCCAACAGCAGAAAAATAATTGAAATCTATAGTGTGAAAATTTTCTTCCATGTTCTGGACAAAGACTGAAGAGAGATAGATGTGACTAGTCTTGAGTAGGTCAATAAGACAAACAACTAGTTCTAGTGTTTTTTTTCTTTTTTTTTGATTTTTAAAATACAACTAGTTATAAAAGGAGTATATTTATAGAACTGATTAAAATAATTTTAATTACCTGAGCATAGTTTGGAAGTAAGTAGATTTGGTGTCTCACCATCATTTTTAATGGAAAAGCCACCTTTCCTGTAGTTCAATGCAAGAACTTTCAAATATTGTTGTAATGCAAGCAGAAATCTATTTTTGTGGAAAAGGAGAGGAAAATTTTTCAGTTTAGCAAAAGTATTAAATCATTAAAGGTGTAGAATTTAATTTTTTGCAGCTGTAATTAAACTGGATTCCTATTAGATGGATGCGCTAGATCTGCCAGCTAGAAATTAATTGTTCTTGATTTAGTCTGTTAACTTTAGTTTGGACAGCTGATGGTCTGTAAGCTCATGTTTAGTTCAGTTTTATGGTCATTAACAACTAAAGCAAAAATTAATTTACATTTTGCTTTAGCCTGATGTTTAGTCTTAGTATTCTGAAAAAACTGTATAATTTGTTAATTCAAAAATAATTGCCATGAACACGTAATCACAAACTTGGTTTAGGAATGAGTTATGTGTGAATAAAAATCTTAAATGAGCATAAATCAGGAACTTAACAATATGATGAAGAATGCACATACATTTTCTCTTGATGAAGCTTATTGGATCCAAAAATCAAACTTAATTAACTTAGTGACAGTTAAGAACATATAACAACCTTAAATGATATATCAAATTAGGACTAGGCACGTTGGCTCATGCCTGTAATCTAGCACTTCAGGAGGCTGAGGTGGGCACTTTGCCTGTGCTCAGGAGTTGGAGACCAGCCTGGGCAACATGGCAAAACCCTGTCTCTACTAAAAATATGAAAAATTAGCCAGGCATGGTAGTGCACGCCTGTAATCACAGGTGCTTGGGAGGCTGAGGCATGAGAATCACTGAACCCAGGAAGCTGAGGTTGCAGTGAGCCAAGATCATGCCACTACACTCCAGCCTGGGTGACAGAGTGAGACTCTGTCTCCAAAAAAAAGTCAGGATATTCTTCAACTTTGTATTACCATTTTTAAAGAGAAGGAGAGTGGTGAGAGATGAATGAGACAGACTATCTTAAAGCCACCTTAGTTTTCCTTAGCAATGTTTCCTAGTCTTGGTACTTCAAGAGCAGGCAAACTTAGCTTTTAAGTGAGCCAAAAATAAAAAAATATATATATGATGTTTTATAGACTCTACTGCTTTTGAGTCTGAGCCTCTGTTATGTGTACTAGGCCCTAGCATATAACACTTAAGAAGGATAATTTGACTTACAATTACTGGCTAATATTAGGTCATCTAGTTTTTGTATTTACCCCATCTCAGATTTAGTCAGGTAGTGTAAGAAAAAAATGAAAGTAAGCTAAAATCCTTTAAAAGGACAATGAGCAATAATAACATCAAAAGAAATCAACAAAAACCCAACACAACTTTCAGTTGCATCTAGTTCCATACATATTTTGCTTGTGTACATACAAATATTATTTATTTTCACTTGCTATATAAAGACTTAGGTGTATGTATGTTTTTAAATAATCATTTTAAAACCTGTAATATTTCAGAAAGTTGTACCAAAAGTTTACGTATTTGTTACCTCTTTAAAGAACACTTTAGGTTTCCAGCTCTTTGCTATTATAAGTAACATTTTAATGAGCATCTTTTTGCATATAGCTGTTTTCTTCTGTTTAATTTCTTAAGATAAATTTACAGGAGTGGGATAATTGTGTCAAAGAGTACCAGTAGTTTTTTAAAATTCTTAATAGGAATTGCCACTTCTGAAATTCACATTTTTTCTATCGTATTGTTTGTAAAGAAATTTGTTCTCAAATTTCTCAGATTCCATTTTTGTTCTTTGGTACCTTGTGGTTTTATGTAGCTCTCAGTACATAATTAAATGACAGCTCATATTTGAGTAACTAACAGCATTGGCCTAAAATCATTTCATGCATTTAGTCTTTATAGCAACCATTTTAGTGTTTCTTACTCTGTTACTACTCCATTTATAAAGCTGAGGAAACCGAGGTGTGGGAAAGTTAAATGACTTGGCAAAGATTACATACTTGATAAAAGTCTTATGACTCCAAAGCCTGTGCTGTAAAACAATGGCTTTTAGACTTTTTGACTGCATCACAGTAACAAACATTCTGCCTTCTGACATCAGCACTGTAATTATGAAGAAAAGAAGTACCTCAAAGGTATCAACAAGAAATGTTTAAAGAAAACATTTTACCATTTTACCCAATTCAAGAGACATATGTACAAAAGCTTATATGTGAAGATGGGTATATTAATTAGTATATATACATATATACGTTTTTAAATTTCAAATTCAAGTATTAAGAAAGGAGTAACTTCTCAATTTAATGCTGATATGGTTTAGCTCTGTGTCCCCACCTAAATCTCAGATCACCTATGTACAGATGGGTAATTATGAAGAAGAGAGGTTTAATTAACTCATAGTTCTGCAGGCTATAAAGGAATCTTGGCTAGGAGGCCTTAGGAAACTTACAATCATGGTGAGAGGCAAAGGGGAAGCAAGCAAGTCTTAACCAAGACAGAGCAGAAGAGAGAGCAAGCCAAGGGGGAAGTGCTACACATTTTCAAACAACTAGATCTCATCAGCATCAAGGGGGTAGTCTGCCCCTATGATTAAGTCACCTCCCACCAGGCCCCTCTTACAACACATAGGGATTACATATTCGACCTGAGATTTGGGTGGGGACACAGAGCCAAACGTTATCAGCGTTAAATTGAGAAGTTATTTCTTTCTTAATATTTACAAATTTTAAATAAACTATATATACTAATTAGTATACTAGTCTTCATATATAAGCTTTTGTACGTATGTCTCTTGAATTGAGTGAAATGTTTTCTTTAAACATTTCTTGTTGATACCTTTGAGATAGTTCTTTATAAAGCCAGTCATCTTTATGATCTGCTAGATGAACCATACATTTTTGTTTTTTTGTTTTGCTTTATTTTGCCTTCTAGATACTGGCTTTTTAAAGATAAATATTATATAAAAATGTCACTTCTAGTGATATGAGAATTTACTTAATTATTGTTGAATGAAAAAGTATTAGACCCAATAATAAATACCATGCATTATCTATATATCATGCCAAAATGGGATAGTACCTAAATGTCAGATGTTCAAGTGTTTAGATCCTCTGAAAATAGTGTTTAGACCTGTTTCAGGAAGGAAATGTCTTTTAATTTAAAGTCATGTATATGCTACATATTTTAGTGGTAATTAAATGTTTCATGCAGCAGACCCAAAAGGATCAATCACACGTGTGCACTGGAATGCTGGGCTGATAGAAACAGCCAAACAGATAGAGATCCGGATATTGCAGCATTTCTTATTAGTCAAATTTAGTCCATCTCCTGGATTTTACATTGCTCTTAGGTTTGGCAGCATTTCTTATTAGTCAAGTTTAGTTCATCTCCTGAGTTTTACATTGCTCTTAGATTTGGCAGTCATTAATGTTGATATTGAATGAAATAGAGACAACAAACATTTATTAAGCATTTATTATGTGTCAGAGAAAGGACAAGAATTAACATTTTTAAAGCTAACTGTGTTCTAGGTGTTAGGACAATAGGCTTTGGAGATGTAGTTGAATAAAATCTAGATCTTTCCATATGCAGTTCTGAACCTAATATTAGAGGTAAACGACTGATTGATTGGTTCTTTAGTAAAAGGGATTTGGACATATTGATTCTCCGCTAGGAGAAACACAGTTTTTCCAGAAGAGTGATAAAAACTGCTGAAAATAAAAGGGATTTCATTAAAAACATTTTCCATTTTTATTTTAGATTTGAGAAGTACATGTGCAGGTTTGTTACAAAGGCATATTTCATGATGCAGAGGTTTGGGGTATGGCTGAGCCTTGTCACTCAGGTAGTAAATAGTACCCAATAGTTTTTCAGCCCCCACTCCCTCCCTCCTGCCATATAGTAGTACCCGGTGTCTGTTGTTTTCATCTTTACATCCAGGAGTACCCTATGTTTAGCTCCTCCTTGTAAGAATAGTGGTTTTCTTTTCCTGCCTTAATTCACTTAGGATAATGGCCTCCAGCTGCATACATGTTGCTGCAAAGGACATGATTTTGTTCTTCTTTGTGGCTGCATGGTATTCCACGGTATATATGTACCACATTTTCTTTCTCTGGCCCACTGTTAATGGGCATCTGAGTTGATTCCGTGTCTTTACTTCAGTCATCATATGAGCACATATGTCTTTTTGGTAGAATGATTTATTTTCTTTTGGTTATATACCTAGAAATGTGATTGTAAGGTCGAATGGTAGTTTTTTCTTTTTTTTTTGAAACTAGTCTTGCTTTGGTGCCCAGACTGGAATGCAGTGGCACAATGCTGGCTCACTGCAACCTCTGCTTCCTGGGTTCAAGCCATTCTCCTGCCTCAGCCTCCCGAGTAGTTGGGGTTACAGGCAACCGACACCACACCCAGCTAATTTTTGTATTTTTACTAGACATGGGGGTTTCACCACGTTGGCCAGGCTGGTCTCAAACTCCTGACCTCGGGTGATCCTGCCTACCTCGCCTCCCAAAGTGCTAGGATTACAGACGTAAGCCACCGTGCCTGACCTCGAATGGTGGTTTGGTTTTAAGTTAATTGAGAAATCTCCAAACTGCTCTCCACAGTGGCTGAACTAATTTACATTCCCAACATTGTGTAAGTGTTCCTTTTTCTCTGCAACCTCGACAGCATTTGTTATTTTTTAACTTCTTAATAATAGCCATTCTGACTAGTGTGAGATGATATATCTCATTGTGATTTTGTTTTGCATTTCTCTGATGATTAGTGATGTGGAGCATTTTTCCTTATGTTTCTTGGCCGTTTATATGTCTTTTAAGCAGTGTCTGTTTATGTCTTTTGCCCTTTTTGTAATGAGGTTGTTTTTTGCTTGTTTATTAGTTAAGTTTCTCATAGATTCTGGATATTATACCTTTGTTGGATGCATAGTTTGTTATTATTTTCTCTCATCCTCTAGGTTTACTCAGTTGATAGTTTCTTTTGCTGTGTAAAAGCTGTTTAATTAGGTCCCGCTTGTTAATTTTTTTGTTAAAACTGCTTTGGAGGACTTAGTTGTAAATTCTTTTCCAAGGTCCATGTCCAGAATTGTGATTCCTAGGTTTTCTTCTACGATTCTTATAGTTTGTGCTGTTACATTTAAATCTTTAATCTATCTTGAGTTAATTTTTGTATATGGCTGGGATAGCTGGCTAGCCATAAGTAAAGGAATTAAACTGAACCCCTACCTTTCACCGTATGTAAATTATCTCATTTTGAAGAAGCATCTTTATGTGTCATGCTTAACTTTATAGTTCAGTGATAGTCTTGTGATCAAAGTAGCTATAGTCTTAACTGTTTTTGATTCACTTTGAAGTTTGCATGGCATGACAGATTGTGTAAGAAGGGTTAAAGATTTATTGTCTGTTAACAATATACAGTTCAAGATTAAATGAATATCATGAACTTAGGGGTTTTTTTTAACCTTAGCCTTTTTACTTTTATGTATTATAAATTTTTATATGTATGAATAATCTTTTCTTCCTATAGGATGTATAGGACTTTATTCTTTTAAAAAATTATTCCCTTCACTTGGAAAAGCTTGAAATGGATAATTCGTAGCTAAATGATAGCCCAGTTGTGTAAGACTTCACTGTAAGCGTATGAGATGTATCATTCTAAATCATATAGATGGCCCAAACAGCCCAGATTTTTTATTGGAAGACCAGGGGAGGATTTTAGGTGAAGAACATGCACGTGATTCCTGACTCCTTAAATACGCTCATCATGAACCTACTGAACTGTTTATTTCTCCCTTTCCCTTCAATTATTTATACTAAATACTTGCTCAGACAAATAATGACAGACAAGTATGTTTAAATAATCTCATCACTACTTCTATTTTGACAACCTAGATAATCTTGAGAACTTTTTCACTATCACATATTAAAGAGTTATTCAGAGATATGTGGCCGTTACTGATGATTATGAGCGAGCCCTCCTCATACTGCTCTGTTTATTCAGAAAATTCTTATGCTTAGAGTCTACTTAAAATTACAGTGACAGGGAGAGAGGATTCATTTTTAAATGGTTAGACTACATTTTTAGAAAAAGATTTTCCCTTTAGAGTAGAAATTAAGGATACCTTAGATACTCTTGGTTTAAACCAAAATTCTACATGTAGGCCCAGTTAACAATTCTGGTTCTTCCCACAGACTTGAAGGTATACTGGGGGGAATTGCCAACAGGAAGTGTCAGGCATCTTGGAGCACCGGAGTTGGAAATGATCATGAAAGCTGCTAACATTTGTATATTACTTTAGAATTTGCAGAGTATCTTTACATGCAGTATCTCATGTGATTCTCAGAGCAGTTGTGAGATTTATGAAACTACATATATATTCATTCTCACTTTGAAATAATTTTAGACCCACAAAAAAGTAAGAAAAAATATACGAAGAATGCACATATCCTTCAGGCAGCTTCCTAAAATGTCTTACGTAGCCAGATCAGGAAACTAGAATCTGTACAATATTATTATCAACTGGCAATATTAGTATCTTGATATTATTGAAATTTCACCAGTTGCTCCACCAATGTCATTTTTCCAGTTCAGGATATGATAAATTATGTTGCATTAGGTTGTCATGTCTCCTTAGTCTCCTTTAAGGTGAAATAGCTCTTCAGGCTTTCTGTCTTTTATAACCTTGACACTTTAAGAGTACTGGCCAGATATTTTATAGGATGTTTCTAAATTCAACTTACTATGTTTTTTGGCAATAATTTTGTAGAGTGATGGTGTCCTTGTGCATCAATTCAGGAGGTGGATGGTGTTGATATATCCCATTAATGGTCAACTTTGATCATTTGGTTAGGATGATGTTTATTTTGCCAGGTTTTGCAACTGTTTTGTAGTAATCATCTTCTGGAGACATAGTTTGAGACTATGTATATATCCTATTTTCTGTCATTGACTTGTTACTATTTTTAGCATCTACAGATGATTCTTGCCTACAGAAATTACTGTGAGGTTTGCCAAATGGTGATTTTTCTATTCCCATCGTTTCTTCCACTTTTATTAATTGGAATTTGATAGAAGAGCCTTCTTTTTATCACGTTTATTTAAGTATTATTATCAATTATAATCCATCACAGTCATCATTTTTATGCTCTCTTGTCCCAGATTTGGCCATTGGGAAGCCCTGTCAAGTCTGTTTCTATGTCTTTTTGGTATATCCCTTCATTTTTTGAGAATGTCCTTTCTGGTATCACAAGATGTTCCAGGCTCATCTCATGCTTTTCTTGCCCAGCTTTGGAACCATTCCATTACTCAAAAGAGCTCTCTCCCTTTTACTGGAGAATTGTATTTAGAAGCTGCTCTATGGGTGCTAGGTGTGCTCATTGGCTTTGAGATGAGGCTGGTTGTATTATTAACCCTCTTTACAGTTGGAGAAAACTAAGCTGAAGTTAAACGTCTTGTTCACAATACCAAGGTAAGGTGATCCACTTGGGATGTCAACTTGGGCCTTCTTAATGTGGCATCTGGGTTCTTTCCACTTACTCTCTTGTGCTACTGTAGTATCCCATTCTACATTTGTTTTTCCACTTATTTTGCCATTTGTCTTGCTGGATAAGGACAAGACACAATCTAATTAAAATAGATTCAAGAAAATTATTTGTTAATAATAGATACAGCTATTTCAAAACAGAAAAATAGTCATTCCAATGCCAGAAATATTTATTATATGCTTGCTATGAGTAAGGCAATGTGCCAGTCATTGCTGGTATTTGAGTATGTGCATATGTACTAGGAGACATTGTGCTGATAATGTTTTTCTTTTTTTACTATGGCTCTTTTTCCCTAGATATTTATTTAAGGGGTAGAGGTAGGTGTATGACACTTGTAAATTATGTCATTATCCATTAATTCAAATGGCTTAGGATTTATGTATTATATAAATATACAGAAATGTTAGATATATTGTATTTGTTTACATGTGCCTTCTTTTAGTGTACTATCATTCCATAATTATAGTAATACCATACACCCATTAAATGATACTGTTTCATAATTGTAATATACACTCATTAAACGATATATATTTGCTAACCACAGCTAAGCACTTTATGTTGTTGCATTTAATTCTCACAATAGCTTCATGAGTTGGTTTTATTTTTCCCATGTTGCAGGTGAGCAAACAGACTTAAATTGACTCACCCAAGACTTAATAAATATATGGTTTTAAATATAATTTTTATACTACCTACGATATGAAATACTGTTCCTATTGTAGATGTATTTTGTTCAGCCTTTCAGAGTATCATTTTAATTCTAATGTTGAGAATTTGGTGAGTAAGTCTATCTGTTTACACATTTTTTGATTTATACACTTTGATCCTGTCCTTTCTCAGTTTATGCCTGATTTGTGAAACACTGTCGTTTATCCTTAAGAAGTCTTATCTCAGAATCATCTTACTAACTTATGGAACATTATTCTGTTCTATAAAGTTGTGTTAGATTAGTGATCAGCATCCACAAGTAAAAAGAGGTGGATACATTTTTGTGCTAGTTTATAATATCTGGCTAATGCTTGATGTGCCTTTTTTTTTCTGGGTCACCATCATAGTTTGGGGTTTGTCTTTATGAAGAATGATAGTAATATTCATAAAGCTCATCTTTGTGCTTCTACATTAAGAGAATAAATTTATTAAAATTTCTTTTGTCAGTATAAGGACTTAAAACTTTTAGTTTCAAGGTTACATGTGCAGGTTTGTTTTATAGGTAAATTTGATGTCACAGGGTTTGGTGTACAGATTATTTCATCACTGAGGTAATAAGGATAATCCTCAGTAGGTGGTTTTCTGATTGGTTTCCTCCTCCCACCCTCAAGTAGGCCCTGGTATCTGTTCCCTTCTTCGTGTCCATGTGTACTCAGTGTTTAGCTCGCACTTATAAGTGAGAACATGCAATGTTTGGTTTACTCTTCTTGCATTAGTTAACTTAGGATACCTATGGCTACTAGCTTCATCCATGATGCTGCAGAGGACATGTTCTCATTCCTTTTTATGACTGTGTAATATTCCATGGTATATATTTACCATATTTTCTTTTTCCAGTCTACTGTTGATGGGCATTTAGGTTGATTTCATGTCTTTTCTAATGTAAATAATGCTGTGATGAACATACATGTGCATGTGTCTTTATGGTAGGATGATTTATATTCCTTTGTGTGTGTACCTAGTAATGGAGTTGCTGGTTTGAATAATAATTCTAAGTTCTTTTAGACATTGCCAAACTGCTTTCCACAAAGGCAAAACTAATTTATATTACCAGGAGTGTGTAAGCATACACTTTTATTCACATCCTTGCCTGCGTCTGTTATTTTTGGACTTTTTAAGAATAGCTGTTCTAACTAGTGTGAAATGGTAAATTTTGGTTTTGATTTGGATTCCTATAATGATTAGTGATGTTGAGCATTTTTTCATGTGCTTGTGCTTATGCTTATTGGCTGTGTATGTCTTTTTTTTTTTCAAGTGTTTGTTTATACCCTTTGCCTACTTTTTAATGGGAGTCTTTTTTGCTTGTTAATTTGTTTAAGTTAATGTAAGGATGTTTTAATGGCAATGGCAAGTAATGTAGAATTAGTTAAATTTTAGTTATTTATACCAAATTTTACAAATGAAAACAGGTAAGAAATAGGACGTAGAACTATTTGTGTGTGTTTATTCACTAGTAGTAATGAAATTGAAAGCTCTCAAGACAAAAATTCATGTTTGTTACTAGAGAGCTTAGAAATTATTACTCCTGGCTGGGAGTAGTGGCCTATACCTGTAAACCCAGCACTTTGGGAGCCCCAGGTGGGCAAATCCCTTGAGCCTAGGAGGTTGAGACCAGCTTGGGCAATAAGATGAAACCCTGACTCTACCAAACATTAAAAAAAAGTAGCCTTGTATGGTGGTGCAAGTCTGTAGTCTCAGCTACCCTGGAACCATAGGTGGGAAGATCACTGGATCCTGGAAGCCAGAGGTTGCAGTGAGCTTTAGGGAGACCCTTCCCCCTCCCAATAAAAAAGAAATTATCACTTCTTCTTGTGTACATTACAGATTAACACTTACTGTTATTTGCGGGTGATTAGTTTTAGGACCCCTGACCGAATACCAGAATCTGTGGATGCTCAAGTCCCTTATATAAATTGGTGTAGTATTTGCATATAACCTACACACATTCTCCCATAGACTTTAAATCATCTCTGGGTTATTTATGATACCTAATACAGTGCAAATGCTATATAAATAGTTATACTGCATTTCTAGAGGAAGAATGACAAGGAAAAAAAGTCTGCACATGTTCAGTACAAACACAACATTGTAGCCTAACTACATTTTTGATCGGAGGTTGGTTGCATCCAAGATTGGTTGAATCTGTGGGTATGGTACCCACAAATGCTACAACCATGGGACACCTACGATATAACAATAGTATATTTGAATGTTAGTGACCAAGAAGAATTCTACCACTTTTTCTTATTGTTGTACTTTAAATATGGTTGCATTTTCTATATAGAGCAATTACCAGTGTGAGTCCAAGGCCATGATTTAGATTGTTTAGTAAAATTTAGGCTTAAAAGTTGATGGAGAATCTTATTTATTGTTTTATTAATCTTACCAGTTTGCAAATTAGAATCCTGATAAAAAGAGGATGTGTGTATGTGGTTTTATGCCAAACAGTGTTATCCTGTTCTAATCATAGCCTCTGAAATAAACTTCCACTGGTACTTTTGAGTTGACTCTGCCCAGGTCAAAGTCCAACCCTGTTAATTACCAGTTACGTGATTCTGGACTTCTATAAGCCATAGTTTCCTCATCTGTAAAATGAGGATAATCATCAGGATTAAATATAATCC
Organism: Cebus imitator; assembly: GCF_001604975.1. Lineage (NCBI taxonomy): Eukaryota > Metazoa > Chordata > Mammalia > Primates > Cebidae > Cebus > Cebus imitator. The sequence continues at coordinate 710,245 of NW_016107385.1, forward strand.
TTGTAAAGCATTGAATCACGTCTGCACATAGCAGATACTGAAGTGTTGAGTGTCTGTTAATATTAGTGGCAGTAGTAGTAATTCATTGCAAGGAGACATTAAACGTTCCTATTGCAAAATAAGAAGTAGGTAAAACGTGACAAACATTTTTGGGGGACTATCTAGGATAATTTTAGGAGTCTTCAGTGTTTGATGGAATCAAATAAATTTGGACTGGGAGAGGATTTTGATTAGCACCTTTTCTTGTTTTTAAAGATGTGGGTACTACATCTTGGAATGATAAAATAACTTGTTCGAAATATTACAGTTGCATGTGTCAGCCTCAGTGGAAACTTGGTCTTCATGACTGTATGTTCAGTGTTGTTTCCGCTGAATGCTACTTTGGTCAGTTTTTTTCTATAGTATGCCCCTGCTAACCCCAGTGTCTTTAAAGGGAAATAATTTGTAAAGTCATCTTTTTTCTTTATTTTTAGGGATTATTGATATCAGTAAACACTGATTCTTAAAGTATAGGTAATATAAGTTGGAAGAGAAATACCTCATTTGCCTCCTTAAAGGAACACAATAGTATAGTAATACTTTTTGTTAAAATCCCTTCATTAATCCCTCCAGCAAGTCAATGAAAATCTCTAAAAGCATTCTTCAGATGCTCATGTTAGCCAGAAGGGTATTAGCAGTAGATTGATTATTTAACTTATGGATTAGTTGCTTGTTTACTCTTATACATTTTAAAAATACAGGAAGGTACAAGGAAGATAACATTATCTGTATCCTTATCCAAAATTAACATGCCATCATCTTTGTGTTAGATTTTTTAAAAATTCATTATTGTGGTGACAATTATAATTGAGTTAGGCCATTAAATCTATCTTATCTAAAGATGAGAGATTTAAAAATTGTGATTTTACCTTGGGACTATTTAGGACATTTGGTTAGGCAGTGTACTAATGAAGATAGCAGTGTATATGTGGATCAGCAAACTACATTTTCTTTGATAATCAAAAGCAATTGTTTGCAAAACCACAATATAGAATGAATGAGTAGAAATGTAATATCTCTTACAACTAAAAAGAACTACTTAGATTGTGAACTCTATAGACCTTCATTCAGGAATGTATAGTTGTAAAGTAGACCTTAAAAGAGAAAAGAGTAAATTGCTTTACTAGTGAGTGAGCCTAGCTCATCACCTAAACATCCATATCTGAAAGGTTATTATTTATTCTTTTCCAGTACATATATAATCATTGTGATAAATTCATAACCAACCAGTATGATGAGATATTTAAAAAGTACTTTAAATGAGGACAGCTTGTAGGAACTGATCAGATTGAACTTGGAGAAGGGTTGATCATTGAAATATTAGTTATCTTCAAATATTTGAAAACCTCATATGATAGTGTAAACTTAGACTCTTTTGTCCCTGAAAATAAAACTAGAATTAGTATATTGAAGTAAAAAAAAGGTGGGGGAATAAGTTTTGTTTCTATACAAAAGAGAACTTCCTAATGATGTGATTTGTTTGATAATGGAATGGTCAGTCTTGTGAAGTCAGGAGCTTCCTATGGTTATTTTCAAATGAAGAGCGAAAGGATTGATCATCTGTGCATCTTAGCAAAAGGAGTAAGTATTGTATAGTGTGTCAGATTAGTCTAAATCTTTTAGGTTCCTTACACCTGCATAAGTTGTTTATTTTTTATTTTTTATTTTTTTGAGATGGGTTCTCTCTGTCACCCAGGCTGGAGTGCAGTGGTGGGATCATAGCTCACTGCAGCCTCAAATTCCTGGGCTCAAGCAATTCTGTCCACTCACTTTCCAGTAGCTACAACTATAGGTGTGTGCCACCATGCCCAGCTAATTTTTCTGTTTTTCTCTCTCTCTCTCTCTCTCTTTTTGTTTTGTTTTGTTTTTTGGTAGAGACAGGGTCTTGCTATGTTTCCGAGGCTGGTATTGAAATCCTGGATGCAAGTGATCCTCCTCAGCCTCCCAAGGTGTTAGGATTATAGGCATAAGTTTCCATGCCTGGCCTTTTTATTTTTATATGTGTCATACACTGCTCTGTTTCTTACATTTCCACCCTGTGAGAAATGTACATTTTTGTATAAAAATTAATAAAATGCATAGATTTAGAAAAATGCTCTACAATTTGGGATTTATGGATGAAGAAGAAATTTTCTACTAGTTTTTCTAAAACTTCTAGATGTAAAGTTGATACCTAGTTCAGTATGAGCTCTTACAGGGTAAAGGTGATTTTATTGCTAAAGAAAGTATGTTTCTCTGGTTACTAATGGAATGAAAAAGCTTTATCTCTTGTTTTGAGGGCTTAATTTTATGCTTTCTGAAGTTGTCATAGTCTGGTGGACACCAGCATTGCTGAGTTCATACACAGTCCATTATACTCCATGCACGTTCCATAAATAAATCTTTTTGGGAATGAGTGTTGGTTTACATTCATTAAATTAACATTTCTTATTCTGGCCACGCTCAGTGGCTCACGCCTGTAATCGCAGCACTTTGCGAGGCTGAGGCGGGTGGATCACTTGAGGTTAGGAATTTGAGACCAGCCTGGCCAACATGGTGAAAACCCCTCTCTACTAAAAAAAAAAGAAAGAAAGAGAGAGAGAGCCTGACATGGTGGCAGGCACCTGTAATTCTTGCTACTTGGGAGGCTGAGTCATGAGAATTGCTTGAGCTGGGGAGGCAGAGGTTGCAGTGAGCAGAGATTGTGCCACTGCACTCCAACCTGGGCAACCTTCTCAAAAAAAAAAAAAAATCCTTATTCTACTCAAGAAACCATTTGTAGTATGTTTGATTTATTCCAGCTGTGTCTGATGTAAACACCACTGATGTCCATGGATAAATAGTGGTAGGATGATTTGAGTTTGGGGATCTTGGAAGCACTTGAAAATTCCATGCCCATTTCCTAGTAGCAATGGGAAATATCTCCTGTACAGCTTTACTGGTTTTACTCAATTTAACTTCACAGATGAAAAGTTTATAGATTAAAATTTGTCTGACGATAGCTGCTTTTTCTTTAAGAACCATAGTTTATAGGTTTGTAAGGCCCTCACTGTCATGTGTTTCTTTTGTTTTAAACTACTGTTTTCTTATTGCTTTGAGGACTGTGACACTGATTTGAATCTAGTATTGCTTTCATTTGAAAAGGTTCTTATGCTGGACGTGGTGGCTCATGCCTGTAATCCTAGCACTTTAGGAGGCCGAGGTGGGTGGATCACCTGAGGTCAGGAGCTCAAGACCAGCCTGGCCATCATGGTGAAACCCCATCTTTAAAATAAAAAATAATTAAAAAAAGAAAAGGTTCTTTTAAGTTCTAGTATATGTCCATTAGATACTGGATTGCTGACCATTTTTTGGGGTATAATGAGGTATATTAGTCTGTTCTCACACTGCTATAAAGAATACTACTTGAGACTGGATAATTATAAAGGAAAGGGATTTAGTTGACTCACAGTTCCACAGGCTTAACCAGAAGCATGGCTAGGAGGCCACAGGAAGCTTACAGTCATGACAGAAGGCAAAAGGGGAAGCGGGCACCTTTTTTACAAGGTGACGGGTGGGAGACAAGAGCATGTTGAGGAGGAACTATCAAATAGTTATATAACCATCAGATCTTGTGAGAACTCACTATCATGAGAACAGCGTCGGGGAAACCGCCCCCATGAGCCAGTCACCTCCCATCTGGTTCCTCCCTTGACGTGTGGGGATTACAATTCAAGATGAGATTTGGGTGGGGACACCGAGCCAAACGGTATCTTGAGAGGTACAGGGAATAATGTGAAAGGATACATAGACAAGGTTGGCATGTTTATGTTGTGAAATAGATTATAGATTTTGTGATTTGTTTCCTTGTAGGTGTCAGGGGCCTGCTGATGGAATCCAGTTTTTCCCATAGGTGCTATGAGCTTATATTCAGACATATAAAATTGTAGAAAATGAAAAATATAATTGATGGAGAATATTTACTCCAAATATTCTTACTTTAATGTAAGTGAAGCTGAGAGTATGATATGAGCAACTATTTTCCTTTCTAGTCACAGCAGGACTAGAACAGCAGGGATTTAAATCCTTGCTCAGTGATGCGATCTTGTGCAAATCACTTACCCTCTTGAAACTTTAGTTTCCCTATCTGTGATTCGGAGATAATATCCCCCTCCAGGGTCATTGTCAGAATTAAAGTCTTTAATCAAATAGATTAGGCAGCTAGAGCTGCCTTACTATAGTGTAGCTGCCTTACTAATAGTATAAACTAGTAGTAAAAATTAGGTATTTACTACTAAATGTTTATCTAATAAGCTCAGATCACTTTGTTTTATTTTAGATAGTTTTCTTTGTCCATGTGATTATAAATGAAGAAAATAAAGATAATCTCTACTTTTGATACTAAGGGATAGCCATCATGACATTATGTTGTAAATTTTTCCAGATTATTTTTTAAGGCATATTTGATACATTTTAAAATGTTTTCATTTCTCCAAAACTAAAGTTTTTTATGCTGTTTGGAAGTTTTTCTATTTACTGTGTCAGCCTATGAAAATTCACATTATAATAGTGGCTGAAAATTTACTTTTAGCCAATTTCTTAGTGATGGGTCCTTAGCCAGTTTCAAGGTTTTTTTTTTTTTTTTTTAACTATAATAAACAATGTTTTGATACACAGTTTTGTGCATAAGCTCCTGAGTGCAAGTCCCTGTTTCTTTAGAATATTCAGATGTTAAATATCTGGGTCTAGAGGTATATATATTTTTAATTTGCCAAATTGCTTTATAAGATTTTATTTTGTATTATGATACTAATCTTTGGCATATACGGTAACATGTTTTTTCCTAGTCATTTGTTTTCTAATATTTTGGTGTTTTTTAGCAATACAGAGATTTTACATTTTTATGTAGTTGAATATGGCAGTCTTCTCTTATAATTTCTGACTTTAGTGGAAGTTTTGAACAGTATCTCTCACTGCAGAATTACAAAAAATGTTTCTTTTAATAATTAGTCTTAATTTTAGTGTAATGTAGAGATTTATTTTTCTTTTTTCAGATGGATAGACTTAGTCCAGTGCTATTCATTGAATAAACCTTCTGTTTCTGCAGATTTGGTGTGCCTTGTTGTTTTCACATACTAAATGTTTGTATGTGTTTGGGTGCTTTCTGAGTTCCACTCCTGTGGTTTTTAAATTGTATTGTGCATAAAGGGTTACTTCATCTCGGATAATTTTTAAAGCCTATTTGTGGGCCTTGCTTCCAGAAATTTTGATTCAAAAGTTTTGGTGGGATCTAGGAATCAGTTTTTGTTATTAAGATGCGTGTGTTTTATGAACCACACATTGAGAAGCCTTTCCTGTTTCACCTGTACTATACCATTTTAAATACTAGATCTTTTTTTTTTTTTTTTTTTGTAATTTGTTTTGCTCCCAGCTGTTCCTTCTGCCTGACTGCCCCCCACCGCCCCGTCCCTCTCGCTCCTTTCAAGTACTATATTTTTACATTACACTTGGATAACTACTAGGAAAACCACCATCCCAAAATTAAAATATTTATTCAAGAGATATTTTCAGTGCTTATTTTGTGCCAAGCGCCTTTCTAGTTTAAGGATGTATTCAAGAACAAAACAAAGATCTTTGAGTTTTAAAGTAGGTGTGAGAGAGATCACAGAAGATAACAATGAAATTATAGTAATTAAATTATAGCGCTATGGTAGCATAGGCTTCAAGGGATGTATGGCAAATGGAGTGGAGATAATGGCATGGGGAGCACCCCACTGAGAAGGTGAGACAGTTCAGTAAAGCAAAGAGCCTCTTGTGAGGAAATCTGGCATACAGAATACCTGGGAAGGGGTTTAGGTAGTGAGGACGACCAGAGTAAAGGCCCTAAATTAGGCATATGCTTGGCATGTTTCAGAAGGAGAAAGAACAGTATGGCTGGAACAGGGAATGGGTGGGAGAATGACCAGAGATGAGATCACAAAGATTACAAGAGCCAATTTTTGTAGGGTCTTTAGAATTTGGACTCTTTCCATGGGTGAAATATGTGGCTCATGGAGGTTTCTGAGCAAGGCTCACATGACCTGATTCATGTTTAAAAGATCACTCAAATATTCTTGACTTTAATGTATACTTAAGGCTCGTGTTTTTCAAGTTTTTCCCCAAAATAGTCCATCTGTATTTTAAACTCAATTTTCAATAAATGAACAGAGACAGAATTGTCATCCTTGAAATACTAAGTTTTGCTTCCAGAAAACATACAGTATCTTCTTATTCATTTATGCTCTTTATACCCTTATTAATGTTTTGCAGATTAGGTGGGTGTGGAGGCTTATGCCTATAATTCCAGCACTTTGGGAGGACAAGGAGGGAGGTTTGCTTGAGGCCAGGAGTTCAAGGCTAGTCTGGGAAACATAAAGATATACTGTTTCTACAAAAAGTTTAAAAATTTAGCCAGATATGGTGGCAGGTGCCTGTAGTCACACCTACTAAGCTGAGAGGTTTGAGATGGCAGAATCACTTGAGCCGAGGAGTTTGAGGCTACAGTGAGCTGTGATCATGCCAGCCACACTCCAGCCTCATAAAACAAACAAAAAGTTTTGCAGATAGCTTCAGATTAGCTCTACACATTATTATCCTATCAATTTTATATTCTTTTTATTGTGAATTGACTCTTTGTTGTAATTTCTAAATCATTGGTAAATAGGACAGTTTTTAAAGTTCCTGTATCTAACCACCATATTGCATTCTCTTATTTTTCTCATAGGAAATCTGCTTGTATATTCTAAGTGAACAGTCACATCTGCAAATAAGAATAATTTTTAAATGAAGGTTTACATTTATCTTTTTCACCTTCTCCTCTAATCATTACTTATGCCTTTTTCTTTTAAGTCTCTTTAGTAATGTCCTATTTTTGACTTTAATAGAATGGTACAAGTATTTCATTTTTAGGTATGGTACTAATTATTGAAATAAATTTTTATTGTTGTAAATTGCATATTATTAATTGAGCCTTTACAATGTTAATGAAGTATCTTATACTTCTTTACCATGAAAGTTTTTAAGAATGAATGCTGAATTTTTCAATTTTTTTAAACCTTCGTGCCAGTAAGTAACATTTTTCTGAAGCAGTGTCTTTTGATTGCCAGTTTAGTTCCCTTTCCAATATTTGAATCATGGAATGCAAACTTTGTAAAAAAAATAATGTCCCACTTACTCAAATTTCTATTTGAAATTTCATTCCTCTTTTCTGCTTTTATGTATTTTTATTCATACTACACATTATCATATTGTTACTTGCATTACATCTATAGTCCTGTTTAGATGGTGAACTCCTTGAAGGAAGGTATAGAGTCTTTTTTGTATTTGTTTCCCATCATGCATGTCTTATGTAGTAATGCAGCTGTTATTATCTTAAGTTCAATTGCATTATCCCCTTAATTCTTTATTTAAAATGTGTAATAAGACCTTTATTCTAGAGGTTAGAAATGATGGGAAAAAACAGAAAAATGCAAAAGATGTAAGAGGTTTAGAAGCACACTGGCTAGCACACTTTTACCTCCAAAAGACATCTTCAGTGTATTCAGTTTTCTCATTTATTTGCCTAGTTATCTCATTATTCTAGTCTCTATTTCTCACCTGGATTGCTAAGATACCATCTTCATCCACTGCCAGCTCCCTTTCCCTCTACTGTGTTTTCATTCTATCTGCAAAACAGTGTGATTTTTTCTTTAAACATGCATATCTTTCATTGTTTTTTTGCTCAAAATATGTTTTTTCTTAAAGAACAAAGTCCTTCATATGGCCCTGTATGAGCTGTTCCATATATCCCATTACTACTCCCTCCCCCACTTTAAAAAAAAAAAAAAAGGTCTATTAGAATCTTGTAGAATATCATTTTCTCTAATGCTCTTTCTTGTCTGTGGCCTTTGCATCCATATGTATGTGTTTCCCATCTGTGAATTGAACCAGCTGCAGATTGAAAATATTTGAAAAAAATACTGCATCTTTACTCAAGATGTACACACATTAAAATCTTATTATTCTCTGAACAATACAGCATATCCCTGTTTACAGATGATTTAAAGTGTACAGGAGGATGTGCATAGGCTGTATGAAAGTATTTTGCCATTTTATATCAGGGACTTGAGCATTGAGGATTTTGATATTCAAGGGATGTCCTAGAACCGGCTTCACACAAATACCAAGGAACAACTGTAGCCTTTGATCAGGAAAGCCATTCTTCTCCTTCCTGTATTTTTTCTTGTTTTTCTAATTTATCCTGTGCTTATCCTGATCTCTTAGGATCCAGAATACACCTGGTTCCTGAAAAAACTTGAATCATGAATCACTCTGAGATATGAGGTGGTCTTCTCTGAATGATTCACAGCTGAGAAAGGTTCTATATTTTATGTTTTTTTTCTTGGATCGTAAAAATGTACCTGTTTTCACCTGTCTGTCAGTAAGAGTTCCTTGTAGAGTCATGTTTACCTACTGTAAGTCAAAATTACCTGATCACGAGGGTCAGGGGTAAATGAATGGTGGAGGAAGGAAGCTCTGAGGAGGAAGGTACCAAAAATTGTCTGCTTCAGGCTTGTTTACAACTAAAATTTCATAACATATCTTATTGTCTTCATAGAGGTTTGTGAATATGACATGTTAATAAATTGAGAGGAATGTTCAGAGTTTGTATATTTTTCTGTTCATTTACTCAACAGTGATATATTAAGCACCTATTTTGGCCCAGATAACAGTCTGTTAGATGCAATAGTGAGCAAGGAAAACAAGGTTCCTACTCATATGGAGTGTAAATCCTATTAATAGAGGACAGATAACAAATAAATAAATAAAATAATTTCAGATAGTCATAGGCGTTATGAGGAAAATAAAACCAGAAAAACAAACAGTCGAGAGATGGTGAATACTGGTGCTACTCCAAGGATTCTTGTTAGCTGATAGCTTAGAAAGGGGCGACCAATAGAATATCTTAGGGGACTACCCAAGTAAAGGAAACAGCGTCTAGAGGACCTGTGGTAGAAGAGAACTATTATACTTAAGGAGTACAAAAATAGTATTGTTGCAGTATAGTGAGTATGCAATAGGAGAGGTGGTCAGAGAGTTATAGCCTTCTAAGTTATGTTAAGGAACTACTATAAGATTTTAGATTGTCAGGCTATGTTAAATCAGTATTTTTTTTTTTTTTTGGCTTTGAATATTGTGTTCTTTTTTAGTACTTTGGAGCTCAAGATTTAAGATTATCCAAAGCCCAAAACTAGAGTAACCCTGTGGTTAGACTACATTAATTGCAGTGATATGAGAGAAATTATTCTGCATGGAATTTTATAGCAACAGATTTTCAGTTAGAATTAAGATTAGTTTTCTAGTTTACTAATATTCCAAATATGACATCATAACTTCCTCAGAAATTTAAGTTACAGGTTTCCTGTGCCTCATCCTGTAGGAATCAGGGAGTGGATCTTGGGAATCTGTGTTTTTAGTTACCTCTAAACCAACGGAATTTTTCGCTAAAACAAGTTTTGCCATGATTCCTAATTATTAGTCTGGTCGTTATTAAGTGAATTTGTTGGGGTTTTGCAAATTTTGTATTCCATGTATAAGAAAAAGTGTATTCAACACTTTGAAATGAAAAAAAAAATGCATTAAAGTGACAATTAGTTTAAGTAATTAAGGATAGTACTAATTAGTTGCTTTCCTGTTGCTTGCATTGTTTGGTAGATCTCAAAACATACTTTGTCTGATTTTTATTGTATAGTTTTCCAGTTTAAAAAAGATACAGTGGTAAAAATGAATAAAAACAATTTATATATTTTTCTTTTTTGTTTTCCTTTTTTTTTTTGAGACAGAGTCTCGTTTTGTTGCACTTGCTGGAGTGCAGTGGCGTAATCTCAGCTCACTGCACCTTCTGCCCTCCCATTCAAGCAATTCTTGTGCCTCGGCCTCCCAAGTAGCTGGGTTTACAGGCACCCGCCATGCCCAGCTAATTCGTTGTATTTTTAGTAGAGATGGGTTTTGGCATGTTGCCCAGGCTGGTCTTGAACTCCTGAGCTCAGGCAATCTGCCTGCCTCAGCCTCCCAAAGTGCTAGGATTACAGGTGTGAGCCACGGCACCTGGCCTAAGACAGTTTATATTTCTATTAGATAAGAGTGTCATTATTTGTTAATTAAAACAGGAGATGAAAATTGGTGATGAAACCAGTCCATATTTAAATAAGCAAACATTTTAAAAATCAGGAGATTTCACATAGGCAGAATTTCCAGCTTCTCTAAAAAGATCAGCTCATTCCCTTAGTACTGAGCCTGCATTCCTAAAAGGTAGTGAGTGTTCCCTGTAGATGGCCATAGCCTCCAGCACTGCAAATATTAATAAGCACTTAAAGTAGTTTTCTTTGCTCATTTATGTTTGTTTTTGACTTCTGCTTTAAAACCCATGATAGATACTGTTCTGCTTTAAAACCCATGATAGATACTGTTCCAGGTATTAGTATAGGCGAATTCGAGTCTTCTATGAAGTGAGAAAATTTCAACACTTATTTATAGCTATTAATTTCTTTCTAAAAAGCAGACTATCTTAAAATGATTTGACTTAACAGATAATAACAATCTGAATTTAAACTTTGCTAATTATTCTCTATTACTGGAAATCAGTATTTTACATTTATTATACCATCCATTAGTACTTTTGCATTCAAATTCTCTTTTGCATTTTAACACAAAACCGTTGTCTTGACTTTCATTACATTTTAGACTTCAAATTTTCCCACTTGTCTTTAAGTATTCCAATTTCAATCTCTAACTCCTGCCTTCCTTAAAATAAGCAGTATTTCTCCCAAAGTTGTCTCAGTCCCCTATTGTACTTTTTTTTTTTTTACACAGGCCTACTTTCAGAGCTTCCACTACAAGAATTAGTCACTTGTTCCTGTGAACTGCAGTGGTTATTTATAAACATTATTGCCCCCATATATTTTTATTCAAGTTAGTTGTATTATGAATACTTTGAGAAAAGCACCTTTGTCATATTTGTCTGTGGACACTTTCTCTTTATGCGTTGTTTGGCTTATAAAACATACAAGTAAATTTATCGATTCATCTGTTTGATTTCTCTGAACATCCCTCATGTGCTAGGTATTGTTCAGTTACTTAGGCTCTCATGGCTTTTCAATTACTTGGTTTGAATCTTTCTACCATAAATAACAACTGAACTCTTAGTCTAGGTTGACAGCAACTGTTTTTCTTATCCTATGCACTATATGCTGTACCACTGGGTTGAATCTTTACGTGCGAATAGTCTTGGAGGTTATCTTGGACTCCTGTGCTTTTCTTGTACTCCCTTTTTTTACTCTTATAATATTTGTTCTGCCTATGAGTTTTATTCAAAGGATAAATCTAGCATTCTACCTTCCAGTTCTGTCTGTAAACACACCACTGTATTCTCATGTTCATTGTTAAAATAGCATCTGGATACAAATAATATCTTCTCTATTGGCTCTCTGGCTATTCCAAGCTTTCCTAATCCTATACCTCAATATAATTATTCTTAGATACCAATTTAGTCATATCTTGACCAACCCGCGGAAGCCTAGAATAATCCCCTTTTTAATATGCAAGGCCTCCATGAGTAGGATTCCTATTTAGTCTTTCTTACTCAATTTTGTCATTAATGATCTTTCAACTCAAGCAAACATGTACCTATTGCACATTCTTGTTTCATGATGTACCACCCACCTTAATTTTTCAACCTTTACTTAAATCTACACCTGTGTTATCTCCTTCAACCTTGTAACGGCCATCTATTGTTTTAGTCTTCCCAGCATACCTTGACTTTTTGTTAAGAACTCCCTACTTTTCTTTAGGGAATCATCCCTTTTTAACTTTCAGGCCTTTATGCTGAGTGGTTAACCCCTCAGGTATGTGATTAGTTTAGGGATTAGTAGATAACACAAATCAGAGACAATGAGACTCAATTCTAGAACTTTTGAACTCTGAGAAGAGGCACTCTTTGTTGGGACTGTAAGGATTTTATGAACCAGAGCTAATGGGGAAAGATGAATGAGGAACCCTAAACTGGAGTCAACTTTAAAATGAAGTTGAGTTTACTTTTAAACCCCTTTGGGTTTGTAGCTTTTCAGTATACCTTAGAGAACTCAATGGCAGAGATCCTTCTAAATTTCTCATGCTGGCAGTTGCATACTGTGTCCACATTGCAGGCAGGTATGTATGTGTGTATGTGTGTCCATGAATGAATGCAAGAGATTCCTTTTCACTTAACCCTGTAGGTATCCAGTAGCTCCTTGAAACCCCGAAGAATGAGATAAAAGAATTTATTTCTGATTAACTGGATACTATTTTTATACTATTTTAAAAAATATATTAACCATGCATTTACTTGGTTTTAACAGTGATAAAGTACAAAGAGCATAGGCTTTCTTCTCAGACCTTCACTTGAATCCCTGCTGTATGACTTAATATCTGTGTAATTGAGTATGGAAATGTTGAAAAGTAAAAATAAATCTCACTATAGGAAAAACTAGCTCTTAAGCTAAATATTATTTGGTTATTTTAGTTTAACTGGAAAAATGTTATCAGCAGGGAGGGTCTTCGTTTGGATTCCCCAAAGGAATCTCTATTCTTTGGTCAATTAGCAGCTGCCAAACTTTCTCCTTGATTCAGAGAAGCATATGTCCTGACTTTATGCTCTTAAAACCTACTCTGTACCAGCACAAATTGATTGGCAGTAGGTTAAGGAGTTTACAGTAGGTAAACTCCTTAACCTACTGTCTGTTCCCAGATATGTATTTGATTTTATTTCAAAATATTCTACCACAATCCACTTTTATTGATTGATTGACTGGAGACAGGGTCTTGCTCTGTTGCCTAGGTTGGAGTAGCATGATCTTGCCTCACTGCAACTTCTGCCTCCCAGGTACAAGTGATCCTCCTACCTCTATGCCACCCCACCTTCCCCAGAAGCTGGTACTAAAGGTGTCTTGCGCAACGCCTGGCTAATTTTCATATCTTTTTGTAGAGATGGGTTTTCACCATGTTGCCCAGGCTGGTCTCAAACTCCTGTGCTGGAGTGATCTGTCCTCTTTGGCCTCCCAAAGTGCTGGGATTCCAAAGTACAGGCATGTTCCATCACACCTGGCCCCCTTTTAAAAAAATTACGTGCTAGTACAAATTTTTTTCTACCTGTCAATGACATTTTTGATTAGGTGTTGTTGGAAAATACCATTTGTTGTAAATGTTACAACTCATTTCTGTAAGAAATACTAGTCACTTCTTTCTGATTTCTGTTACTATATATAGAAGTAGCATATTAAGTTACATAGAACCAGGCAGTGTTCATATTCTGATAACTGATGTTAATGAAGAGAATTACAGTGCGCAAGTACCTCTTTAAGGTGTGTGTGTAAATGTGTCCCCATCTATTTAGCAGGTACTATGTTTTAGATAGTAATGAAGAGCTAACCAAATCTGTTCTTCTGTATGGAAGAATGATTTGGGGTTATTTTAATTCTGGTCATCGAATCCTGATGAAGATATAATGTCAGCTATGTTGTTAGGCAGCCGTGTAGATTGAAATGGTATCTGGACCCGGAGGCTTGTGAATGAACTAATAGCTGGTGGAAAGCCAGATTTTTGGTTCTTCCTTTGCTGGAACTTCAAGAAGCTATGTTCATGGGGCTCTTATGAGATTACAGTTCCTATATGGAGCTTGGGTCTTTGAAACCAAGGGTAATTCAATTTATGTGTGTACCCCTGGGGACTCATTACTCATAATGGTACCCTCATAACTGAACTCTCATTTAAGAATCAAGAGTAGCCCTCTGAATTGTATCGACTTGTGCTGAAGAGAAGTCTTGAAGCTGTCCTTCTATGTGTCTTGTCTTGTATTCAGATGAGTTAAGGGTGCCAAGTGTGACCTATTCAGGTTGATAGATTTTGATTATTTGGTTCAGTTGAAAACAACCCATTGAGAGTGGATGTTGCAGATGGCTTTTGGTGTTATTGTTGCCTGCATATGAAATGCTGTTCATTAGTTGTGGGGAGAGAGGGCTGTGATGGAAAAGGAAAATGTGGCATGTCAGATTTAGTCCTTACTATATATGAGGCGTGATGGGTGGTACAGGAAAGTTGAAAACATGGTAAATGGGAGAAGTTTGAAAAGTTAAATAATAATATTAGAGGACTAACAAGAGTAATAACTACCTAATGAAAGATACAGGTGATAAATACATTGAATTCACAAGAAGAAGAAGCCTTTATATTCCCCAGCAATGTAAGAAGTTCCAGTTCTCCACATCCTCATCGACACTTGTTATTTTATTTTATTTTTTTAATTAATCATATCTTAGTGGATGTGGAGTGGTATCTCATTGTGGTTTGAGTTGTAGTTCCCTACTGATTAATGATGTTAACATCTTTTCAAGTGCTTGTTGGCCATTTGTATATCTTCTTTGGAGAAATGTCTCTTCAAGTCCCTTGCTCATCTTTTAATTAGGTGGTTTGTATTTTTGTTGAATTGTAAGAGTTCTTTATATATTTTGATACTAGACTCTTACATATATGATTTGCAAATATTTTCTCTCATTCTGTAGGTTATCTTTTCACTTTGTTGATGATATCCTTTGATATTAGAGGATTTGGGTTATTTTAAAGTTACTATTAACTCATAATTACCTCAAAATTATAATAACTATTACAAAGTTATTTATCATGATAAAGTCTGACTTTTTTTGTTTGGTGCTTATGCTTTGATGTCATCTAAGAATCCATTGTCAAATGAAGGTCATGAAGATTTACATTCATATTTTTTTCCTAAAGGCTTTGTAGTTTAGCTGCTATATATAGGTCTTTGATCCATTTGGAATTTTTGTATATGGTATAAGGGAAGGTTTCAAGTTTTTTCTTTTGCACATGGATATCTAGTTTTCTCAGTACCATTTGTTGAAGAGACTATTTTGCCTTTGAAAGGTCTTGTCACTCTTGTCAAAATTCAGTTGACTGTAGATAAATGTGTTTATTTCTGGACACTGATTCTTGTATATGTCCAAGCTTATGCCAGTACTGGAGTGTTTTTATTAATGTAACTTTATAGTAAGTCTTGAAATCTCTATTCCTTAGAGCTGTGGTCATCTTGTGTTTTGACGGATTTCCTTGAATACTAAGAGCTTAAAAAAGAAAAGAAATAAATGAAAACTCTCAGTCTTTGCGTATTGTCTCTGTATGGTGTCACAGTCCATTTTTAATTCTGTTCTTACCCTTTACTTCCTGCTTGTGCCTAGCTTAGAGATCAGCCAGAGATTAAAACTTAGTGTCTTATCACAACTTTTCTGTGAATGTGCCTCCTGTTTTTGGTATGTATGTGAGTTTCTAAATTCCCCAGAATGCAAGTCAGTTTTGATTGCCCTAACTTTTTAAAGAAATGTTCTCTTCAGTTTTTCCTCCCAGGGTTTTTGTGCATCTGTTGTTGGCCTCAGGTAATATTTTGCCCTCTGTGTGGCAGCTGGTTGTCTATTTACCTTACCCTATTTTTGAGGAATTGAAAGTTCCTTCCGTACCTCCTAGACAAGTTGAAACAGACAAGACTGCATCCTTTGAGACTAAAATTTGTTCTGTTCTCCTTGGAACCAGGGGCCAGGATCCCACACTGTGTATGGGCTGTCATCTTCAACAGAAAGCAAGAATGGGGGCAGTTCGGCCAAGGGCAGGTTGCCTTTTTCTTGATTCAGCATTTGCTTGGTCACTTTAAACCTTTGATTATTTTCTAGACTTCTGAAAAGTTAATTCTGAGAAACTTTACTCAGTCTTTCAGTGCTTGTGGCAAGAGATAGGCCCATTTTCACTGCCATCCTCTTTTTACTTCTTAAAATGTAACCACTAGAAAATTTAAAATTACATATGTGGCTTACATTATATTTCTGTTGGACAGTGATGCTATAGGGTATCACGTTGCAGTGAAAATTGAATCAATTTATGTCGCATTTGAAAAGAAATCTCTAAAATGTTTTAAACTCTCTAATTAGGATTAGCAGTTTATTGTTATACTTTTTATTTTCAGACTGCTGTGGCCTTTTCAGAGGAAGTCTCTAAACTGCCTCTTATAAGATGAAATATTACTAACATTGTGTAATTATGTACCTACATTACTGAAGAATTGTACATTTTTATGGGATTCTTAATTTGAGTAAGTGTTTAAGTCATCTTGTGCTGTCTACTTCTTTCCAAAGCCACTCTTGATAGGTATTTAGAAGAAGAGTATTTCTGAGGCCTCTTCGTCTGATTTTCCTTTGTTATTTCTGGATTCAACTATACAAATATTGATTGAATGCCTGTTTTGTGGGATGCTTCTAGGACTTCCAACTTTTGGCCATATTCAGAACACTCAGAGGTTGGTGACTTTTTAAATACTGTATGTGGAGATACTTCCATTGTTTTCAGATAATTCTGCTATTTAGTATGGGTCCCTGCCACTGACTGCATTTCTTTTTAGTGTCTCTGTCTTGGCTGCCTGATCCCTGAAGAATTGATGTCTTTTATATTCAGGGTTGGTAGTTTACCCTTGTTCTTCCTTAGTTCCCTGCTATTAAATGACAAGATGTTATAGTCTATCTCAGCCTAGGTAAAGCTGTGTTCTAAATGTTGCCTCTAGGCACATTTAGAAAAATGAGCGCTCTTCACCTATACTAAAATGAGCGCTCTTACATGTACAGAACTTTAAAGAAGTCTGCAACAGATACAAAAGTTGTAGGTACTCAATTTAAGGAATTCTGCTGGCTTCCTTAGCAAAAGCCTTCTTCTAATATTGACAGCTCAAGGATTAAATCCACAAGAGGCTGAACCTCCCTGAATGGAGAGAATGGCAGTCTCTCACTGAATGCTCTTGTCATTGCCCTGATGCCATTGGGAGAATATCACTTCTTTATAGTCGTAAACCTATAGTTGTCATTAATATCCCTGACAGCATAGATAAGACCAAGCAATATAATGTTACCAAAGACACTAAGAAAAAAGAATAATAGATTCCTATTCCTTCTTCCAACTTGGTGAAAAGGAACTCCCCATATGACTCTATAAGTGATACACATAAGGATTTCATGTACCTGACCTAAATCAGAAAAATGGAAGTTTTCACTTTTTGCTTTAGACAAGATATGCCACTGCTAAACCATCAATATCAGTTTTCTTAGTCTTCCACTGTCCCCTTACATGATAGAAACATTTATAAGAGATACCTAACCCAGTTACAGGCATCAGAAAAGACTTCCTAATGAGTAAGAAATATAATGAGATATTGAATTACAAGTTATATCATGTATCAAACATCAAACATGTTTCCATGTTTACATGGGATTCTATAGGAATACCTTTTTTTCTTTCTTTCTTTTTTTTTTTTAAATATAGGATCTCGTTCTGTCACCTAGTCGAGAGTAAAGTTTCATGAACTTGGCTCACTGCAGCCTCAACCTTCTGTGCTCAAGTGATCCTCCCATCTCAGCCCACCCAAGTGGCTGAGACTACAGGCACACACTACCAAGTTCTGCTAATTTTTTTTTTTTGTAGAAACAGGGTTTTGCTGGGTTGGCCAGGCTGGTTTTGAACTTGGGCTGAAACGATCTGCCTGCCTTAGTCTCCCTAAGTGCTGGGATTACAAGCATGAGCCATTGCACCTGGCCGTTACACCTCCTTTCAAAGGGTAGGAATTACATATCTCCAGAAACCCCACTCAAGCATATCTTTCCTGTTTGAAATCTCAGTTGAGGCACAGTAGAACTATCTGGAACTCCCTCTCCCTCTTGTCCACCTTCTGAATTCATGTCTCCTCTCTTAGGACATGCCTATATTTTTTTATGTCCAACATGAGAATATCCAGCCTTTCTTCAGGCAAGTCCTTATTTGCTATCTATCCTATAATTTCTACAGAGCAACCACGTGAAGTTTAAGAAGGTGAGCCCAACATCTTTAGAAGTAATACCTGCATATGATGTGATTTATGGGATATTCTGTTGATATATATGGAAAGGCCTGGGATGCTAGGCGATATTTGAGCAAGTCTTTCTTACCAAGGGGAACTATATACGTTTTAAATAGGAATATGGTTGGCTATTTCAAACTGATGGAAAGGGTACATTGTGGGGGGTACAGCAGATTTTGACATTAGGAGGGGTACAAGGCTGTTAAAATCAATCAGCCTTCCACTCAGAATTCATCTTTGTGTACTATAAAGGGCAGATACACAAAATTACTAACTACTTGGACAGGGACATGTACTGTTTTGAGTTCATGGTTCTTTAGGGATTTTGTGTGTATGTATGTGTAAGTGTCTGGTAAATTGATTTTTGACTACGTAATTATAAATGGTACAAAATTCAAAAAATAGAAAAGGGTATATAATGAAAAGAACATTTCTGACTGGGCATAGTGGCTCACGCCTATAATCCCAGCACTTTGGGAAGCCGAGGTGGGTAAATCACCTGAGATCAGAAGTTCAAGACCAGCCCAGCCAACATGACAAAACCCCATCTCTACTAAAAATACAAAAATTTAGCCAGGCGTGGGGCGGGTGCCAGTAATCCCCACTACTCAGGAGGCTGAGGCAGGAGAATCACTTGCATCCGGAAGGTGGAGACTGCGGTGAGCTGAGATGATGCCACTGCACTCCAGCCTTGGCAACAGAGTGAAGGCATCATTTCAGAAAAAAAGCATTTCCTTTGTACCTCTGTCCCTTTCCTTCATACCTCTGTCCCTTTCCTTCTCACTGGGAAGACAGTTACCAGTGTTACTGTGTAAAGATCCTATTCATATATAAACATACATGTCTATGTGTTTTTCCCTCGGAAATGGTGGCATACTAAACATACTTACGTACCTTTAAACTGAATAGAACTTGATCAGCTCATTTGACAGTATAAAAGCTTCCTCATTTTTGTCATCACTACATAGTATTCCACTGAATAGATGTTTAATAATTTAACAAGTTCCCTGTTGATTCTGACTTAGGGTGCTTTTATTTTTTTTTTCTACTGAAACAGTGCTTTTTTGTAAACTATGTTCATAGACATATAATTTCATACTTGTAAAAGAAAATGAATAGAAGTAGAATTTGCTGAGTCAGAGAATGTACATTTAAATTTTGGTAGATATTCCCAAAAGACAGTTCAAATATGTCATACTAATTTATGTTTCCATACGCTCACTGACTTCTGTGTTAACAAACGTCTTGGTATTTGGTCATCTCTTTAATTTGCATTTCTTCTTACTCTGAATAAAGTTACTTTTTGTATATTTCATGGCATTTACATTTTTATTCTGTGGATTTTATTCATGAATTTGGCCTCTTTTTCCTTTGTGGCGTTTGTCTTTTCTTACTGATTTTTAGAGTTACTTTTAAGGAAATATCTTTCTTTTTTCAGTTATATGCTATTTGTGGTAGACAGAATATGTCCTGCTCCTCCCCAAAGATGTCCTTGCCCTAATCTTCAGAACCTGTGAGTATGTTAGGATTTTGGAACTGGGATTAAGGTTGTAAGCTTTAATATAGGGAGATGATCTGGATTATCTGGATGATCCTAGGCTAATCACATGAGCCCTTCAGTGGAAAACCTTTCCTGATCATATAGGACTGTGGTCAGAGAAAGATATAACTACAGAAGAAGGTTCAGAGAGAAGCAGTAGTAGTAGGAGGGATCCACGAGCCAAAGAATATGGATGGTCTCTAGGAGCTGGAAAAGGCAAGGGAAAGTGTTTATCTTTTAGAGCTTCTTGAAAGGAATGCTGCACTGCTAATACAGGTACCTTGATTTTAGCCCATTGTGAAACTCTTTGGACTTCCAACTCACAGAAGCGTACAAATTTGTGGTGTTGTAAGCCACTAAGTTTGTGGTAGTTTGTTAGGACAGCAATAGAAAGCTAATACATGTGTGTTATGCCTTTTTTTCCCAATTTGTTATTTTTGTCTTTATTGTTTATGGTGTTTTTACCATGCAGGAATGTGTTTAGTATGGTTGAATTTATCTTTTTATATTTTAATGGCCTCTGGATCTTAGGCTTTACCTACTTTAGGATTATTTTAAAATTTTTCATATTTTACTCTAATTCTTTTATCACATCATGAACTCTGGTATTAATGTTGACTTCCTATCTTCCATGTTTTGATCTTTTGTTGAGAATGAATATTTTTTATAGTTTACTGCTTCTGACATGGACCAAAAGAATTTCAAAATGAAAGCATAATATCAATGCTCGTAATTAAGGAGTCACGGGGAATGGACAATAGTAGTAGCAGTAGGCAGGGGACATTCCAAGTAGTTGTAGTTGGAACTATTTTCATAGGTTGATGATACTATCTAGCAGAATCTAAAATGATTGATTCTAAAGGTGTAGCTTATGAAAACCTCTTTTCATCCCTCATGTTTTCATTTTATTTCTTCTTCTGAAAGAATTCCCAGATGTCTGCATCATATAAACAGTTTATAGAAGACTTAGATGACTGACATTTAATACCATATTAGTTTGTTTTCACGCTGCTGATAAAGGCATACCCAAGACTGGGAACCAAAAGAGGTTTAAGTGGTTCCACATGGCTGGGAGGTCTCAGAATCATGGCGGGAGGCAAAAGGCACTTCTTACATGGTGGCAGCAAAAGAAAAATGAGGAAGAAGTAAAAGCAGAAGTCCATGATAAACCCATCAGATCTTGTGAGACTTACTCATTTTCACAAGAACAGAATGGGAAAGACCAGCCCTAATGCTTCAATTACTTCGCCCTGGATCCCTTCCACAACATGTGGGAATTTTGGGAGATACAATTTAAGTTGAGATTTGGATGGGGAGACACAGCCAACCCATATCATTCTGCCCCTGGTCCCTGCAGATTTCATATCCTCACATTTCAGAACTTATTATGCCTTCCCAACAGTCCCCCAAAGTCTTAACACATTTCACCATTAACCCAAAAGTCCACAGTTCCAAGTCTTCAAGCAAGTCCCTTCTGCCTATGAGCCTGTAAAATCAGAAGTAATTAGTTACTTCCTAGATACAATGGAGGTACAGATATTAGATAAATACAGCCATTCCAAATGGAGAAATTGGCCAAAACAAAGGGAATACAGGGCCCATGCAAATCCTAAATCCATCAGGGTAGTCAAATTTTTAGAGCTCCAAAATTATCTCATTTGACTCCATGTCTGACATCTAGGTCATGCTGATGCAAGAAGTACGTTCCAATGGTCTTGGGCATCTCCACCTCTGTAGCTTTGCAGGATACAGCCTCCCCCCTGGTTGCTTTCACAGGCTGGTGTTGAGTATCTGTGGATTTTCCAGATGCACAGTAGAAGTTGTCAGTGGATCTGTCATTTGGAGGAAGGTGACCCTCTTCTCAAAGCTCCACTAGGCAGTGCCCTAGTAGGGATTCTTTGTGGGGACTCTGACGCCACATTTCCCTTCCATACTTCCTTAGCAGAGGTTCTCCTTGAGGACCCCGCCACTCTAGCACTTTTGCCTGGTCATTTAGGCATTTCCACACATCTTGTGAAATCTAGGCAGAGGTTCCCAAACCTCAATTCTTGGCTTCTGTGCACCTGTGGGCTCAACATCACGTAGAAGCTGCCAAGGTTTGGGGCTTCCACCCTCTGAAGCCACAACTCGAGCTTTATGTTGGCTCCTTTCAGCTATGGCTGGAGCAGCTGAGACATGGGACACCAAGTCCCTGTGCCACACATAGCACAGAGACCATGGGCCCATCCCGTGAGACTACTTTTTTTTTACTTGGGCATCTGGGCTTGTGTTAGGAGGGGCTGCCATGAAGAACTTTGACATGGCCTGGATAAATGTCCTCCATGGTCTTAGGGAATAACATTAGACTCCTTGGTACTTATGTACATTTCTGCAGCCAGTTGGAATTTCTCCTCGAAAAATAGGTTTTGTTTTTTTTTTCCTACTGCATTGTCAGACTGCAAATTTTCCCTTTGAAAGCAGCGTAAAACAGCACCCAAGTCACCATTTGATTGCTTTGCTGCTGAGAAATTTCTTCTCCCAGATACCCTAAATCATCTCTCAAGCTCAAAGTTCCACAAATCTCTAGGGTAAGGGCAAAATGCCACCAGTCTCTTTGCTAAACATAATAAGATTCAGCTTTTCTCCAGTTCCCAACAGGTTCCTTATCTCCATGTGAGACCACCTCAGCCTGAACCTTACTGTTCATATCACTATCAGCATTTTTGTCAAAGCCATTCTCCCACATTTTCCTGTCTTTTTCTGAGCTCTCCAAACTGTTCCAATCTCTGCCTGTTACCCAGTTCCAAAGTCGCTTCTACATTTTCAGGTATCTCTTCAGCAGTACCCCACTCTACTGGCACTAATTTGCTGTATTAGTTCATTTTCACATTGCTGATAAACACATACTTGAGACTGGGAAGAAAATGTGGTTTAGTTTGACTTACAGTTTCACATGGCTGCAGAGGCCTCAGAATCATGGTGGGAGGTAAAAGGCACTTATATAGTGGCAGCAAGAGAAAAATGAAGAAGCAAAAGTGGAAGCCCCTGATAAACCCATGAGATCTCATGAGACTTACTATCACAAGAATAGCACAAGAAGGACCCACCCCCATGATTTAGTTATGTCCCTCTGGGTCTCTCCCACAACACATCGGAATTCTGGGAGATACAATTCAAGTTCAGATTTGGGTGGGGACACAGCCAAACCATACCAGATACTTAGTTGTGATTAATAATTCTTAGAAGTTCTGAGAGGGGGCTTTCACCTTGTTTTTTTATACAACATCATCATAAATAAAGAATAAGACAAGTTTATACAATTTGATAATGTGGATGTACTAACATAAAGTTGATTTAATATATTAAGTCACTGTAATAACATTTATTGAGCACCTAACAAGGAGCCAGGCAAAGTGCTAAGAAATTTACATGTATAACCTTATTTATTTCTTATAACACTTAGATAAATATTATTATCTTCATTTTACATACCAGGAAAAGGGATACAGAGCAGTTAAGTAATGTGCCCAAGATTATAACTTTTAAGTGGTGACACTGCCTTTGGAACCTAGATGTGACTTGTTATTAAACAGAGTGCCATGTTTGATATTTGCTCCAGTTTTTAGAGTTGCCATTGCAAAAGTATTAATTCAGATCTTCACCTTTCCAATCAAACTCAGCCCTTCTTTGTAAGATGAAGAAATACCTCTGTTAGAGTTAATGCAATAATGTTCTCCTGCACTTAGAACTTTTAAAATACAAATCTGAACTTTCTCCTTTCTTGCTTATTGCATCCTGTGGTCTCTTTATTGTGATAAAAGAGAGTACTAACCTACTGTTTTATTTCTTTTTCTTTATTGCTTATGTCTAGCATCATCTTTTGAGCTTTGTATTGGTTCTTAAATATTATATACTTGTGTCATGCTTTCTCCATTGAGTGTCCTTAACCTTTTATCTACCTGATATATGTTATTAAAACCTACATCAAATATGAATACTAGTAATCTATATTCCCATTATGTGTTAACATATCTTTGCCCACTAGATTAAGAGCTTCTACAGGGAGAGGATCATAACTTTAAAATTTTGTTTATGTAGCATCTAATTCTCATGGGTTAAGTAAATAGATTCTTGAGTAGTAATATTGTTATTTTCTGAATATCTGCATTGTTTAGAAAGCCGTGAAGTACTATATCATCCTAACCTAATTCTATTAAATGCTTCCCTTTCCTCTTCTACCCAGTCTCTGTAATAATGTTTAATATTTAGATGATTAATATTTACTTAAAATATAATAGAGACCAAAGAATGTTTTGTCAGTATCCTCATCCCACAATGCATAAATAAGTCATTGTTATACTGTACAAATCTTAAGGTATTCTAAGAACTTTCTCAATTTCGTGGTCAGTGGGGTGAGGGTCAGGATTTTGTTTTAATATGATTGTAGTTAAAAAATGGAAAAAGTTGGAAAGACGATCCAAGATGGCCAAATAGGAACAGCTCTGGAGTGCAGTTCCCAGTGAGAACACAGGAGGGTGAGTGATCACCACATTAAGGAAAACTGAAAAACAGAAAGAAATAACTTCATCATCAACAAACAGGACATCCACTTAGAGACCCCATCTGAAAGTCACCAACTACAAAGATCACAGGTAGTTAAATCCACAAACGTGGGAAGAAACCAGCACAAAAAGAATGAAAACACCCAAAAACAGAACCCCTCTCCTCCTCCAAGGGATCATTGTTCCTTACCAGCAAGGGAACAAGGCTGGATGGAGAATGAGTCTGATGAATTGACAGAAGCAGGCTTCAGAAAGTGGGTAATAACAAACTTCTCAGACCTAAAAGAACACGTTCTAACCCAATGCAAAGAAACTAAGAGGCTTGAAAAAAGGATGGATGAAATGCTAACAAGAATAAACAGCTTAGAGAAGAATATAAATGAATTGATGGAGCTGAAAAACACCACACTAGAACTTCGTGAAGCATACACAAGTAGTTTCAATAGCCAAATCAACCAAGCAGAAGAAAGGATACCAGAGATTGAAGATCAACTCAATGAAATAAAACGAGAAGGCAAGATTAGAGAAATAGTGAAAAGAAATGAACAAAGCCTCCAAGAAATATGGGATTATGTAAAAAGACCTAATTTACATTTGATAGGTGTACCTGAATGTGACAGAGAGAATGAATCCAAGCTGGAAAACACACTTCAGGATATTATCCAGGAAAACTTCCCCAGCTTAGCAAGGCAGGCCAATATTCAAGTCCAGGAAATACAGAGAACACCACAAAGATATTCCTCAAGAAGAGCAACCCCAAAGTACATAATCGTCAGATTCACCAGGGTTGAAATTTGAAATAAAGGAAAAAATAGTAAGGGCAGCCAGAGAGAAAGGTTGGGTTACCCACAAAGGGAAGCCCATTAGACTCACAATGGATCTCTCAGCAGAAACCCTACAAGCCAGAAGAGACTGGGAGCCAATATTCAACACCCTTAAAGAACTTTTAACCTAGAATTCCATATCCAGCCAAACTAAGCTTCATAAGTGAAGGAGAAATAAAATTCCTTACAAACAAGCAATTGCACAGAAATTTCGTCTCCACCAGGCCTGCCCTACAAGAGATCCTGAAAGAAGCACTAAACATAGAAAGCAACAACCAATACCAGCCACTCCAGAAATGTACCAAATGGTAAAGAGCATTGACGCATTGAAGAAACTCTGTCAACTAATTGGCACAACAACCAGTTGGGATCAAAATGGCAGGATCAGATTCACACATAACAATGTTAACCTTAAATGTAAATGGGCTAAATGCCCCAATCAAAAGATACAGACTGGCAAATTGGATAAAAAGTCAAAACCCATTGGTGTGCTGTTTCCAGAAAACGCATCTCATGTGCAAGGATACACATAGGCTCAAAATAGAGAGATGGAGGAAGATTAACAAAGCAAACGGAGAGCAAAAAAAAAGCAAGAGTTGCAATCCTACTCTTTGATGAAATAGACTTTAAAGCAACAAAGATCAAAAGAGACAAAGAAGGGCATTTACATAATAATAGAAGGATCAATGCAACAAGAAGAGCTAAGGATCCTAAATATATACGCACCCAATACAGGAGCACCCAGGTACATAAAGCAAGTTCTTAATGACCTACAAAGAGACTTAGATTCCCACACAGTAATAGTGGGAGACTTACTCCACTGTCATTATTAGACAGATCAACAAGACAGAAAATTAACAAGCATATCCAGAACTTGAACTCCGATCTGGACTAAGCAAACCTGATAGACATCTACAGAACTCTCCATCCCAAATCCACAGAATATACATTCTTCTCAGCACCACATCACACTTACTCTAAAATTGACCACATATTTGGAAGTTAATCACTCCTCAGCAAATGCAGAAGAATGGAAATCATAACAAAAAGTCTCTCAGACTACAGTATAATCAAATTAGAACTCAGGATTAAGAAACTAACTCAGAACCGCACAACTGAACAACTGGCTCTTGAATGTTGATTGGATGAACAATGAAATGCAGGCAGAAATAAAGATATTCTTCTAAACCAATGAGAATGAAGACACAACGTACCAGAATCTCTGGGACACATTTAAAGCAGTGTCTAGAGAAAAAATTTATAGCAATAAATGCCCACATGAGAAGCAAGGAAAGATCTAAAATCGACCCCCTATCATCGAAGTTGAAAGAGCTAGAGGAGCAAGATCAAAAAAACTCAAAACCTATCAGAAGACAAGAAAAAACTAAGATCAGAGCAAAACTGAAGGAGATAGAGACACAAAAAACTCTTCGAAAAATCAATAAATCCAGGAGCTGGTTTTCTGAAAACATCAACAAAATAGACCAACCACAAGCCAGATTAATGAAAAAGAAAAGAGAGAAGAATCAAATAGATGCAGTAAAAAAACGATAAAGGAGATATCACCACAGATTGCACAGAAATACAAAGTACCTTTAGAGATTACTACAAACAACTCTATGCACATAAACCACTAAACCTGGAAGAAATGGATAAATTCCTGGACATGTGCACCCTCCCACACCTAAACCAGGAATAGAAGTCAAAACCCTGAATAGACCAATAGCAAGGGCTGAAGTTGAGGCAGCAATTAATAGCCTACCAGCCAAAAACAGCTCAGGTCCCGATGGGTTCACAGCGGAATTCTACCAGACATACAAAGAGGAGCTGGTACCACTCCTGAAACTATTCCAAACAATCCAAAAAGACAAATCCTTCCCAAATCATTTTATGAGACCAACATCATCCTGATACCAAAACCCGGCAGAGACGCAAGAAGAAAAGAAAACTTCAGGCCAATATCCATGATGAACATAGATGCAAAAATCTTCAATTAAATACTGGCAAACCGATTGCAACAGCACATCAAAAAGCTTATCCATCATGATGAAGTAGGCTTCATCCCAGGGATATGAGGCTGGTTCAACATACGCAAGTCTATAAATATAATTCACCACAAAAACAGAACCAAAGACAAAAACCACATGATTATCTCAATAGATGCAGAGAAGGCCTTCAACAAAATTCAGCAGCCCTTTTTGCTAAAAACTCTCAGTAAACTAGGTATTGATGGAATGTATCTCACAATAATAAAAGCTATTTATGTCAAACCCACAGCTAATATTATACTAAAGGGGCAAAAACTGGAAACATTCCCTTTGAAATCTGACAGTAGACAAGGATGCCCTCTCTCACCACTCCTATTCAATGTAGTATTGGAAGTTCTAGCCAGAGCAATCAGGCAAGAAAAAGAAATAAAGGGTATTCAATTAGGAAAGGAGGAAGTCAAATTATCTCTATTTGCAGATGACATGATTGTATGTTTAGAATACCCCATTGTCTCAGCCCCAAATCTCCTGAAACTGATAAGCAACTTCAGCAAAGTCTCAGGATACAAAATCAATGTGCAGAAATCACAAGCATTCATATACACCAATAACAGACTTAAAGAGAGCCAAATCAAGAACGAACTGCCATTCACAATTGCTAAAACAATAATAAAATATGTAGGAATACAGCTAACAAAGGATGTAAAGGACCTTTTCACAGAGAACTACAAACCGCTGCTCAAGGAAGTAAGAGAGGACACAAATAGATGGAGAAACATTCTATGCTTATTGTTAGGAAGAATCAATATTGTGAAAATGGCTATACTGCCCAAAGTAATTTATAGATTCAATGCTTTCCCCATAAAGCTACCTATAACCCTCTTCACAGAACTGGAAAAAAACACCTTAAACTTTGTATGGAACCAAAAGAGAGCCCGCATAGCCATCTAAGCAAAAAGAATAAAGTTTAAGGCATCATGCTATCTGACTTCAAACTATGCTACAAGGCTACAGTAATCACAACAGCATGGTACTGGTACCAAAACAGAGATATAGACCAATGGAACAGAATAGAGGCCTCGGAGGCAACACCACACATGTACAACCATCTGATCTTTGAGAAACCTCACAAAAACAAGCAACGGGGAAAGGATTCCCTTTTTAATAAATGATGTTGGGAAGACTGGCTAGCCATGTGCAGAAAGCAGAAACTGGACCCCTTTCTAACACCGTACACTAAAATTAACTCCAGATGGATTAAAGACTTAAACATAAGACCTAACACCATAAAAAACCCTAGAAGAAAACCCAGGCAAAACCATTCAGGACATAGGCATAGGCAAGGATTTCATGACTAAAACACCAAAAGCATTGACAAGAAAAGCCAAAATAGACAAATGGGATCTAATTAAACTTCAGAACTTCTGCATAGTAAAAGAAACAATTATTAGAGTGAAGCGGCAATCAACAGAATGGGAAAAAATTTTTACGATCTACCCCTTTGGCAAAGGGCTAATATCCAGAATCTACAAAGAACTAAAACAGATTTATAAGAAAAAAACAAACCCATTCAAAAGTTGGTGAAGGACATGAACAGACACTTTTCAAAAGAAGACATATATGAGGCCAAAAAACATGAAAAAATGCTCATCATCACTGGTCATTAGAGAAATGCAAATGAAAACCACATTGAGATACCATCTCAGGCCAGTTAAAATGGCAATCATTAAATAATCTGGAGGCAACACATGCTGGAGAGGATGTGGAGAAATAGGAACACTTTTACACTGTTGGTGGGGGTGAAAATTAGTTCAACCATTGTGGAAGACGGTGTGGCTGTTCCTCAATTTCCTAGAAATAGAAATTCCATTTGACCCAGCAATCCCATTACTGGGCATATATCCAAGGGATGATAAATTGTTCTATTATAAAGAAACACGCACACATATGTTCATTGCGGCACTGTTTACAATAGCAAAGACCTGGAACCAACCCAAATGCCCATCGATGGTAGACTGGATGGGAAAATGTGGCACATATACACCAGGGAATACTATGCAGCCATAAAAAACAATGAGTTTATATTTTTTGTAGTGACATGAATGAATCTGGAAATCATCATTCTCAGCAAACTGACACAAGAACAGAAAATCAAACGCCACATGTTCTCACTTACAGGTGGGCGTTGAGCAGTGAGAACACATGGACACAGGGAGGAGAGCATCACACACTGGGGTCTTTTGGGGGGTACTAGGTGAAGGACAGCGGGGGGTAGAGTTTGGGAGGGATAACACAGGGAGAAATGCCAGATATAGGTGACAGGGATGGAGGCAGCAAATCACATTGCCATGTATGTACCTATGCAACAATCCTGCATGTTCTGCACATGTACCCCAGAACCTAAAGTGCAATAAAATGTGTATATATATATATGTGTGTGTGTGTGTGTATACACACATATATGTGTGTATGTGTGTGTGTCTGTATGTATATATCTCTGTGTGTATATATATATATATATA
>NW_016107385.1:739768-777331 GCF_001604975.1 Cebus imitator
TTACCTTTTTCTCCTGTATATATATTACTGTATCTTCAAGAAGGTGTTCCCTCCTTTGTATTAGTTTCCTGTTGCTGCTGTTGGCAAATTACCATAAATTTAGTATTGTATTGTAATTTGGCATGGAGATCAGAAATCCAAATAGGTCTTACTGGGCTAATATCAAGGTATCACTTGGGTATGTATTATGATAGAAAACGAAGGTATATAGAGAGGAGAAAGACAAAATACAGAATTTATTTTAGAACTATTAAGATTTAGAACTGTCATCCAAAACAATATAAAGGGCCAGCAGACTAACAGAAGTGTATCCAAATTTAGTAAACTGATAATGAGGAAGAGCCACAGCTGTACTACTTGTCATTTTGTTTGTATAGCAGTGGTTCCTAATTGGTGGGCCAGGATGATCATGGATGCTGTTGTGATTAAAGCTATATACTGTCTCACCTGAAGAAAATACCTATGTGGCAAAGAACATTTGGTTACAGTTTTGGGGATCCATAATTCTTTCCAGGAGGTTCACAAAATTAATCTTTGGTATAAAGGGCAAAGTTGCTTTGCTAAAGATTTATAGGTTCTATGAATTTTAGATTAATAGAAATAACATTTCCTTGCTCATTAATTATTTGAGTGCCAGTTAAGTGGAGTTACAGCATCTTCTGTCAAGTAGATCATAAAATTATTGTGCTTCCAGGAGAATAAAAGTATGCTAAGTAAAACAGTCAGGTGTTTTTGCAATAGGTATACGTTCTAAGAATTACATTGTCGGGTTATTTCATCATTGTGAGAACATTGTGGAGTGTATCTGCACAAACCTAGATGGGAAAATACACTAATGCTAATGATAGTTGATGAGATTTTTTAAAAATTTCATAATGTTTTAAGAAATTTAGGAATTTGTTTTGGGTCACATTCAAAGCCATCCTGGGCCACAGGTTGGACAGGCTTGCTGTATAGCATGTTAGTGTTCTGAAAATTTTAGGCAGTTTTAGCACAATGGTAAGTATTTGTGTATCTAAACATATCTAAACATTGGAAAGATATAATAAAGATATCGTATTGTAATTTTATGGGACTGTTGTATGTGGGGTCCGTTGTTGACGGAAACATTATTATGTAACACATGATTGTATTTAAAAAATGAAACCAATGTAAAATTAATTAGAATTTCATAGAAGCCAGTATTGTGCTACAATGCTTGGTAACTTTGTTTTCCTTTTATTAAGCTGAATACATATTATGTTTAACGTATTAACTGATAACAGTAAGAGGGATAGGGGATAGATAGAATTTTAATTTGTGAACATCATGGACAATTATTTTATCTCATAATTGGACGTCTGGTTAATATAAGTATTATAAGCTTGTAAAAATATTACAAAAACTTGTGTAATATTGTACTCTAGACTCTTACATGTGTTAGCTGATGAGTTAAAAAAAACAAAAAATTTCATTCATTAGCATGTATGAGTCTAGGCTACAATATTATGCTCACTATTTGCTTCTTGATAGAGAGAAAAGGAAGAGTTGGGAACTTTCAGTTTTGACCAGGAAATGGGAAGAATGGGAATCAGTATCAAAACTGTGTACATATTCTGTCTTCTGGGAAATGTCCCAATGTATGATTAGAGTCTTTGTGTTCTCTAAACAGCTTGACTATCAAACTCTTTTAACTGTTTTAAGCTTGGTTTTTCCTTCTAATGGACACATAAAACAAGGAGAAAACATGATAAAATCTCAGATCTCCAAACTGTCTTGCTTGAGCCTTCTACTTGTCTAACAGTTGGATGGGGTATATAACAGGCTTGCTAATCTTAAAGCAAGATAGTTCTGTAAAGGAGAAAAGAAACTAAAAAGGCAGGTTATTATAGGTGAAGGACATTTTGCATTTCAGATAGTTAAAACTACTAGGGCTTAAAAAATTTCTGCAACTATACTCATAATTTGATTGTTAAGAAATATTTTGCCAATATGTAAATTTGAAAATGCTGCCATAATATACATTTACCCACAAAGTGCAATAAAGTATAACTTTAGAGTTATTCTGGTTCATATGTAATATTAGTACTATCATTTCAAACAAAACTACATGGTTCAGTACAACTGAGGCAAAATTTGTCTTCATGTTTGGTCGCCTTCTTTTGCTTTTGACTTTATTGAAATACCAGCTGAAAATTTTAGGAAGTGAATCTCATGGATGCTATTAAGAATTTTAGATTTGGAACACTCGTTTTGTAGTTACAATCTCATCAGCAGGTCCTCTTGGCTCCGCCTCCAAAATATACCCTAATCTCTCGATTCTTCTTCCTGTCCATTGTTATCACCCTAGTTCAATTCAATATTGCCTCTCACCTGGATTTCTACGTTAGCAGTTGCTATGGATTTAATGTTTTTGTCTCTACAAATTCATGTTGAAACTTCAACTGCAGTGCAGCAGTGTTAGGAGGTGTAGCCTTTGGAGGTGTTTAGCATCTACCATCATGAAAGTAAGAAGGGATTAATATCCTAACAGAAGAACTGAGGGTGCCCATCCCTTTTTGCCTGTCCACCATCTGCCATGTAAGGACATAGCATTCCTCCCCTCCAGAGGTCACAGCATTCAAGGTGCACCATCTTGGAGGTGGAGACTAACCTCTTTCCAGACAATGAACCTACTAGTGCCTTGATCTTAGACTTCCCAGCCTCTGGACTTCCAAGCCTCTGGAACTGTGAGAAATAAATTTCTCTTTATCAGTTACCCAGTGTGATATTCTGTTAAAGCAGCACAAAATATACAAAGTTGGTAGTTTAATTCTCCTGCTTTGTGTGAAAGGATATATTTGAAATTACTATTCAAATATGATCAGAGATTAGAAATTGAGTTACAGTTTCAATTTTTAATGAAGAAGGAACATCTTATAAGATTCTCTTAATTTGCTTTAGAATGGATGCTAGCCCACAAATATGGTTATTATATAGTCTGCTCTCATTGCCTCTTAAGATGCATACTGTGTTTGTTTATAGTGGGGAAGCTTGCTTTAGCCCATCTCAGCACTATTTAATATCTACATCAACCCAGACTTTATGTACCCACACATCCTATGACTATTTCTCTGCATTGAAGATTGGCAAGAATGGGGTCCAGATAAGAATCAGAACCTATGAATAACTAAATAATAAAAAGCTTTTACAAAAGAGTAAATTATAAAGCCAAAATCTTTTAGAGTTTCTATATAAAGAATTATTTTGACTCCAATAATAGATAATTACGGTTGTTCATGAAAATTCAATTATTTGCCATATCCTATATGACTTTGAATTACCAGGATGGCAGTGTCTTCAGTTTTCAGTGCTTTGTTGTCATAATGATAATAAAAAGTAATACTCATAGTGTTTGTTATGTGTCAGGTGTGGTTTACGTTTATTGTAAGTGAGTGCTGTTATTTCATAGATGAGATTGGGGGACAGACGTTTAGTAACTTTCTCAAGGTCATACAGATAGTAAGTTTCTAAGCCAAGGTCCAACTTGTGGAAGTTTGACTCTAGAATTCTCACTTTTAACCACAACCCAGTGCAACTTTAAAAGTATATTATCTAAAGAAAATGCTTGTGTCCAGAAATATTTTTAAAGACTTATAAAAACTGTAATATAGACATTGTAATAAAAAATGTTCAAAGACTTAAGATAAACAAATGGCCAAAAATCACGTGAAAGATGCTCAACATTGTGAGTCTTTACGGAACTAGAAATTTAAAACACAGTGGAATTCCTACATATACTCGATAAAATGAGTAAAGTTAAGATTGAAAACACCAAACACCATTGATGGGAATGTGTAACAATGCAACTACTTTGGAAGATAGTATTTTGTATATGTAAACATGTACCTATTCTGTGACCCATTAATTCCACTCCTAGGTAATTATTTGAGATATGAAAAAATGTCTACAAAAAGACATGTACATTCATAATTGGCAACAACTAGAAAAATCCAAATGCCTATCCATGTAAGAAAGAATAAATTGTGATATATTTATTCAATTAGAGGACTACTTAGTTAAAAAAAAAAATGAAACTTCTGATACACCCCCCAAAAAAAAAAAATGAGAGAAAGAAGTCAGACAAAAAGGGTACAAATAGTAATTCTGTCTGATTCCACTTATTTGAAGGCCCTTAAACTGGCAAAATCTCTGTGTTTGGCATGAGGGTTTTTGGAGTGATGAAAATGGTATTTTGATTATCTTGTTGATTATATATGTGTCTTATTCTATTTGGACTGCTATAGAAAAATATTATAAACTGGTTAGCTAATAACAGAAATTTATTTCTTAAAGTTTCTACAGACTTAAGTAACTTAAGCAGAATACTTTTCTTTGTATGATTTGTATAAGTGATTGAGATTCCAAGTTGGTAGAAGAAAATAAAAATGTAGCATCTAAACTAAGCATGTTTGTTTCAGCATTTTATTTATAATATATTCTGGAACTGTTAGGAACTTGTAGTTGCTACAGTTAAATGTGCTGATATAGAGCAGTTTGTCCTGGTTATAATATTGCAGCAAATGGGCATATATAGATAAGTTTTATGGTAGCTTGTGTAGTTTGACAGTATTTGTCTCTGGGACCCTTCACAGCTGTTCCATGGCAATCAGATGTGCTGGAACTACTGAAATGATGAATTGAAGTAATAGTTCTGTAGTCTTTTATAATGAGATTAGTCTTCAAAATAAAGGATAACCCTTAAAGTATGTTTGCGGTTTTTGACGTCTTTCAAGTAGATTACTTTCTGTGGACTTTCATGGAAGTAGTAAACACCTTAGTTACCATGTATTTACTAATGTGGTCTTTGGTTTCTCATACAAAACTGATGGCTTGGCTGTTTTTTGTTTATGGAAAAGCTAATTCCTGATCTTTGCATCTATTTTAGTAATAGTTATGCACGAGTGCGAGCTGTGGTGATGACCCGAGATGACTCAAGTGGTGGATGGTTACCGCTTGGAGGGAGTGGACTAAGCAGCGTCACTGTCTTCAAAGTCCCTCATCAGGAAGAGAATGGCTGTGCTGACTTTTTTATCCGTGGAGAGCGACTCAGGGACAAAATGGTAATGAATAATGTATCTAATACTCTAATTTTAGAATACTTCTACAAAGTGAATTATCTGTTTAAAATTATAATTAGTATACATTATTTATGAGATTATTTTTCACCTATGAATCAATGATTATGTTTCTAGAGCTGTCTCTGTGCTAAAGACAGTGAAATACACCTTTTTTTTTCAAGCCGAGACTGATATTGATGCATACATGTGGGGGGGTGGTGTTGCTACTTTTCCATTTAGGTTTAATGCAGGAGCATTAATAAATAGTCCCCTAGTTATTAAAGCAGTTACATCCTGTCTTCCCTTTTTTCTGCTATTTCCTAGACCAGAAATTGGCAAAATGTAATCCACAGGCCAAAGGCAAGCCCACCACTTGTTTTTATATGGTCTGTGAGCTAATAATGGTTTATATATATATATATATATTTTTTTTTTTAATTGCATTTTAGGTTTTGAGGTGGTTTTTATATTTTTACATGGTTGGAAAAAAATTAATAATAATTTTATGTAACATAAGAATTATATGAAATTTATATTTCAGTATTCACAAATTTTTATTCAAACATAGCCAAGATGATTCCCTTATTAATTCACGTATTTTCTAGGCTTATAAGATTACCTGGTGGCCAACCTAATTTTTAACACTATTTTCTTCTATGCAGATGTTTGCTTTCTTACATGTATACATTTTAACGTTTCGGTTTAAATTTCGATAATGTTATTTGCTCTCTTTTAATTAGCATGGAAAGCTCTTTCACTTTCTTTGTTTCATTTGTGGGCCAGAAACAACTGATTACATCTGAAAAGCTGAGTAATGTTAGTGTCATTTCTGTATCAAGAGAAAGAAGAGCATACACTTAGAAGTAAAATAAAAGTAAAGTGCCCAAATAGAGCCTTGAAGGTAGCAAGAATTCCCTTTAAATATATATTTGTGGATCTGTTTATTTATCATCTTTGTTATTTCTGTTGGAGATAGGTTTTGGGCTCCAGGTAATTCTTCCATGCATGAACACTCTGAATACAACTTACTTTTAGTTTGGGAGCTTGGCTTCTTCATAGTTTTTACCACTGAATCATTGTAGTAATTCAGAAAGTTGCTTAACTTTCAGTTCCCCAATTTATTCTCCAGTTAAGGGGAGAGTTATCCTAAATCATCTTGAAAGTCTTTCTACTCTAATGTTTCATGAGTTTATGATTCACCCATGCTGTACATTGTATAATGTATTTCAGCCAGAATATGCTTGATTAGGGAACCCCAGTTGAAGTCAGAAGTAAAATATAATACATTTAATATGTCGTCTTTAAAAAGTTAAATATTTAAAGGTAGTCTGGCCTTGGATAAAATGGGATCTGGCATATGCTAATGCTTTTTTAAGCCTGGCGGAATCTATGAAAGCACCTATGATGGTAGAATGCTTCTGGTCAGAGCTAATGGTAACTGGGGAATGTTATGTTGGAGAAATTGTCTATTTTAGAAACTGAGTGAAATGGTGAAAATCTAAGGCATTTTTTCTAGTTAAAGTTTTCCTTAAGAACACAAGAGTAATAGAAAGTAAAATGTTGAGTAAGAGAGAAAAATGCTTGCTCAAAAAATAAGAACAAGGAAAAGATGACCTAGATGTGAAATAGAAAAAATCAGTCAAATGGAATATTGGATATAATAGAGATGGACAGTTTAGGATAATAAGGGATCAAATCTGCATAACGTTATGAGCCTGCTCAGATTGATGGACTGAGTGATTGTTCATAGTGTGTCTTTAACATAAAGCTAATGAAAATAAACCTGAGATTCAGAAAGAACACAAACTTTTATTCCCTATGACAGAGCTTAAAAATCAAGAGCACTTACCCAAGTCCTGGGTTATAGAATATTGATAGACTAAAAAGGAAATGGATTATTTTGCTAGAAATAATGACCAGGAATCAGAACACCTGTTGTTTCACGTAACCATTTTTCTTTGAGGAAGCTTGTTACTTGTGAAACATGGATAAGAAACATCTCTCAGTGTAGGCATAAAGGAAAGATTGCTTTTAGTCAGAAAGTTGCCATATTTCTTAGAGGGATTAGCTATAGTATAGCTTTCTAGGTTATGGGGACTTGTGTGATCAAAGGTAGATGCAATAACTCATGGCTGTAAATTGAAAATAACAAAGTCTTTTGAAATCTAAAGACAAATGAGACAGTGATATTGAACGAAGGTTAATTTGTACCCTCTGCTGGGTAATATACTCTGTTCATGACTACTTCTGAAAAGTCCAGTAATAGAATTGACATATATGTACATTAGGTTTCATTATCACTGCATTTTTGAGATCACTAATGTTCATTTCTATAGGTATTTTTTATTGATTGGTTTTATTTTAACCCATTTTTTCTGAGTTCTAGTTTCTTGATTTTTATTTTAAAGAAGTACTGTGATTACCGAGTCTGTAAGTCTACAGGGTATCTCACAGGTTAATGGTAGCTTTCCTTTAAAAGCTTTCTCAGTGAATAAGCAGTGCACTTTAGTAGTAGTTTTCAGGTAATGGTTATCTGAAAGATAGTTGCTGAAAACTCTTCTGAATCATTTTGCCTGTGGATCACATGTTAGAATCCTCTACCTTAGGTGAATTCTAGAAGTGAGATTCTTGTCCCTCATATCCCATGTGTAAATTCATGCCCTTGAAGAAAGAATAAATAAGAAGAGGAGTATATGACCACTCTCCTGGCTAACAAGTACAATATTTTAATGAGTGCCGATAAGTTGGAATACTGGTAACAGTAGTGAAGAAGATGGCCCTTATCAGTTAGGAGAGAACCACTTTAACAGAAGAGTTTTCTAGCCTTTGATTTACAATTACCCGTACTAAAATTAAGCCTTGTTACAATTCCTAAAAGGTTATATACTTTCTTTTTTTTTAAGACGGGGCACAAATAAAGAGCAGGCTGCCTGGGACTTGTTCAAGTAGATAACATTTTGTGTAATTGGGTCTGTATTTATTCTTTCATTCGCTTATTCAGTGATCCTATTATGCTTGCCTATAAAGCATCTTTATGATGCCTGCAAAAGGTGGAGTTTATTTCCTGGATTATCCTTTGATACTCTTAAATTGGAGCTTTCCAACTTGTGTGCCCTGAGTGTCTGGAGCCTCCAGACTGGTTGCCTTAAGTTATTTTTCTATAGGTGTCTGAGGAGAAAAGGGTTGGAAAGCACTGCTTTGCATAATTGGCATTCATGCTTAAATGGATGACTGAGAAAAGAAAGAATTTGAAAGATACACCCGGGGTTGGTGTTGTCACCTAAGAAAATGAAAGTACGACCTTTCTCTCACACACTTGGGGAAGGGATGATCATTGTCAAGCACAGATTCTGAAAAAGTCTTGGCCGAGCGTGATAGCTCATGCCTATAATCTCAACTCTTTGGGAGCCCAAGGCAAGTGGATCACAAGGTCAGGAGATCGAAACCATCCTGGCTAACACAGTGAAACCCTATCTCTACTAAAAATATAAAACAAAAACAAAAAAATTAGATGGGCGTGGTAGCACATGCGTGTAGTCCCAGCTACTTGGGAGGGTGAAGCAGGAGAATCACTTGAGCTTGAACCCGAAAGGTGGGAGATTGCAGTGAGCTGAGATCACACCACTGCACTCCAGCTTGGGCAACAGAGCAAAACTCTGTCCCAAAAAAAAAAGTCTTACTTGATGTGTGTGAACTGTAGCCTCCGTTTTCTTCTAAATCTTTACAGCCTTGATTTTTTCCTTTAATTATTTAATACAAGTTAATATTACCTTGGATCACATATAACTTAAATTGTTAACTAAAATTTAACTGTTCATTTGTGTACATGATAGAGTTCTACATTGCCTATTTAGTTTTTATTTGCTATAATGGTTCTTCTCTGTAAATAGGATACTCTGTCTTAGAAATATTTTATCAAAATGTTTACCCTTTGTATAGGTTATGTTATTTGACCATTTTTAGCTCATATATTATATGTGACATGTAAATTAAAAATACTGAATTACAATACAACTTAAGATTCTTTAAATTTTTGAATTAAATAGATCTCGGCTCACTGCAACCTCTGCCTCTCAGGTTCAAGCGGTTCTCCTGCTTCTGCTTCCCGGGTAGCTGGGACTACAGGTGCATGCTACCACTCCCAGCTAATTTTTGTATTTTTAGTAGATATGGGGTTTCACCATGTCAGCCAGGATGGTCTTGTTCTCTTGCCCTCAGGTGATCCACCTGCCTTGACGTCCCAAAGTGCTGGGGTTATAGGTGTGAGCCACAGTGCCCCACCTGAAGTGGCTTTTCTTTAGTTTATTATAATAGATAATAAAATATTATAAATTTGCTAATATTATTAAAGTTTGCTAAAGCTGTGCTATTTAAACCATATTATAGGCTAAGATATGACAAAAGAATAGGCTGAGTAGAATGATAGGAGTCTTTTAAAGTGCCTGAATTACTTAAGATGTGGGGTTAAGAAAAAGCAAGGTTATAAGACAGTTACCATTATAAATTTAGAGTCACAAAGGTAATATCAAATTGGAGAAAGGAAAAGCTAGAAATATTTCCAGTTTAAGAAGCTGCCAAAGAGATTAAGGAATTGTTTTCAGGATTAGTAAGCAATTAGGTTGTAGATTAAATTGTTTATAGAAATTGAAGTGCCTTTAAGGTAGTGGTTCTATTGTTTTAAAAGAGACTGTTTTAAAAATAAGGTTTCTTTCCAATTACTATAGCCTAAAACAAAATTAGAATATTTCTTTTCTAGGAAGAAAATAAAGTGGTTGTAATATAGCAGCAGCTTTATTCAAAATGTTACTCACCCCTTCTATCATGGGGAAATCTTAAAAGACCAGGGAAATAACTTTCTGTCTTGAGTTGAACTTGATGGAACTACAGAACAAGAATCTCCTGCTAAGCTTTTCCACTGTGCCTCTGAATTACTCCTTTGTGAAACTTCAGTCCTGCACTAAAAACCAATTGCCTTAACTAACTTTTCTTTAGGATTCAGCCTTCCTAGCAGTTTTGTTTTTTGAAAGATACTAGTTCTCCTATTCACCGTAATACCACAGTTAGGAAAAGAACTGGAGTCGGAGTAGAGATAGTGGAATATTCTTATTGTTCCTTATTACCCTTACAAGTTATTACTTTATCACCCAGATATAAAAATTCCATTGTTGACTGTAGAATTCAGATCAGCATCTATTAGCTTTCCTTTTCATCTACTGATCTTAGCAATTTCTTCCGAACACCAGATTTTCTGCATCTGAGCTTCATCATCTTTCCTGGCTTCTTTTCTTTGTAGTCTTGACCTTCTGGTCTTCATTTCAGCAGGCCACTTTCCTGGATCTGGTTGTTACCCGGAACTGTTCCACTTGAGGAATTTTATAATTTCCTGTCATTTCTTTTTTATTCCCCCTCCTGCTGCTCTTCAGTTTCGTATCTTCTCTATTACATTGTGTCTTCCAATTTTTTCCTTATTTAACTAGATTTCCTCAGACTTCAGTATTTTTTGTACTGTTTTCTTTTAAAATCTAATCTAAATCTTTTTGATCTCAAACAACCCTTTCATTTGTATTTCAGTAGACAATATGTTGCTAAGTTTTTTTTTTAACTTACTTGGCACTAAAAGAACTTCACTGAATCCTACAGTATTTGATTTTAATACTCTTATTAAATACAGGATCACGCCTGTAATCCCAGCACTTTGTGAGGCCTAGGTAGGTGGATCACCTGAGGGCAGGAGTTGGAGACCAGCCTGGCCAACATGGTGAAACCCCATCTCTACTAAAAAAAAATTAGCTGAGAGTGGTGGCGGATGCCTGTAATCGCAGCTACTCAGGAAGCTGAGGCAGGAGAATTGTTTGAATCCTGGAGACAAAGGTTACAGTAAGCCGAGATTGTGCCTTTGCACTCCAGCCTAGGTAACAAGAGTGAAACTCCGTCTCAAAAAAAAAAAAAAAAAATAGTATTACTGTTTTTTTTTTAAGGTGAGTTTTTCATTCATACAAATATTTTTGAGTGGCTAATGTGTGTTAAGCATTGTTTCTAGGCACTGGGAATATGTAAGTGAATGAAAATAGAAATCTCAGTTTTTAATGGAATATATGTTCTAGTGCAGGATAAATAAATATTACAATAAGTAAATCAGGAAAATGATATGCTAGACAGTGCTAAGTGGAAAAAACAATTAGGAAAAGGGATTATATGGAGGTTTTTTTGGTGAGGGGGGGGATTGGTTAAAATGTATGCAAACACAATGACCAAGGAAGACTTTACCAAGAAGGTAGGTAACATTGGTGTAAAGATTATTTATATTGTGAATAAGGTCTTATATTTTAGTTTGTATGTTCAGATTTTCAAGTCTTGAGTATTCCTAAAGTAGAATAAATTTATCTTGTTTTATGTTAAAGTATATAAGATGTTGGCACTAAAAGAACATCTTTTAGTGTTCTTATGTTAAGGTATATAAGATCTTGAAATTTTTTGGATTTGGTGAATGTTATCAACATGTGCATCAGTAGTTAAAAACTTAGGAATTATCTCTCTATTCAAACAGATCTTCTTTATTCTTGATTCTGTTTCATTGTTTTAATCTACCCTTCTCATATCATTCCTCCAAATAAGCCTCCTATTTTTTTTTTAATTGCCCAGTTTTACCTAGCTCCTTCTAGCTTCTCTGTTGTTTACCATAATTAAATTTCTAAAACTTGGGTCTAATACTCTTTAGGATTTCCCACTAATTTCCTAGAGACAGTTTCATCTCCTTATCTCAACGTAGAAAATGTTTATAATCTGGCCCTCTCCTCCTTTGCCTTTATTTTGTCTGCCTTTTTTCTCAAAGATAATCATTTCTATGGTATTGCCTTGCTGAGTTACTTGTAGTTCATCAGAAATACCATGCATAAGAAAATGCCCTTCCCCCATTTACATTAATAAATATGGCACTATAAAGATAGCATATTAAGGGATTATGTGGAGTAGAGAATGTTGATAAACATGTTGCTAATGCTCAGAAAATAATAATGACAGGGACAGTAGTTTCATTTTTACTGTCATAGGTCAGTCACAGGTGGAAAAATAAGAAAACTGGGTTAAAGCACCCTGGGCAAACCAATTTTGCTGTGAAGAATTGGAATTGAGAGAAATGGTAATAATAACCAGTCCAGAATTACCTGTTCATTTCAGGATTAACCCATTGAAAAGGTAATAAATTATGCTATTAATTATTTTCTGTACAACCATGAATTTTGTAGTGTTCTCCCAGTAGTTTTGTAACAGTTAATTCTTTAATGCTAGTGAAGAGGGGGAAAAATAGTCTGCCTATTAGCATTTCTGTTCTCTTTCCCTGGAGCCTTGTGGGAACTGGTTCCTAAAAATTAAGATTTAGAAAATGTCCCAAAGTATTATACCTTACTAGTTGCCTTTATTTTCTCATTTAGCTTAACATTTTCACCTTCTTCAGCATACTGTTTATTATTACACTTCCTCTTTCTTCTTTCAAACCCTGCATTTGGCATCTGATATATTTCCTCTTTACAAGTTATTTTAAACTAACATCATTCCATCCTCTAGTTATTGCTCTTCACTGGTTGATTTGGTCTGTCAGCCTCATTAATATTATCTTGGCTTCATCGTTCTCTTTTATATTTGTGGTATATTTCATAATATATTTCACATCCTTTCCATTATCTTCCAATTGCCATTAAACTGTAATAGCCTCCATCATAGCTAAATTAAGGCCCAAACTTTGACTTCAAATTATTGACTATACCTAATAGCTTTCCAAATGTTCCTATACTACTTTTGTTTTATTAGATTCTAAATTATAATTTGAATATGTCATGCTTTTAATTGATTGGTTGACTGTAGTATTCCTTTGTTTAATCAACCATTGAGTGCCTTCTATGTGCTTGACTTCCTCCATTAGTTTCCTTGGGCTTCCATAACAAAATAACATAGACTGAGTGGCTTAAACAATAGAATTCATTTTCTCACAGTCTGGAGGGTGGGAAGTCCAAGGTAGTGGCCAATATTCTGTTTCTGGTGTTGGCTTTCTTCCTAGCTTTCAGACTGTCACTTTCTCAAGGTATCCTCACATGGCCTAGAGAAAGAGCTCTGGTGTTTCTTCCTGGTATGAAAGCCCTAGCCCTATCAGATTAGGGCCCCACCTTTATGACCTCATTTAACTGTTATCACTTCTTACAGGCCCTATCTCCACCTGTAGTCACCATGGATATTAGGGCTTCAACATATGAATTTGAGGGGAGCACAATCCCTTCAGTCCACAGTACTTCCTATTCCATTCTACTAGCTTGTCTGTTGTTAGTTGAGTAGTATTCTATGATATGCATGTACACTCTTTAAATTATTGTAACTTTAATATAAAGTTTAGTATCTGCTAGTGCTAGTTTTCCTCATTAGACTTGTTTAACTTTTGTTGGAAGGGGTACATATTTGCTTATTCTTTCAGAACTCTAGACAATTTATGTTTTTTCATATTCATATCTTTTAAAAATCATTTTTGGTATTTTTTGAAGCTCTTCATGTAGTTTCTAGAATAATGTTAGACAGTATTGGTGATATAACATCTCTTTATTTTTTTGCGAATTTAAAGGAATTTCTCCTTTTTTTTTTTTTTTTTGAGACGGAGTTTTGCTCTTGTTACCCAGGCTGGAGTGCAATGGCGCGATCTTGGCTCACCGCAACCTCCACCTCCTGGATTCAGGCAATTCTCCTGCCTCAGCCTCCTGAGTAGCTGGGATTACAGGCATGCACCACCATGCCCAGCTAATTTTTTGTATTTTTAGTAGAGACGGGGTTTCACCATGTTGACCGGGATGGCCTCGATCTCTTGACCTTGTGATCCACCCATCTCGGCCTCCCAAAGTGCTGGGATTACAGGCGTGAGCCACCACGCCCGGCCCTAAAGGAATTTCTAACGTTGCACAGATAACTATGATATCAGCTGGTGTCTTGAGATGTCCTTTATCATAATAAGGAAGGGTTCTTATGTTCTCCACCCTGACCGGACTAGAATTTGGTACTAATTTTTATGAAATCTGGTTTTGCAAATGCCTCACCGATTTTTTTAAATTGAAATTTTTGTTGAACTAATTGTAGATTATTAATTGTTGTTGTAAGAAATAATAAAATGCTGTGTACACTCTACCTGGTTTACCCAGTGGCAACATTTTGCAAAACTATATTGTCATATTACAACCAGGATATTTTTGTTGATACAATCTCTCAGATTTCCTTGGTTACTTATATTCATTTTTGTGTGTGTTTAAGTCTGTACAGTTTTAATCACATGTTCACTATTGCATACTAAATGCAGAACAGCTTAACAACCACAAGAATCTCTTCTTTCTG
This sequence comes from Cebus imitator, assembly GCF_001604975.1. Classification (NCBI taxonomy): domain Eukaryota; kingdom Metazoa; phylum Chordata; class Mammalia; order Primates; family Cebidae; genus Cebus; species Cebus imitator. Next base: position 754,210 of record NW_016107385.1, read on the forward strand.
TTACTTTTATCACCACATCCATTTCCCTCTTTGTCAGGCAACCACTGTTCTGTTCTCTCAATTATTTCTATAATTTTGTCTTTCAAAAAATGTTACAAAACTGTAATCATAAGTGTGTAACCTTTCAGGATTGACCTTTTTTCTTTCATCATCATTCTCTGAGAGTTCATCCAGGTTAATGAGTATCTCTAGAGTTTGTTCCTTTTATTGTTGAGTAGTAGTCTGTGACATGTATGTATATGACTTATTGAAGGACATCTAGGCTGTTTCCAGTTTGGAACTAAATATAAGGTTGCTGTGAACATTCACGTATGTGTTTTTTCTGTGAATGTAAATGTTTCTGGCATAAATGACAGGTATGTAGTTGCTGGGTTGTATGGTAGTTGCATATTTAGTTTTGTTAAGAAATGCCTGAAATTTTTTCCAGAGTGGTTTATCATGCTATATTGCCACCAACGGTTTATGGGCAATCCGTTTCGTAAGCATCTTCACTAGCATTTCAAGTAGTCACTATTTTTTGTTTTACTCATTTTGAGAGATGTGTAGTGATTGTAACTTATTGTGGTTTTAATTTGCATTTTTCTGATAGTGAATGGTCATCTTCTCATTTGATTATTTGTACCTTCTTTGGTTAATGTCAATCTTTTTGTCCATTTTCTTATTGGATTGTTTGCCTTTTTACTATTGAGGGTTCCCCCCCCACCGCTCCCCAAGACGGAGTCTCCCTGTGTCACCCAGGCTGGAGTGCAGTGGTACGATCTCAGCTGGCTGCAACCTCTGCCTCCCAGGTTCAAGTGATTCTCCTGCATCAGCCTCCCAAGTAGCTGGGACCACAGGCGTGTGTCATTACACTTGGCTAATTTTTGTATTTTTAGTAGAATGGGGTTTCACCATGTTGGCCAGGCTGGTCTTGAACCTATGACCTCAACTGATCTGCCCACCTTGGCCTCCCAAAGTGCTGAGATTACAGGCCGGAGCCACTGCATCCAACCTTGCTTTTTAACTGTTGAGTTTGGAGTATTCTTTATGTATTCTAGGTACTAGTCCTATGTTGGAATACATGGTTTGAAAATGTTCTCTCCCAGTCTGTAGCCTGTCTTTTCATCCTCTGAATGTGGCCTTTTGCAGAGCAAAGTTTTAAATTTTGATAAGTCCTAATCTATCAAGCTTTCCTTTCATGTATCATGCTTTGGTACCAAGTCGAAGAACTCTTGCCCTGGCCGTAGGTTATGAAGATTTATCCTGTGATTTTTTTCTAAAAGTTTTGTATAATACTTATACATTTTACATTTAAGTCCATGGTCCGTTTTAAGTTAACTTTTGTATAAGTTAACTTATATTTTTTTTCCTATGAATGTCCAATTTTTCTTGTACCGTTGTGGAAAAGATTGTCTGGATTCCTCCCTTGAATTACTTTTGTACTCTCATTAAAAATCAGGTAAACATATTTGTGTTCTTCAGTAAGTTCCGTTTCTGTATTTGTCCATCCCTCCACTGGTACCATACACTATATTATTGTAGCTATATAAGAAGCCTTAACAGAGTAGAATGATTCCTCCCATTTTACTCTTTTTCAACATTGTTTTAGTTACTCTGGGTCTGTGCCCTTCCATATAAATTTTAGAATATTGTCATCTGTGTCTACAAAAAAACCTTACTGAGATTTTGATAGGACTTGTATTAAACCTATGTATCTGCCTGGGGAGAATGGACGTCTTTACTGTGATGAATCTTCTGATTCATAAATATGCTATGTCTCTAGGTCTTTGAATCCTTTCCTTAATATTTTGTGATTTTTTTTTCAGCACACAGATACTATATGTTTTGTTAATTCTATACCTATATGTTTTGTTTGGAGCAATTGTAAGTGCTGTTTTGTTTTTAATTTTAGTTACTGCATGTGCATTGTATGTATGTAGACGTACTATTAATTTTCATATGTTGATTTTTGTATCCTGTTACATAGACATTTTTAATTCTTTATGTAAATTCCCTGGACTTTTTAAATGTTAACATCATGTCATCTACAAATAGGAAGGATTTTATGTCTTCCTCTTCAATCTGTGTGCCTTTTCTTTTCTCATTGCTATTGCTGGAACTTGCAATTCTATATGGAATACAGTGGTAATAGAGTACATCCTTGCCTTGTTTCGGATATTAACCAAAACACATACACTCTTTCACCCTTTAGTATGTTGTTGGCTGGGTTTTCTTATAGGTATTTTTTATCAAATTGAGATAATTCTACTCTTGCTAATTTGGTGATAATTTTTCATCATGACTAGGTATCGGAGTATGTTAAATATTTTTTTCTGTATCAATTTATGACTTTTTTTGTTTGTTTTTTGAGACAGAGTCTCGATCTGTCACCCAGGCTAGACTGCAGTGGTGTGATCTTGGCTCACTGCAGCCTCTGCCTCCCAGGTTCAAGCTATTCTCCTACCTCAGCCTCCTGAGTAGCGGGGATTACAGGTGCCTGCCACTACACCTGGCTGATTGTTGTATTTTTAGTAGAGACAGGGTTTCACCATCTTGGTCAGGCTGGTCTCAAACTCCTGACCTCATGATGCACCTGCATTAGCTCCCAAAGTGCTGTGATTACAGGCATGAGCCACTGCGCCTGGCCAATTGATCACACTATTAACCTGTTGATACGATAGATTATATTGATAGATTTTTAAATGTTGAACCAGCCTCGTTTCTGCAATAAATCCCACTTGGTCTTGGTGTGTAATTTTTAATATGTTGCTGGACTTGATTTACTAATACTTTGTTGAAGAATTTTGCATTTAAGTTCATGAGAGATAATAGTCTGTTGATTGTGGGGAGTTTTTGGTCCTGTTTGTGTCTAATGTAGATGTCTAGGTAATACTGGCGTCATTAAAATAAGTTGGGGATTACTCCTTATTCTGTTTTCTGGAAGAGATTGTAAAATTGGTGTTAGTTCGTTTTTAGGTGGTAGAATTTTTCATTGAAACTATCTCAGTATAAATACCTCGTCAAAAGATTTTAAATTACAAATTCAGTTTCTTTAATTGTTGCAGGACTATTCAGGTTATCTATTTCATCTTGGTTGAATTTTTATAATTTGCAGTTTTTAAATAATTGGACTTTTTTTAAGCTGTCTAACTTATGAGCATAAAGTTGTTCTTAGTAGCTTAGTTATTTTTTTAAAGGCTGCAGGAACTTTAGCAATATCCCATTTTATTCCTGTAATTGGTGATTTGTAGCTTTGCTCTTTTGTCAGTCCTGCTAGAGATGCATGTTTTATTGATTTTTTTGAAAAGTAGTTTTTGTTTCATTGACTTTTCTTCTGTTTTCAATTTTATTGATTTTTGTTGTCATCTTTTTTGCTTGTTTTGGGTTTATTTTGCTCCTTTTTTTAGTCTCTTGGGGTAGGAACTTCAATTATTGATTTGAGGTTTTTTATCCTTTGTAAAGTTCAGACTTTTGAAAATACTTCAGTTCACTGTAGTATAAACTTTTGGCTTTGCAAAATTTAACATTATTTATTAAATTATTCAAATTTATACATCCTTTTTTGGTTAACTTTCAAAGGTTGAATATCTCCAACTATCGTGGTTTTGGATATTTTTCTGTTTCTAAATTATTTCTGTGTTATAGTAGGATATTGCTATATCAGTTGGTTCATAAGGTTCATAACTGTTAACACCTGAGATCATTGAGATTTATTTCATCAACACTATATGAGCACATCTCCAAATTACAGAGATCCATTGAGGTAAAAGAGAATTGCCTAAGCTTATTTAGTTTTATTCTGGCTGTTTAGAAATCTAGCAGGCTGTGGGGACCTGGGAAAGAACTAGGTCAAGAAAACTGTGCCCCATTGTTTTGTTTTTTATTGTTTTTTAGTGTGCCTACCTGGGAGTCAGAGCCATATTAATTCCTAATTAGGAGTCAGTTTTGATAGTGCCCTCCTCTTTTGCTGGTAGAATTCCCCTACAATGTAAGATACGGTGACATTCTTGTTCTTTGACCACTAGTACTTGATATATTTCCAGGTGGTGCTGGTAGAATCCAGTGTATCTCACCTCCGATTCCCTCATCCCATTTCATCCTTGCTTTCTAGTCATTCAGTTTCTTTAATAGTCATAGGTCTCTAATGGTTTTCTGTTTTATTTTTCGGTCAGTATGTAAGTTATAGTTTTTTAAGAAATTGGCTTGTTTCACTTAAGTTTTCGTATTCGGGGCCATAAAACTTTCCATTGTGGTCTTTATTAAATTTTAAATCTTTACTTTTAGTTTTGTCTTTCTTTTTCGTCCTAACATAGTTTACTTGTACTTTTGGTTTTTTCTTGTCCATTTCACTGGTCTTTGCAAAGGATCAACTTTTGGCAAGAGTACTCTCAAGACCTCTTGTATGCCTTTTACCTAAATTTACCCATTTTTAACATTTGCCCCATTGAATGTATCAGTTTCTTCCTCTCCCAACACACACACACACACACACACACACACACACACACACACACACTTTTTTTCCTGAACTATGGGATGTAAGTTGCATTACAGCCTGCTTTTTTACTCTAATTGTTCAGTGTATTTTTCCTAAGAACAAGGATATTTCTCTTACAAAATTATAGTATATTTATCATATTTAGGAAATTAACATAAATACAGTACTTTAATCTACAGTCCCTATTTCAGTTTTTACAACTGTCCATGTAATGTTCTTATGACAGTTTTGTTTCTTCAATACAAGATTATGTAGCATTTAACTGCCATAGGTCTTTAGTCTTCTGTAAAATGGAGCAGTTCCTCAGTCTTTAATGACATAGACATATTTAAAGAATACTGGCCAGTGATTTTATAGGATATTTCTCAATTTGGATTTGTCAAATGTTTCCCCATGATTAAATTCACATTATTCATCCTGGCCCTGAATATCATGTGCCAGATATAAAGTTGTACTCAAACAAAGGGTGAAATCTTGTTGAAAAGACACAAGTCAGCCTGAAGGAGTTCCCCTTACCCAATTAAATTAGGATAAATGATGATAATGCATTGACTAAAACTGGAATGCATATTATCTTATTCTAAACAAGCAAGCAAGTAGGGGAAAAGGAGTTCTTCCCTTCTGTAGGATATTTTTTCAGTAAATTTATATTCTTACCTTTATTTCTTAATACTTTCTTTGGATTTATTATATTCATTTTTAACATTCTAAATTGGGCATTGAGTTTATTTTCAGATTTTTATTTTCAGTCTAAGCTTTTTAAACTACAAATTTCCTTTTTGGCTTCTTGTTTTGGCTTGTTCCACTACACAAATTTTTATATGGAGTTAATTTTCTTTTCTTTTGGTTCTAAGGGTTTTCTAATTCTCATGCCAGTTTCTTTGATTCACTTGTCATTTAGAAGTAGATATAATTTAAAAAAAAAAAAAATAGGTATTTTAGCCGGGCGCGGTGGCTCATGCCTGTAATCCCAGCACTTCGGGAGGCTGAGGCGGGTGGATCACGAGGTCAAGAGATAGAGACCATCCTGGTCAACATGGTGAAACCCCGTCTCTACTAAAACTACAAAACATTAGCTGGGCATGGTGGCGTGTGCCTGTAGTCCCAGCTACTCAGGAGGCTGAGGCAGGAGAATTGCTTGAACCCAGGAGGCGGAGGTTGCGGTGAGCCGAGATCGCGCCATTGCACTCCAGCCTGGGTAAAAAGAGCGAAACTCTGTCTCCAAAAAAAAAAAATAGGTATTTTAAACTTAATTTTAAATTGAATTGCATTATGTTGAGACAGTATAGTCTATGTGATAACAATTATATTTGTCAAGATATATGTTATATTGTGGGTAAATGATTAATTTACCTAAGTGTTCCACATATTTTAGAAAAATATATTTTTCAGGTATTTTATACAGGTTTCTGTGTGTCTCCCGTAGGTCAAACATTTTAATGTTGATATTCAAATATGCTTTATCTTTACTAATTTTGTGTCTATTTCTTCTGTCAATTATTGAGACATTTATTTAGATATCTTACTGTGATTGTATATTGGCCAAGTTTTTCTTATGCTCTTTTATTTTTGCAAAAGAAAAATTTATGGATTATATTTCTACTAAGTGAACTTTATTCATTATACCTTTTAACCTAAGAGTCCATTTTGCTTATTACTGTCAGTATCCACTACCTTCCCAATATTATGATGTCAAGTTAATTTCCAGCTGCACACTTTTTCATATCCTTGTAGTCATGTGAGCCTCCAGTTAAATTTTATTCCATTTGTTGTTTCTCTAATTTTTATTATGTGTACATGTACGTGTATACTTTCTCACCTCACTTATTTCAGTAGGAACTAGGTAGGAGTGTGGGTTTATTTACGTATGGAAACTGTAGTTATTGGTGTTTCAGTTACTATCTTTTTTGAGTGAAAGTAAAATGTGTATGTATGGCTGTCAAATATTTGATGCCTTTTCTAACTTGCTGTTTTTTATATGAACTATTTAATTGTACGAAAATAATATGCATTAAAATAATGTGATATTATTTGAAAATATGATACTGTTTTCCTTCCTTCTTTCCTCCCTTATTCTTTTTTTTTTCTCCCTCCTTTCCTTCCTTCTGGGGTAGCTGAAGGTAACTAAACTACTGTTGTGTGAGAATCACTGCCATTGCTGCTTCTGTTACTTTTTTTTTTTTTCTTTTCAATTTCTAAATTCTCACTGTAGTCAGAACAAACAGATTTCCCCTCTTAACTTAATGTCTTATTCTTCAAAACACAAATTTATGTTAATAGACAATTCTGAAAACATGTATTTGATAACATAATTCTATGTAGAATGTCATAATATATTTCATAAAGGGTACCAGTTTTTATATCATTCAGAAACTTAAAATTCAAAGCGGCAACTATTTGAGATATCAGTTATTGACTTTGGTTATCAAGTAATTTAATTTGAATTCGAAATTATTATTTTAAAACCAAAATTATTTTCCGTTGGATTCAAAGGTATTTCAGAAAGTTACTAGTCAAAATGTTTTTGTCTGGTTACCAAGCGACTACTTCTTGGATAACACTATTTGTGAACATGTAATTATCTACTTGTAAGGTAGCAACTATAATAAAGTACATAGTAGTTTAAAAGTATATACTTAATTGTACTTTCTTCTACCAAATTATTAGTTGTTATTAGTGAAACAAAAATACATTTATGCCCATTTTTGGCTTGGTCTATTTTAGATGCTTCTGGTTAGCAACACAGTTATTTTACGATGGGAGCTCTGCTCTATATTTCCCAAAATAGCTTGGAATACGTCTTCAGAAGTTGTAGTTATTTAGTAACCACAGTTTCTCTCCATTTTTCCCCCTTAAATTCTGACCCTGGAACCTTTTTCAGATGAAGGAAAATAATTGGAGATTGAAGCATTTTTTTAGCCTTTAAAATCCTTTCACTTAAACTCTTCAGAATTTGTTCACATAAATTCTTTGAAGTGCTTAATACTTGTATCTGTCACTCAAACACCTATCTCCATACTCAAAAATCACCTCTTTTCATAAGTAATCATCTCCCATCCTCGCATAGCAAGTAACCTATTGTGGGGTAGTGGCATCATCTGGTCACCAGCATCATCATCACCGCTAAGATTTATTGAAGATTTACTACGTATCGGCAGTATTTTGAATGCCTTATGTATTATCTAATTCTCAAAAGTCAGCTGGATTGTGAATGGTAGAGACTGGATGGGACCCAGCAGGTCTTGACTATAAAGCCCACAAGCTTAACTAATTACTACACTGAATTTCTCTTACGCAGTAGTAACACTTTTCTTCTTCCTTGGGAAGTGTATGTGTCATGTTCCTGACCTATTCTATTTTTCATAGCTTAGTCATTACTTTGAACATTTTTCACGTATATGAAAATTTATTTTCATTAATCACTTTTCTTCTTCCACTGTCTCTTATCCTGGTGCAGTATAAGGAAACCATTTGTCTTCCCTCTCCCTTCATCTGTATCAGATTTTGATAAATTTATGTCAACGACAGTTTCAGTTTTCTTAAAGTCCAGAGTTCACCTGTTTATCTGTTTTTTCATAATTAACGTCTGTTTAATGTTAACAGACGAAAGAATAAAAAATAAAAATAAATTTTAAAAGTTGTTTTTGTTACCACTGGATTGAAAGACTTCAAGATCTTCTGAAAATATCTGTGGTTCCAAAAGTATTTACCTTGCTAGTAAATAATTTAAACTTGTATGTCTTAAGCAACTTAGATTTTCTTAGATCTGTGGTGGAATGCAAAGTTGAGCTACCAAGTACACCTACATAATTGTGTTTTCTTCCTTTATTTTTATAGTCACTTTTCTAAAGCTGGCTGTAGCCAGTCTATTTGCAGCAATTATATTGTACTCAAACCTGGTCAGATCTGTTTGTTTGTAAATGTCTGAATTTTTCTTCATGCAGTCAGTATAAACATGTAAGTGCTTTTGAATTTGTTGTGGCTTTTTCTAGTTTAAAATTTTACTATATATATATATATATATATATATATATGTATTTTTTGTTTAATGTCTTTATTTCTAATCCCATTGCATTTGTAGATGATCAAAAGTTCAAAAAGTTCTAGTACTAATAGTAAAATATTACTCTAATTTGTTCTTTGTCAGCCAGCCACATTATTATTCATGTAACATTATTTTGGCAACATATTGTTTATAGTTATTCTTGTTGATTCAGTCCTACATTTAATATGTACTTTACGGTAGCTGTCTACACTTTTGATGTCTTTCCTATTTGTTAATATAAACTATCTTTTGAGTGGAAAAGAGGGTGAGTCCACTGGTTGACTTTTAAATTTATCTTTACTATCTAGTTTATGAATGTCCTTTGTTAATACGGTGGGGGCCTGAAGAATTTACCCACAACTAATTAATCCTAGCAAGAAGTTTATTCACCTTTTAATTAGAATTAGGGATGTGTTTCAAGTTTAAAAACTGTAGACTGAATATTTTTAAGATTATGTTTTTAGTAGCTTCTGGCAGTGGCCTTTAGGATAGTCTTAACAAGACTTAGAATTATTTATTTCCTTTTGTGCCATGTCTTGTAAGAAGACAAGACATTAATTGCCATTGGTAATTAATAGGTCTAACTTCCTGTTGGCCAAGAATAATGTATCCCTTTACCTCATATCTCCTTCAAAGTAAATAATGGATTGTCTGTTTATAATCTCTTGTCAAAGATGTAATTGCTGTTTTCTACAGTTTCTTTGCTAATTATGCCAATCTCATATATGGTAAGCATTGAACTCTGCCTCCCGTATGACTATTGATATTAATATTCCTGTTATCTAAGATACAGAATTAATACAGTGAAAACCACATTGGGCTAAAGTCAGAACTTAGTATTCTGAGGAGGGACAGTGAAAATAGGCAGCAGAATTCAGTAATTTTAAGAATCCTCTAGCCTTTAAAATTATTTTTACTTTTCAGGAATGTAGACTTAGTTCTGATCACATGATGTGTAAACATGTTCTGAGGTATGTTTTTTCTTTGTTTTTCTTTTCCTTTTTTTTTTTTTTTTAAGTTTCAGGTAAACAGTTGGTATCCGTCTCTATTACCTAGTCAAGGTGTACTATACATTGTCTTTAATGTGAAGAAAGTACATTTTTTAAAATGCTGCTTAAAGTCAAAAGCAAAACAACTTTCTAATATGTTGCTTAGATAAATAAGAAAATATTGTACCTTGCATATGGAACCTGTGAGAATTACGTAAATGAGCAATAGACTGTTCTAGGAGGCATTTCCTAAAAATTATCTACAAAGATGTTGGGCAATTGTGACAATAGATTACCTTTTACCAATTCCACTGCCTCTTCCTAAATTCATTTTAACAACTACTATAGCAGTTTCTCCCTAAAGGATAATCAGTTTTATGCTACATTAAATATATAATACCAACAGTATTTTCTCATATTTTATAGAGAGAAGTAAACAAGTTGAGATCTAGTTTATAGTTAGTATGTTTTTATACTGGTGGGTATGATGTTTAAACTCAATATTTTCATGACTTTTAAGTGGAACACATTTCTACATAGGTATTTATGTGAATCAAAGAGCTAGTTGATTAGCCTTTTCATTTCCTCAGTGCATTTTAAGGCTGATTTTTATTTATTGTTTTATTTATAATTTCATCTTTTATTTAAGATTCAAGCGATACATGTGCAGGTTTTGTTACCTGGGTATATTGCATAATGCTGAGGTTTGGGGTATGACAGATTTTGCCACCCAAGTACTCAGTAGGTTTTCAGCTCTTACCTCCCTCCTTCTCTCTCTTCTCTAGTAGTTCCCAGTGTCTGTTATTGCCTTTTTTGTGTCTGTGAGTATATGTCGTTAGCTCCCACTTATAATTAAGAACACATTGTGTTTGGTTTTCTGTTATTGCATTAATTTGCTTAGGATAATGGCCTCCAGCTATATCCATGTTGCTACAAAGGACATGATTTCATTCTTTATGGCTGTTTAGTATCCCATGGTCTGTGTTTTGTAAGTGTGTCTGTGCCACATTTTCTTTATTTGATCCACCATTGATGGACACCTAGATTGATTCTGTGTCTTTGCTATTTTGAATAGTACTTAAAGCTTATTTTTGAAAGTACTTTTTCTGTGAGTTTTGGGAGGCTTTAAACAATAGATGCCTTTTGAAGACAAGATTTATCTGAGAGTTAATAGTTGAAAATACTAATTTGGGAAAATAGAAGAGGGGCTAATTCAGTAATGTTTTCATGTATTAAAAGTTAATTTAGTGCTATTATATATTTCAAACTAGAATCAAACTGTTTTTATGTCCTCCCCTTTTAAGCAATCCCAATTTAACATTGTTTTACAAAATACTGCTTTTCCCACTGTTTATGAATATATTAAAAATGTTGCAGTAATTTATGACACCAACATTTACTTCTCCTTGAATTCTAGAACTTAATCGTGAATTGTTTTTGTTGTTGCTGCTGCAAAATGGTTGTAACAAGTGATCTGCATGCCTTGGCCTCCAAAGTGCTGGGATTACAGGTGTGAGCCACTGCACCCAGCCAAAAATGACTTTAAAAAGTTAAATTTCTGTTACTGCCACCACCCTGGCTCTTTCTTGGAAGTACTTTCTGATATATTCTTCTGGAAATTTTGTATGCAATGGGAGTGTATATATGTGTGTATTCTTTAAAATGGGAGTATAATAAGCATTCCATTTATAATGTGCATGTTTTTAAAATTCCATCTTTATTGAGTAACTTTGTGAAGTAGACCACTTTATTAATTTATTTTAAATGTTTATTAAAATTATTCATTAAAAAGTAATAGCTTTTTATCACCTCAGTTTGTATTTAAGAGCTACATTAGATGTATTTGATATGTATACTAATTTTTGATATTTGGCCTCTGTTAGGTGGTTTTGGAATGTATGCTTAAAAAAGACCTCATTTATAATAAGGTCACTCCAACATTTCACCACTGGAAGATTGATGACAAGAAGTTTGGTCTTACGTTTCAAAGTCCTGCTGATGCTAGGGCTTTTGATAGAGGTATCCGAAGAGCAATAGAGGATATTTCTCAAGGTAGGTACTCTTGACTATTTCCTTAATTTATCTATCAGTTATATATAGTGGAGGTTATCTTTCTTAGAGTTGACCCAAAGTAGTTTTCACACTTTAAACATGTCAGCTTTTGTGACATACGACCAGGCTTTGACCTCACAATAAATGAAGTAAAATAATAGACTTCTTAACCTGATTTGTATTTGTCACATCATAGTATATATCAATTGCATGTATTATCTTCAAGAGTCCATCAACAGCTGGCTTCAGATAATTCAAATGTTTTAAAATAAGCACTTGAAGGAAGGGGGAATAGAAAGGTACAGCTATGAGAATCCCAGTTGGTGTTCTTCTTGTGTATGTATGACACCAGTCACATCCTTTTCTTGGGTAATTTTGTAGAAATTGTAATATTCAAATATATGTAGACTGTAGTTATTCCATGACAGAAGTCTTTACTTGATTGATTTCATTATTGAGGATGAGCAGAAACTACAACCTCATCTATTTCTTTGTTATCTTGCCAGTCTGTTAAAATAATTAACTCGAAAGCATACAGGTATTGAAGGGAAGAATAATGTTTTTTCATGTAAGACTGGCTTATGCTTACTTAAACAAAAATCACTTTAAAAAACATTTCTTCCCATAAAGGATGACATTTGTATATCTAAGACTTGATTTTTTTTTTTTTAGGAAGGAAAATTATTTCAATTTTAATAATTTAAATTGAGACCAATTTAAATTATTAAATTTAATATGAGACCAATCACAGGCAAGAACAAGGAAAAACTAGTGTAGAAATCTGCTTTGATAGTGCATGAAACCATAGTTAAGTAATTTGACTAGCTACTTTAAAAGATCAGAATTTAGTAAATGAGTAATTTTTTATTTCTGATCGAGAAAAAATTACTTTGAATTTATAGTAGCCATTTTGTCTTTATTATAAGAACCCATAAATTCTCTTTAGATCAGTGTTCTTAACCTTGGCTACACATTACAATCACCTGAGAAGTGTGTGAAGCTTAAAATGACTAATCTCCACTCCAGACCAATTGAATCTATCTGGGGAGTAGAGTCGAGTCATCCGATATTATTCATAAACTCTAAGAAAAGTTCAAATATAGTGAGGAATTATTCTCTAGTCAAGTAATTATAATTTGAATTTGAGAAAAAAAAAAAACTTAAAAAAAAAATACATGATGCCCTGTGCCTCTTTCCACAGAGATTCTGATACATTTTGGTTTGGTGGCATATTCTGGCATCAGTGTGTTTTTTAACAATTCCCCAGTTGAGTCTAACCTTTAGCCAGGTTTGAAGAAACAGTGCTTTAAAGAGAAAAATATTATTCATGGTAGCTGGAATTTATATGATTTATTTTAAAGTTTCGAATTACTTTTAAACTTATGCTCATATAGTATAACAGTATACCTCTTTCACTAGGTTTAATGTTTTAAAAAATGATTTATAAGGAGTAGCTTACAAACTCCTAGGTAGAACGGACTACAATACTTAATCTGTCTTGTCATTTTTGAACATTAAAAAATATTAGCTAGCTTTATTACCAGCTGCTATATAGACTTTCAGCAATCTCAGATTGCTTTTACTTGACCTCTTTGACAAAAAGATAAACTATGTTGCTCTTTCCAAAGGGCAAATTTCTCTTTCTCTCATGCCTTCTCCATTCTAAGCTGTGTCTCTCAAGGGTATCATGAACTGAGAATATTTTACTAGGACAAATCCTTTCTTACTAATTTATTGGAACTGAAGGTACTCTTAACAGCATGAAAACCTGTACAGAGAAGTTGAAGCACAAAAGTCAGTAACAACAATTGGCCATTAACTTATCAGTAATGGATTAGGACTCGCTTGTTTTCCATCTTAGCTAAAGCAACTAAAATCCTGCTTATGGGTACTAAATACTGTTTCCTGGGTAAAAGCATTTGGCAAAACTGAATACATCTCATCTTAGCATCATCAGAGCAGTGTAATTGTTATAATCTGCCTAGTAATTTTGAGTATTTGGGAGCAACTAGGGACAGGGATTGCTAGAGATAGTATACTTTTAAGAGAAAACATCTTGTTAGTAAGCAAGTGGAAATTTACCTGTAGAAGAGGGAAATAAGTACATTATTCTCTGTTCTAACAGGGGCAAATACAAGTGGCCAGTTTCTAATTGCCAGGCAGTCCAGAATGATCTCTATCAGTTTTCTGAAGTATTATGATAACATAATCAATTATTCATTAATAGTGGACTCTTAAGACAAAAATTCTGTGCTTGATTAACTTTTATCTATTTTCTTAGGATGCCCCGAATCAAAAAATGAAGCTGAAGGGGCAGATGACTTACAAGTAAGTAATGGCTTGGAAAGAATTTGTAAACATAAAGTATGTGAAAGAAGTCACTGGCCTTAATAGATAAACTCATCAATTACTAAGAATATTTCTAAGACACTATATTTGTCAGAATTCTCCAGAAAAAAATATAACCAATACAAGTTAAGTGTCTCTAATCTGAAAATTTGAAATTTGAAATGTTCCAAAATATGAAACTGGTTTTTTTTTTTTTTTGAAACGAGGCCTTGCTTTGTTGCTCAGGCTGGTCTTGAACTCCTGGGCTGAAGTTATCCACCCACCTCTCCAAGCTGCTGGGATTACAGGCATGAGCCATTGTGCCTGGCCCCAAAATCTGAAGCTTTTTGGGATGGAAATGACACCTAAAGTAGAAAAAAATTTATACTTGACCCCATGTTATAAATAACACTAAAAATGCAGTCAAAATTTTGTTTCATGCACAAAATTATTTAAAATCATGTATAAAATTACCTTCAGCCTGTGTGTTATAAGATATATAAACATAAATGAAACGTAAATGAATTTCACCTTTAAACTTGGGTACTATCCTTAAGATGTCTTATTATGCACTTATAAATGTTCTGAAATTTGAAACAGTTCTGGTTCCAAGCAATTCAGATAAGGGATGAAACGTAAATGACTTTCATCTTTAAACTTGAATACTATCCTTAAGATGACTTATTACGCACATACAAATATTCTGATATTTGAAACAGTTCTGGTTCCAAGCAATTCAGATAAGGGATATCAATCTTTATATATAGAAAATAAAGTGTCTGTTTTTTTTTTAAGGAAATGGTTCACAACATTGTGGGTTGGGTTGGCAGAGTGGGCAACCTAACTAGAATGCTAGAATGTTACAGTTATGAGAAGGCAGAATTTTATTCTCTTCAGAGGACCTCAGTCTTTTCTCGTATGCCTTTTAACTAATTGCATGAGGTCACCACATTATGGAGGATGCCTAGCTGCCATATAATAAGGGCATTCAAGCAACACTATGTAGATATCCATGTGGTGATGAACTGAAGCCTTCAGACAATAGCCACATTAGTGAGCCACGTTGGAAGCAGGTTATTCAGTTCCAAGCCAGCCTTAAGGTGACTGACCAGTTGTGGCATATTTTCACTGCAACCTTATGAGGAACCCTGAGCCAGAACCATCTAATTAAGCTGCTCTTGAATTCCTGACCAGCAGGAACTGTGAAATAATAAATGTTTGTTGTTTTAAGCCACTCAATTTGGGAATGATTTTTTGGCTAATGAAGATTCTGGAGACCTGTAAATGGAGTGCTACCATAACAAATACTGAAACATGGGAATGACTTCAGACTCAGGACTCAGACAGTAAATAAAAGCTGGAAGGTCTTTGAGGCAAGTTTTAGTAAAGTTCTGAAGAGACTGTCACTAGAACCTTTAAGGTCTTTGGATAGACAGCCAGTGAGGGCTTAAATGAAAATGAAGACAACCATATTGGAAAATAGAAGAAAGGGAATGTTTGTTGTATAGTGGCTGAAAGCTTAGCAAGAATGTCACCTGAGTAATGTGGGAAGCAGAAAATACACCCAATAAACTGGGTGGTTAAGCTAAGGAGATTTTTCAAGCAAAAGGTTGAAGCTATATGCCTGGTTTCTTCTTACTGCTTATGATAAACAGAAAATGAGAGAAGTAAGCTAAGGAAGGGCTCCCAAAGAGAAAGAAGCCAAGACTTTGCTGGTTTTGAAAATTCTCAGTTTCTCAGTATGTCAAATGGCTAAGATTAAGAAATGGCTTTTAAGCAAATATCAAATCCAGGGCCTTCTCAGAAAAGCATTATCTAAGGATGTGAATGTAAATTCCTTTGTTAAGACCTCAGGAGGATTGAAGATGAACCTCAGAGAACCTTTCAATCAAAGCAATAGGTTCTATAAGAAGTGTAAAAGTATGTCACTTAGCAAAAGTTTAAAGTTGAGTTTTTCTCATTTATGAATGTGCTTTTTATGTAACGAAGTGGGCCTCTAGAAGATTCACAGAGTTTTTCAAAGCCTTATATTGGCAGAAATACCACCATTGATTGAAGAGGGGACCTTTGGATCCCCAAAATTCCACTGGCAGGAAGCAAGTTGAAAACACTATGCAGATGCAAACTTGACCCATGGTTCAATGAAAATGGAAAGAAATTAGAAATTAGAATCAAGAGCTCAAATATCAGAGCCAAGAGTTATGAAAAATTATTCCCAGGTCCTAAGTTCCACGCTAGGAAGTTCCAACGTTGCCACCTTGATTTCAGAATTATATGAACCATTAACTATGTGTTCCTCTCATTTTTTCCACTGTCGAACAAGATCACATGACAGTTACCCTCTGCCTGTCCTGCCATTGTATTTTGGTTATGTGTTAGGCAGATAATTTGTCTCTTTAGTTCCAGGTCATCAGATTGAGAGAAACTATATATTCAAGGAGCTACGTTTAAGGAAATATACCCAGGGAGTTTTATCTGTACCTGTACCTGTTTAGAAGACAGTATCCTAGCTTTGAAGTTGTTCTGTAAAAAGATGAGACTTTTAGGAAGTCATGGGAGGGGAGAGTGTATTTTGAATATGAGAAAAATGTAAATAATTGGTATCCAAAGATCAGTGAATTATGGTCATTTTAAAATACGAAAACAAATTATTTTATACTTCTCTGTTCATTGGAGCCTAATTCCCCTCTTGCTGAGTATAGGCTGTTCTCCTAAGGACTCATTTCTAAAAAACGGAATGTGTTGAAAATGAAGTGTGACTTTTGAGGGTAGATCATAAGAAAATATCTGGCTTCCATCTTGCTTTCTCTCTTGGATCACTCTGGGAGAAGCCAGCTGCTGTGCATGAGGACACTTGAGGAGATCTATGAAGAGATTCCTGTGAGGAATTGAGGTCATCTACCAACAACCAGTAACTAACTGGATCCTTCTAGCAACAACCATGTGAAGTGAATCATGGTGAAAGCAAGTCCTCCAGTCACAAACAGGCCTTCAGATAATTACAGCCACTGCTAATATCTTGACTAGAACTTCATAGGGACTATGAGCCAGAACCACCCAGCTAAATTGCTCCCACATTTCTGACTCACAGAAACTATGCGATAATAAATGTTTGTTGTTTAAAACTGCTAAGTTTTGCGGTAATTTTTAGTGCATTTATAGGTAAAGAATGCACAAGCAGAAAGGGAAGTTTAACGTTTTCTTAAGATAATTAGAGGCTGGGTGCGGTGGCTCACGCCTATAATCCCAGCACTTTGGGAGGCCAAGGTGGTCAGATCATCATCTGAGGTTGGGAGTTCAAAATCAGCCTGACCAACATGGTGAAACCCCATCTCCACTAAAAATACAAAAAGTTAGCCAGGCATGGTAGTGCATGCCTGTGATCCCAGCTACTCGGGAGGCTGAGACAGGAGAATTGCTTGAACCCAGGAAGCGGAGGTTGTGGTGAGCCAAGATCGCGCCATTGCACTCCAGCCTGGGCAATGAGTGCGAAACTCTGTCTCCCAAAAATAAAAAAAGGTAATTAGAATGATAGCTAATATTTTCAGAGTTACAACTGCAAAAGAAAACTCTTAAATTCACCTTAGTTCCGTTTATTTCATGCATGATATTCCAAAGGTTTAGAAGGTCATTCTTCTTTTAGAATGTATGGGAAGTTGCAGTGTGTTCTGATTTATCTAGCAGCTTTATTAGGAGTAAAATACATCATATTAAATTTCATAGTTCATCTTAATGAGCTCAACATAAATAAATGTTTTGAATACAAATTATGGTTTAAGGTAGTGTTTATATTAGGTTTACTTCATTGGCAATTGTTGGCAAAGACAAGCAATATAGTTTAAAAGAATAACACATCATCTAATTGTTAACGCAATAAAAGTAATGATAATGTTATACAGTATTTAAATAATACATATTTTGAAGGCATTAAATGTCAGAGTGGAAATCCTCTCCATTTTGGATATTCATTAATTCAACAAATATTTTGAGCATCTGTTCTGTGCCAATAGCTGTGCTAGACATTTTCTTTATAAGCTGATGGACAACTTTCTGCTTTCAACAGTTCAGTGTCTTCATCAATTATCATAAGTCAAAGAAATTTACGTTTCTATTTCATATCTTTCTTTGGAGGGTTTTATAACAGATCATCATTTGGATTTAAAAGCCTGTCTTGCTCATCTTTTATTCTTGATGTGTAATATAGTGCTAATCACATACATAGTTGACACTCAAGAAAACTTTTTGTGGAAAAATCTTAAAAATTAAGATTTGTAAAAAACTAACCAATATTAGGGTATGAATATTCTATTTCTATTTGGTTTCTGTCTTTGACAATTTTAATGAGACAAGTGAGAGCTTTTGGTGTTTAATTTATTTTGAGACAGGGTCTTACTCTGTTGCCCAGGCTGGAGTGCAGTGGCATGATCTCAGCTCACTGAAGCCTCTGCCTCCTGGGTTCAGATGGTCCTCCCACCTTAGCCTCCCGAGTTGCCAAACTCCAGGGACGTACCCCCACTTCCAGCTAATTTTTGTATATTTTTGGTATAGACAGGGTTTTGCCATCTTGCCCAGACTGGTCTCAACCTCCTGGGCTCAAATGATCCACCCGCCTCGATCTCTCAAATTGTTGGGATAATGGCGTGAACCACTGTACCTGGTTTAGGTTTTTGGGTTTTTGTTGTTGTTTAATGCTAGCTGATGCTTGTTTTAAGATCATTTTTAGTGCTGACAGAGTTGCCACTTAGAACATTTACTGCTCTTACTGTTGAGATATGCTGAATTGACAAGAAAACCCACAAACTTACCTCAACAGGCTTGAGGTTATAAGAGGAAAAGATCTTAGATATCATGCTTTTGGGAAGAAGAAAGATGAGATCTGATTGCTATGAAGTAAAATATTGTCATGTTTTTTCTTAAAAATTATTAAAAGGCTGTGATTTATGTTTGTCTAATTTTGCTTTAGGTAGGGATTATAAATTGTTTATGTAATGATTTTCAAAGGTGGTAATATTTTAATAAGGCTCTATATCTAAAAACTAAGTTAGATGGGCTTTATTTAGGTAGTAAAGAGTATTTAATGGCACTGCCAGCTATCACAATCCTTTAGTAAGTGCTGTCCTACAGTTTTCATTAAGTCCTGATGTATCTTAGGTTGAGTTTTATTTATTCAGTTAGAGCAAAAAACCTCTCTGTATAACCTGTGGCATAATTTTTTGTTATTTAAATTTTTATTTAGTTTAATACATATTTGCATATGATGAAAATTATAACGACAAAATTAGGAATCATTCATTCCTACCCAAAAGTAATTACTGTTCATATGAGGGTGTTTCTGCTTAGATTTTTCTTTCTTACATCTTGTATACAAATGCATACTTCCTTTTTAAAAAGCACCATTGAGATCATACGTCTAAAATTCAGCCAGCTTAAACTGTCTTGGCCATTTTCATTGTGTCAGTCTAATTTCAGAGTCTTTGTTCTTAGCCATCCATTATGTAGCTATACTAAAATTTAATCATTCACGTCATGGAATATTTATTTCCAACGGCCTTTTACATACATTTTTATTTGTATCTTTGAGTGTGACCTTAGGATAAAAATCCTAGAAATATATTTAACATTTAAAGGGTTGAAGATTTATGTGTTAGCAGGAACTGTGTGTTACTGCTTATTAACTCAAAGTAGATCTACAGGCAATAAACAGTCTCTGCAAACTTAATACCACGTTAAGCCAAACTAACTCTTCATTAGAAAGGTAGTTTAGTTCTTCTGTTGAATAAGCCAGGTTAGAGGTTTTCCTTAATTACTGTTGTCAGACATTGTGTCTTGCTATATTTTTTATATTCCTTCTATATTACTTCATCACAGATTAATGTGTTCAGGTTGCTTAAAGAAAATGCCATATCCTGTTAATGTTTCCTATCAAAGCTCATAGACGAATAGAAAATGAAAAATTCAAGGACTGGTTTATTCTTACACTTAAGCTAATCAAACCAAAGAAAGCTAATGAAAAGAATAGGAGACAATTGTGGCTAAATTTAAAATGAATTGCAAGTAGAAATGCTACACCACAATGTTAATAATGGTTTTGTTGGGCTTGTGGAATTACAGTAATTTTTTCCTCCTATTCTATGCTTCCTAAGCTAGTATAATTTGAGCATATAATTTTAAGTACCCAAAGAATTGCTCTGGTAGCATTTTTAACACACGTAATGCTAAAATATAAGGGCTCTTTACCAGAGAAAATTTTAAACCACTTCTGTCTTTTAAAAGCCAATAATATAATTATTTAAGAACTTCTTTTAGTAGGATATGAGCCAGCCACACATTTTGCAAACCTGTAATTTGTGATGTACGATTATAAGAATGATGTTCTTGAGCAGTATGTTGATTGTGATATCCTTTTTTTCCACATTTGATTTATTTATTGGGAATCATACATTAACAAGGGTTTTCAAAACAGCACTACATTTTCTCTGAGAACTAATACTAGAAGAAGGGGTGCAAAGGGAGGAGAGAAGCAAAATCTGTTTTTGTTTTTTCTGCAGCTGTCATCTGGCTGTATGTTCTGATCAAAAGCTACAGCTGGAGTTATTTTATTGCTTTACACTGTATCCTTTTGCCTCCTCACACAAAATTACTATAGCAGTCTTTGAAAAATAAAAAGCTAGGCAATCACTTATCAACCATAGGAGAATAATTATTATACCAGCAGCTGAGAGTAAAACAAATTTTCGTTGTTCATTAACTACTGGCATGGGTTACTTTGTAGACAATACACATTAGCCTGTGCCAGCATACAATACTAAAAGCATTGAATGTGAGTATATATAACTGCTATAGATTTTTTTTTTAAAGTAGAGACCATGCCAGTGTATTTACAGTCTTTGTGCCAATCGTATATTAACCTCTTTGCTCTTGTGGAAGATTTTTGGCATTTCCCACCACCTAATTTTATGTGAACCCAGTAAAAAACACATAGAAGTTTGTGTAAGTCTGAACACTTTATGCTTAATCATGTCCAAATTAAGAAAGTGTTTTGGTTATTACTACAGGTCAAGCATCCCTAATCCACAATTCAGAATGCTCCAAAATTCAGATTTTCTTAAGCACTGACATGTGGCTCAAAAGAAAGCTCAGATTTTGAATTTTTATATTACGGTAGCCATATTGTATTATACTCATTTATACTTACGTTGAACATCCCTAATATAAAAGTTAGGTAAGTGATATGAGGGCAGAGATGTAAGGAATGGTTCCTTAATTGTTTAATGAAACTCCTTAAACGATTAAGGAGTTTTCAATTGATAACATGTTTGCCAAAGGGTAGCTTGATAATACAATTGAGTATGTGTATATACTTTACTCAACAATTCTATTTATGGGAATTAGTACTAAAGAAGTAATACAATTTCACCAACATACATATTAAAAGAAGTACATTACAACGCATATAACAAAAATTTGGGTATAATCTAATACCCATAGAATATTAGCTAAGTAATATGTGACATATGCAGATAGTAGACTTCTTTGCAGCAGTTGCTAAGCGAAACCTGTATCCCCATATGGGGAAAGGTTCATGGAACATTATGGAGTGAAGAAAAGCATTGTATGGATAGACTGTAATATAAATGGGATCAAATTATACATAGCATGTAAACATATATGCATGCATTAGGAAGTTTAGAAAGATATATGTCAGATAGTAATGGGGCTATTCCATGGGGATAGAATTATGGAAATAATTTTTATTGTTTTTATAATTTGAACTTTGAATGACAGTTATTGAAAGGTATTTTTTGCCAGGTGTGGATGCCTGTAATCCCAGCAGTTTGGGAGGATGAAACAGAAAGATTGCTTGAGCCTAGGAGTTCAAGACCAGCCTGAGCAACATAGTGAGACTCTGTCTCTACCAAAAGAAAAAAATTAGCCAGGCATGGTGGAGTGCACCTGTAGTCCCAGCTACTGGAGAGACTGAGGTGAGAGTATCATTTGAGCCTGGGAGGACAAGGTTACAGTGAGCTATGATCGTGCCACTGCATTTCATCCTGGGCAACAGAACAAGACCTTGTCTTCCTAGCTATCTAGCTAGATAGAATGTTTAGGTTTATTTTTGCTTAAGGAGCTCTCTTTATACACTTTTTCTCTAATATGTCACATTACTTCTGAGGTATACACTGTAATCTGATTATTGAGTATTTGCATGTCACAGATTATAGAATTCTCAGTGTGTGGTAGGCATGTAGTTCTATGCTCTAGGGATAAAACTTAGGCAGAGTCCCTCCTTACAGGTTGTCCTAGTTCATTTTGGCTGCTGCAGCAAAATGCCATACACTAGGTAGCTTATAAACAAAAGTAATTTGTCACCATTCTTGAGTCTGGGAAGTCCACTCTTAAGGCACAGGCTATGCCTGGTGAGGGCCCACATTCAAGCTCATAAGTAGTACTTTTTGGCTATATTGTTACATGGTGGAACAAACAGGACAACTCTTTGGAGTCTCTCTTATAACTAATCACATTCATGAGGGCTCTACCTTCCTAACTGAATCATAGCCTCACCTCCTAAAACCATCACATGGGTGATTCAATTTCCACATGTGAATTTTGCCGGCGATACAAACATTTGGAGTATAGCACTGGTTCATGGGAAAATGTGAATAAAAGAGTACTCAGAATATAGGGTAATAGATACATATAACTTTAAGGTAATTCAAAGGAGGGAGTGATTAACTTGTGAGTGAATCAACAAAGGCTTTTTGAGGAGTTTGTGGCTGAGGTTAAGCATAAAACAGTTTTTTAGTAGAAAATTTGAAGTATGTCATTGTTGGACAGAGGAAGTAACATGTACCAGAAAAATCAGAAGTATGAAACATCAGATGCTAACAGAAAGAAACAGGTACATCAATATTTTTAAATCAACAAATGAGGATGAAAACCAGTAGGAACAAGCCATATGAAGAAAGTATATTGACTTTTTTCTTTTAAGTGACAGACTGTGCATTCATTTATTCTTTTGTTCGTCCTTGAAGTTTATTGTTCACATAAGGAAACCCACTATGTAATTTTTAGTAAGATGGATCCATTATCATAGAATTATATAGCAGATATGAATATAAGAGTGAACACTATGACAGCACCTGTGGTAAGAATATGGAGCACTGATTGTGGTTATATGAATTGTTTAAACCACATTCAAAAATCATTTTCGTTATGGGAACTGGAATGTAT
>NW_016107385.1:777560-844168 GCF_001604975.1 Cebus imitator
TCACCATGTTGACCAGGATGGTCTCGATCTCTTGACCTCGTGATCCACCCACCTCGGCCTCCCAAAGTGCTGGGATTACAGGCTTGAGCCACCGCGCCCGGCCGACCCAGCTTTTCTATTCTTGGATGTCTTCTAGGGAAACTCTCGTATGTGTATTTCATAAGACCTAAACACTATTATTCCTAGCAACATTTATTGAAACAGCAAAAAATTAGAACCACCCCAACATCCATAGACAGAGAAAAGGTGAATGAATCGTAATGTTCTTATCCAGGCTCTGCCATCTAGTAACTGTTTTATTTTAGGCAAGTTACTTAATCCTTTTGGTCTTTCGTTTCTTCATATGGAGTAGGATGATAATACTATGTACCTCAAAGGATTATTGTGAGGATTGAGTTAACCCATGTAAACTGCTTGACACTGTCTGATACATAGAAAATGCTCAATATATTTTAGCTATCATTGCTACACAGAGGTCAAAATGACTATCACTACATGTGACAGTGTGCATGAATTTCACTGAAAAAAAATGAGCAAAAAAGTTTCAGAATGTCCCATGATATCAGTCAGTTCAAAGCATCTGTAAATATTGTTCAGGGATATTTGTGGGGTAAAACTGTAAAGAAGATAAGAAAATGAAAAAAAAAATGACTTGATGATAGGGTTTATCTGCTGAGGGTCCAGGTGGTAGAGGTAGGGGGGTGCTAATGCAGAGAAACACAGAGGAGTAATTAGTTGTATTGCTTATGTTGACTTTTCTTAAATTGGTTGACAAATGTACATATTCTGTTATTCTTTACATCATTATGTATATAGTCCTTTATACATACAAAATAACTCCTTAGAGAACCCATGAGTCCCCTGGTTCTACCCTTAACTCCCCAGAACTATATTAATAGTTTGGTGTGTAATCGTTTCTAATATTTTAAAAGTTATAAATCCATCAGTTCATCCTTCTATCAGTTAGACAAATGTGATCATGCCATACTGACTGTTCTGTACCTAGCTTTTTTCATTTAACAATACCTTGAGAATACTGAAATTATTTTAATAGCTGCACAGAATTTAATCGTGTATGTCATAATTTTTAACCAGTTTCCTGCTGGTCAAGCCGTAAGATATTTTCATTCTTGTTTTCTTTATTTTGTTAAAAAATAGTGCCACTTTGATTGTGTATGTCTATATGTGTGTATCTGTATATACAGTCGGTTTCTCAAATTGATTAGGTCAAAAGGTGTGGATTTTTTTTTTTCCAGTGGCATTGTCAAATTGCACTCTCACCAACGATACAAAAAAGTACTTCTATATCTCTAAACCCTTGCCAGCATTTAGTATTATTATTTACTTTTACGTCATTCCTAGTTAGTATATACAAATGGCATTGTATTTTTATGTGTCTTTAATTGCATTGTCAGTATGTTTTTGTATACTTACTATCCGTTTCTTTTTCTTAGGAAAATAAAATTCGGCTTTATCTTGCAAGTCTCATGTTTCCCAGGGAGAAAGGGCCTATTCCTATGTACTGTGTAAATTATGTACCTTGCAAAAGAGTTCCTTGGGCAATAGTCTCCTCCCTATCCTCTCCAGTGTGTGCCCAGTCATCCAGCAAAGCTTTGGTAATTGGAAACCTTAAGGGGTTTTGAACAGAAAAACCAATTAGACTTGCCTGAAGAATAATGGTGCAAAGGCTGGAAACAAGGAAAACAGTTAGAAACCTACTGAAATAAGACAGGCAAAAAAAGATAATGAGGGCTTTGCATTAAGACAGTGAATAGTGGGTACTGAGAAGAGGAAATGGATTTGAAAGATACTCAGATTACCTTGTTTAGAAAATTATGGACATAAAGACATATTCTACATGAATTCAGAAGGGTTTGGGCAAAGGTATAATATGTCTCTCAGTTCATTGTTTCAGATGAAGAGGGAAAATGTATTTAAGCTAAAAAGTGATTTCATTGATAGAGAATTTTTTTAAAATATTATGATTCATCAGTCACAGTGGTGTGTACCTGTCTGCAGTACCAGCTATGAGGGAGTATGACTTGAGACCAGGAGTTTGAGGCCATCCTGGACAACATAGTAAGACCCTGCCTCTTGAAAAGAAAGGCAAAACAAGCATAGAATTGATGGTAAACCTGTTTTATTCTAGGCATAATATTCATAAACATGTTAATTGGAAAAATAAATGATTAGTCTCATTGAGTTACACCTCCAATAAAGTTTAAAATAATAGGCTGAGTGCGGTGGCTCATGCCAATAATCCCAGCACTTTAGGAGGCTGAGGCAGGCAGATCATGAGACCACCTCAGTCAAGAGGTTAAGACCATCCTGGCCAACATAATGAAACCCTGTCTCTACTAAAAATACAAAAATTAGCTGGGCGTGGTGGCACGTGCCTGTAATCCCAGCTGCTAGAGACTGAGGCAGGAGAATTACTTGAACCCGGGAGGCAGAGGTTTCAGTGAGCTGAAATCACGCCACAGCAGTGTAACCTGGGTGATAGAATGAGACTTCATCTCAAAAAATAAAAATAAGTAAATTAAAAATTTTAAATATAAAATGATTCTATATCAAAAGTAAGGGAGAAAGTATATAGTACATTGATTTTAAAATTAACTATATAAAAGTAAGCTTACAAAATTGGAAAAGTACTCATATCATCAAAGAGTATTAACATTTATTTCCTTCTAACTCTTTATCTTTTTATGACTATTTCCTACATTGTGTATTATTCACAAACCTAATTTCAAATGACCACACCATATTCACTTTATAGGCATATCATAATTTACTTCATCATTCCCTTATTATGTCATGTTTAAGTTGTTTCTTTCTTTTTACTATTAAAAATAGTTCTCTACCTAGAGGAAAAGAAGGCATTTTATGAAAATAATACTTGCATATGCATGTTTGTAGCAGCACAATTTGCAATAACAAAAATATGGAACCAGCCCAAATACCCATAAATCAACAAGTGGATAAAGAAAATGCTCATCACTCAATGAATTAATAAAGAAACACACATGCACACATACGCACACACACACACACACACACAGTGGAATACTACTCAGCCATAAAAAGGAGAGAAATAATGGCACTCGCAGCAACCTGGATGGACTTGGAAACTATTATTCTAAGTGAAGCAATTGAAGAATGGGAAACCAAACATCATAGGTTCTCACTCATTCTCACTCATACGTGGGATGCAAAGGCATGAGAATGATACATTGGACTTTGGGGACTTGGGAAAGGGTGAGAGTGGTGAGAGATAAAAGACTACACTTTGGGTATAGTGTACACTGATTGGGTGTGCACCAAAAATCTCAGAAATCACTGCTAACGAACTTATTCATGTGACCAATCATCACCTGTTCCCCCAAAAAACTAATGAAATAAATTTAAAAACTTAAAAACAACAACAAATAATACTTCTGAGAAAAATACTTTGTGCCTAAAGCTTCTTCCATGTTAGTATTTCCTTTTCTTTGCCAGATTCAAGAAGTGGTGAAAATGCATGAATGTTTTGCTTTCCAGAAAGAGTTGTTCCAGATTTTACTTCTGTGTGTGTAGAATTAGCAATGAATGAGAATGCCTGTTTCCTTATCAACACTTTTTAAAAAACTTGTAAGTTTAATATGCAGTGAAACTTTTAACTTGCCCAAAGAGATAATTAGGTAGTCGGAAAATAATTTTTTCTAGTTTAGGATTCTCTAAAATGTTAATTTGATTCTTATAATTCCTGAATAACATGTACTTCGTTGTAGATTTTATACTTTGCATTTTCAAACAGTCCTTAGTTTACCATATCAGACATGTGAAAGATGCTTTGCTTATTTGAGACCCGTTTAGATATGTAGCTATAAATTCAGCATGCCATATAAACTATTTCTGCTTAATAGGTTAATTCCAAGTATTTTGGTAAACATTTAAAAGTCATTTCTTACTCAAATATTACAGTTTAATGAAGCAGCAAATGCTTGTGATATTTTCTTAAAAAATGTACTTACATTTAAAGTAAAATGTGTTAATGCTTAATTTACAGGATATAAATAGAAATAACCCAACTCAGTACAGCTAAACACTCAGTTGGTTCATCTACAGATTTTTAAAGTCAGCTTTAATTTATAATTCTAACATGACTTCTCAGTTATTATAATTTAGTAAAAGATAACCTAATTCAAAACAAGTCACAATTAGAAGCAATATCTTACAATTAACACTGATACTGGTACA
Source organism: Cebus imitator (assembly GCF_001604975.1). Classification (NCBI taxonomy): domain Eukaryota; kingdom Metazoa; phylum Chordata; class Mammalia; order Primates; family Cebidae; genus Cebus; species Cebus imitator. The sequence goes on from NW_016107385.1 coordinate 781,797, forward strand.
ACTTATGCTTGTTTATAGTTTTTAATTCCTTCAGTATTATGACACTGAGATTGTCAATGCAGACATTATATTCAACTTATAATAAAAGGAAATTGTACACTTATAATCCCAGCACTTTGGGAGGCTGAGGTGGGTGGATCACTTGAGGTCAGGAGTTCGAGACCAGTCTGGCCAACATGGTGACGCCCTGTTGCTACTAAAAATACAAAAATTAGCCAGGCATGGTGGCACACATCTGTAGTTCTAGCTACTTGGGAGGCTGAAGCAGGAGAATCGCTTGAACCTCCAATGGGGAGGTTGCAGTGAGCCAAGATTGCATCACTGCACTATAGCCTGTGTGACAACAGCAAGACTCCATCTCAAGAAAAAAACAACAAAAAAAAATTGTGACTTAGAGAAGCTACCAAAGTAAGACAAGATTCTAACTTCAGTCTTTTCTCACCCATTTTTTTCTCCCAGTATTTTTTCTATTCAATTTACTTATGATTTTTCACAATTATTTGAGCCATTTATTTTCAGAAATCTCTGGAACAGATAAATACATTTCCTGAAGGTTTCTACTCTTCCCAGTTTTGATTATGTATTTTGAAAGAATGTTTACTGGATATCAGTGTTTAGCCAACATTTTCCCAATATTTTATCAGTAACTGTCACAACACATTGGGACAGCTGTTACGAAAATTGGGTAAAAATAGCAGCCAGTTTTGACATAGTTTTAAGTCACAGCAGATTATCAGAAATATTTTTAATAGTTTAATTGCCTACTCCTTGATACAGTAACAACTTTTAGTTTTAGGAGCATTTTCCGTTGTATTGTTATCTCGTTAGATTCTTATGATAACTCGTGTCATAAAATAGCATTGGTATTACATTTATTTTGTAATTGAGAGAATTGAATGCCAAAGGAATTAAATGGGACAAGGCTATTTTTTTGTGGAGCAAAAACTAAAACTTGCATTTATAAATGTAAAATATCTCAGTCGTTTTTGAATTTTATTTGTTAATTTTGAATGTAGCACCAAAAAAATCTTTTTAAAGAAAAGTTTATGGAAGGTTTGAACCCTTAAAATTGTTAGCCCTATAGTGATTGCTCTGAATTATTTTAGAATAAGCCAGTGAAAGTATTTCAGCCACTTGTACTTGGGTATCACATTTTTTTTCTTAAATAATTATTCAGTGATGGGAATAGTAATATCCCATTTCTTTAAAAAATTAAATGAAACAAAGCCTTTCCAGGACTTCATGTTTTGTAGTGTGCTAAATTTTACTTGACATTTATTTTATAGAAATTATTGTTTATGACATTTTAAAAGCATGTCTTGAGTATCATTTATTGAGCATATCTCCCAACCTAAGTCTAATAAGAGTGCATGATTTAAATCCTGTGCAATCAGCAAGTTTAGGTGAATTTATTCATTCACTCATTCAACACGGTAATAGACTACTATTATCTTCTGACTTTTGACTCAATGTATCAATTGCACAGTACTTGGAGCATATTTTTTTAAACTTGCAAAATAAAACATAGATTTGTGTTTTCCTTCCTAATAATTTTTGCTTTTTCTATGCACATTTATCACTTTTATTATAGTTAAAAGCATTATTATAATTAGATAGCTCTTCTACATGACATGGTTAGCCTTTTAGTTCTTCATGTTATTTTTAATAAGAAAGCCCATTTTTCTCCCAAGTTGAATCTTTCCAAAAGTTCATATTACTGTATTTTGACATAGCTTTCTAGTCATGTACATTTGAGTTTTGGGAATTGCCCTTCATAGCAATGTCAATGATAAATACTTATTGACTTGATAAGTACTTGTTAGAGTGAAAGTATCTTATTTCGTGGTGGTGGTGGTGGTGGTGGTGGTTTTTTATTCTGGCAACTAATGAGTTGAGGGTTGTTCCCAATAGGCAACTGAAGAGGATTCTTCCAGTTCTCTAGTGAAGGATCACCTTTTTCAGCAAGAGACAGTTGTTACCAGTGAGCCTTATAGAATCTCAAATACAAGACCTTCTCCCTTTGAAGATCTGAATGCCAGAAGAGTCTACATGCAAAGCCAAGCCAATCAGGTAAGAAGATAAAATATTTTTTCAGCATGTTGTTTGTATGTGTAGAAATGGGATGATGTCTTAGGTAAGGACATTAAATCATCTGCCCTTTACCAGACACAGTAAACCAAAACTACACCAAAACTAAACAAAATAAAAATACAAAACCAGGAGAATTTGATTTGTAATGAATCAAATCCAGAGTGAAGCAATAAACATGTATACCATAAAGTCCTATACGGGTATAGTGATTGAGCCATAAATTTGACTTTACAGTTTTTGGTGGCAAAGGTGACAAAGGAAACGTGTTAGTTACATTTTCATTATCCAGAAGGAAGAAGTACTCTATCCTCTTGAGAAATAGAAGTTTCCCTAGCATTACTCAATAATAAACTTCTTAGACCAGAGTTACTATTTTAAAATCCCTCTACAAATACATATGTGGCAAATACATTTATATATTTCATAAGGTTTTTCTTATAACTTACCCCAAATGCTGAAAATGCGCTTCAAAATCAACTCAGTGAAAACATTTGCATTGGGCACTACATATACAACCTTCTAATTGTTCCCACTAAAATGATCTAAAAATGAAAATGTGATTGTAGAACATAACCCTATTTGCCATTCACAGGTAGTATCAGAAGACCGTTCTTGACCTTAATTCGCTTAGTGATACGAATAAATGTTTTTGTTGTTGCTAAATATTTGTAACTGTTAACGCTCTGTCTGCAAAAATCAAAGGCTTAAGTATTATCTATTCTTCTTGATAGATGTTATTTATAAGATGTAATAGTGTCCATTGGCATAGTGGCTATGCTGAAAGCCCACCTACTTCTCATTTAATGACTCATTTTGACCTGAGGAATTCAGACATTTAGTTTGTTAGGGAACACATACAGGTAGAACCTAGATAGACAAATCAGATGAATGTGATAAAGCATTCAGTTCAACAGATTATCGCCATTGATTATATTATACTATATGCGTATAGCATATATGAGATCCTATGCTTAAAGTTGAGTGATTGAAATGAAAATAATCCATGGTTTCTTTCTAAAGGAGTTTCTGGTGAGGTAATAGATGCATGTTCTTGTTGCTCTGGGAGCGCAGGACTGGGGCATTGAACTGATGCTGGAAGTTGATGGATTTTTTTCTAGGTATACCTAAACATATCAAGGATGAGATGAATTGTTAACCAGTTGAAGTGGGTTGGAATGAAAATGGGAGGAAAAGACACAGGAAGAGAAGAAGATGTATGTTTTAGAGAGTGTCATATCAGGCTGCTATAACAAAATATTGTAAACTGGGTGGCTTAAGCAACAGAAGTTTGTTTGCCTTTAGTTCTGGGCAATTAAAAGTATAAAATCAGGGTGCCAGCATGGATGTGGTGTGGCGAGGGGGTTCTTCCTGGCTTTTTTCTAGATGGTTACCTACCCTCTGAGGGAGAGGGAAATAAAATTATTTGGTGTCTCCTCCTGTAAGGACACTGATCTCACCAGGTCAGGTCCCTAACTTTATGACTTACCTCCCAAAGGATACATCTTCAGATACCCTTTGGGAGGTAAGGGACTGCAGCATATGAATTCTAAAGGGACAGAGACGTTCAGTCCACAACAGGGAGCAACATGAGCAAAAGTGTACATGACATGGTGGAGAAAAAGAGAAACAGAAAAGGGCAAGGACCAGATTGTTGAATTTTTATGTTGTGAAGACACCTTGGACTTGATCTTCTCTGTTGTTTCACAAACGTATTTAATTTGCCAGGAGTTACAAGAAACCACAGGCCAAAAGCACAGTGTATTTTTATGGAGTATCAGTTTTACTCAATTAAAAAAAATTCCCAAGTAGTCTTCCAGTTTATATTCCCACCAGTGGTGGAAATTTTCATGAACACTTGGTATTGTGCATTTTCTTTTTTGATTTAGTCCTTAGATGAAAGTAATATTTTACTGTGATTTTTAGTGTGCACACACGCGCACACACACCCACACATATTTTTTTTGAGACAAAATCTCACTGTGTCACCCATGTTGGAGTGCAGTGGTGCAATCTGGGCTCACTGTAACCTCTGCCTCCCTGGCTGAGCGATTCTTCTGCCTTAGTTTCCCTAGTAGCTAGGATTATATGCATGTGCCACCACACCTGGCTACTGTTTGTATTTTTAGTAGAGACAGGGTTTCACCATGTTGACCAGGCTCATCTTGCACACCTGACCTCAACTGATCCACCCACCTCAACCTCCCAAAGTGCTGGGATTACAGGCATAAGCCACCTCGCCCAGCCTTACCTTATATTTTTCTTGGTTACGATATTGAGCAACATTTTCCTATGCTTATTGACTGTTTACTGATTGCTGTTTGCTAAATACCTGTTAAGTCTTTTACACATCTTATGTTGAGCTATGTTACTCATTTACAGATGTTTTTTTTTTTTTTATTTCGAAAATAAGCCCTTTATTGGAAATATGCATTACAGCTGTCTTCTCTTACCCTGAGGTTTACCTTTTCACTTTCTTAATGATGTCTTTTGCCAAACAAACGTTCGTAATTTTAATGAAAGAGCAGTTCAGCAATCTTTTCCTTTATGGTTGGTGCTTTTCTGTCTTAAGAACTCCCGTAAGTACCCACCAAATCATAAAGATATTCTTCTGTGTTATCTTTTAGAAGCCTTATTGTTTTTGCATTCACATTTGATTTTTCAGTGAGGAGAAATTAGGAGGCCAAGGCTTGTTTTATTTATTATATTTTTTTCTTTATTTTTTTATAGCCAATTGCTGCAACATCATCTAGTAAAAAGTCTGTCCTTCTGAAACTACTGCATTGTGTTTTTAGCTTTGTCATGTGATTATGTATGTATGTTAGTCCATTTTCAAACTACAGATAAAGACAAGACTGGGTAATTTATAAAGAAAAAGGGGTTTAATGGACTGACAATTCCACATGGCTAGGGAGGCCTTACTATCATGGCAGAAGGTGAAAGGCATGTCTTACATGGTGGCAGACAAGAGAGAATGAAAGCCAAGAGACAGGATACCCCTTATAAAACCATCAGATCTTTGAGACTTACTCACTACCATGAGACCAGTATGGGGGAACTGGCCCCATGATTCAATTATGTCCCACTGGGTCCCTCAGACAACACTTGGGAATTATGGTAGCTACTATTCAAGATGAGATTTGAGTAGGCACACAGTGGTACCGTTTCAATGTATCTATATGTTAGTGATCTCTGTTCTTTTCCCTTGGCCTGTTTGTTTTTCTGCAGTGCCCTGCTGTTTTCATTACTGTGGCTTTATAACAAGTTTGATCTGGGAGTTATACCTTCCAACTTTGCCCTTTAAGATTTTCTTTGTTGTTCTTGACCGATATAAATTTTGTTCAGTTTATCAGTGTCCACAGAATACCTTCCTGATCGCAATTGTATTGCATTCTTAAATTAATATGCTAGAAATTGAGATCTCTATGACATTGAATCTTCTAATCCATGAAATGGTGTATACTTCCATTTATTTAGTTTTCCTTAGATTTTTCTAAACAATTATTTGTGGTTTTCTATTTGGAAATTTTTCATATCTTTTGTTATGTTCATTCTTATATTTGATTTTTTGTTATTGTAAGCATATTTTACATATTACCCTTATATCCAGATACACTATTAAATAATGCTTCAATCTGTTGATTATTTGGATGTTGATTTCTTACCTTATTGCACTGGCTAAGAGTTATAATGCAAGGGGACATCACAGGCATTCTTGTTTTTCCCTGATCTCACAGGAAAGCTTTTTAATATCTATCATTAATTATGATGTGTTTACTATATGTTTTTATAGATCTCTTGAACAGATTAAAGATAATCTTGTATTCCTACAGAACTAAGTTTTTGTTACATGCTTTTTCTGCAGTAATTGAGGTGATTCTATTTTTTTCTTCCTTTATTCTGTTTGTTAAATTGCAGTCATTGGTTTGCAACCTTGCAATCTTAGAATAAACTAATTCGGGTTGCCATGTGATATAGTCATTATACATACACATACATATAGGCGTATACATCCTGCATACATACCATTGGATTTGTCAGTATTTCATCTTGGATTTTTATGTCTATGCTTATGAAAGAGATCAACATAATTTTCCTTTCTCATAATATTTTTATCAGGTGTTGCTATCAGGGTATGTTAGCTTCATAAAATAAGTTGAACAGTATTTCTTTTCACATGTATGGAAGAGTTTAAGATTGGTCGTTATTTCTTTCTTAAACGTTTGGTAGAATTCCCTAGTGAAGCCATCTGGGCTTAGATTTTTTTTTTTTTTTTTTTGGATGGTTTTGAATTACAGAATCAATTTCCTTAACAGACATAGGACTGTTCACAATTCCTAATTCCTTTTGTGTCAGCTGTGACAAGTTACAGTTTACAGTAACTTTGTCTATTTCATCCAGATTTTCAAGTTTATTGGCATAAATATATCCCATTTTTCATTGCAGATATTGAAAATATGTGCCTTCTCTCCTTTGATTATTCTTGCTTAGAGGTTTATCATTTTTAGCCTTTTCGAAGACGGCTTTTGGATTTTTTATGTCTTTAAATGTTTGTTTTTATTTCATTAATTTCTGCTTCTGACTTCTGTTTGCCTACACCATTAGGTTTTAGCTTTGCTCTTCCTGGTTTTATATTCTTGTAAAAGCTGAGTTTCTTGATTTTTTTTTTCAGCTTTTTTCCTCTTTTTCTGTCTTTTTCTAACATACATATTTAAGGCTATAAATTTTCATTTAAGTGCTCCTCTATCCACAATTTACAGGATTTTCTAGTTTGTTCATTTTTAATGGAAAATTTGAGACATACCAGAGATAGAATGAATAAAGGAGTAAACTACCATATGCTACTCTGCTTCCAACACCTATCATTGGCAAAATGATGATATGCCCTGTTTTTACCATTATTCAGAAATGGGTTGTTTCATTTCTAAATATTTGGGATTTTCTAATTTTCTCTTTAATGTTACAAATAAAGATGATTTTATGTATGATTTTATTTTATTGGCATTTGTTGGAACTTGATTGATGGCCCAGCATATGATCAGTGTTTTAGTAGTGGGTATAGCAGCGTTTTTGTTGAGTTGATCCTTTTGTCATTATGAGATAACTTTCTTTGTCTCTAGTAATATTTCTTGCCTAAAAGTACTTTTTTGATATCAGACTACATCAGTTTTTTTCTGGTTAGCACTTTCACAATAGTTTTTTTTTTTTTTTTTTTTTTTTTACTTCCAGCATTTCTGTATCATTTATTTAAGACCTCTGTTTAAAACCATGTGTAGTTGGGTTTAGGTCCCCCTGCCCCAAGAATGTCTTTGTCTTTTAATTGGAGTATTTTGTTCATTTACTTTACAATTATTGATATAAATCTACCATTTTATTCACTTTATTTGCCCCATTTGCTGTGTGTGTTTTTTTCTTTCACTTTGCTTATTCAAATATATTTAATTGCCTGATTATCATCCCTTTATTAGCTAATGGGTAATACAGTTGTTTAATATTTTTAGTGATTATCCTTGAGATATCTTGACTCCTTAAAATCTATTCTGTATTATTGTTGTACCATTTTCAGGATAATGCACAGATCTACAGTATCTTAACTCCATTTACCTCTCTTTTACCTTTTTTGTAATTGTCATTACGAACTTTATCTCTATAAAATTTGAAACCTTGCAAAATATTATTTGAAACAGGGAGCATTCATTGAGGTTTATTCACCTTTTTATGACTTTTGACATTCTTCAATACCTTATGTATTATGCTTCCATCTAGGATCATTTGCTGTTTTTTGGTGCTTGCTGAGCCTCAGTTTTCATTTATCTGAAAAAAAAAAACTTTGATTTCTTTTATTTTTGAAGGATGTTTTGCTCTTTTGAATTCTAAGTTATAATTTATTTTCTTTCATTAATTTAAAAGATGTAATACCATTGAGAAGAAGTTTCTACGCTTTCTATTAAGAAATAATACCTTTATTGTTTTCAGATGCTTTATTATGCTATATCTAGGTATTAGGTTATGTATTTTGTTTTGGGTGTATAGAGCTACTGGAATCTGTGACTTAATGTTTTTGAACAGATTTAGAAGTTTTCAACCAGTAGCTCTTTATTGTTTGAAGCTCAGGGAGAGTTAAAGACTAGAGATAAATTTTGGGAATTATTATCAGAGAATGAAAACTGAAACTATGAGGAGAAGTTAGAGTTATTTTAGAAGACTGTGTTCTATTTTAAAACTGTTACAGTAGGGAATCACTAAATATTGAGACCGTGAGTTTAAAAAGACCAGTCACATTACGAGAACCAGAAAAGGATGTCTCAGAAGCCTGGGGAAGACAATGTAAAGGAAATGATGGAGTAGTTAATTAGTGTTTTACGGTAAAATGCCCCAATAAAATTCCAGTTCATCTCCATAAAGGTAATTGGTAACTGTACCACAATTTCAGTGGGATTAAGAGGTATGCATGACTGGAGAGGAAACAAAGGCGATGTTTGCTAGCCACTTCTCTAGAAGCTTGACTGCAAAAGGCTTCCTTAACAAATAGATGGGGTTAGAAGGATGCAGGTTCAAGAAATGAATATGGTCATAAGATGAAGAAAGTGCAGAAGTTAAAAGACTCAGGACAGAGAAAAAAATTAATAGAGCAAAGGCAATTAATAGAGCAAAGGCAAAAGACAGGAGAATTGCATGAGAAGAGGTAGAATTACTTCATTTTCCAAGGTGGAAGTGAAGTTTAGGTGGCGCTACAGATTTATTAGAGAGAGAGTTAATGAAATTCAAACTTGATTAATTCAGCATTGTGGGCCCTGCTGTTCTTTTCCCAAAGTCTTAAAAGTGGGTAGAAAAAGAAGAAAAAAAAAAACTTCTGTATCATCTAGGAGCTTTGCATCCAGCAAGTCTCATGCCATAGCAAATACAGTGGGAATTATTCAAGGTAGACACAAATTGTAAAAGGCTCCAGGTCAGTCCCCCAGGCTTCCTGTAGCTTTAGTTTTCACTGATCATTATTATTAATCTTTATTATAGCTGGTGCCTACAACATGCTAGATACTATTTTAAGTGCTTTACTTATATACTCATTTTAATCCTCACAACAAACTGACAAACTACCTAATTTTAGTGATTAAAAATTATCTGTAGTTTATATATGTTGTCCAAACTTATTATGAAATTTTATTAAAAAAATAAGATATTTGTACAAGAAGGAAAATTGCAAGCCAGTTTTACTTTGAGCAAAATAATTGTAAGAATAAAGGCTGAAAGCAATCTGCATACTCTCACTAGAGACTTTGGGATATTAAAATGAACCCACCAGGAGTCATATTTGCTTGTAAACTTGCAGGCATCCTATGAGAAATTTGAATCTGGAGCTACTCAGTTTAACAATTTTAAATACAAAATATTTTCCCACATCTTGAGTAGTGGGCAGAAAAACTCATCTCAACGTAGGAGAGAGTGGAAGTATGCATATCCTAAATTAAGTCACTGTTTCATACAGTTGAGCAGGGAAAGGAAACCCGGTGAATGTAACACAGGAAAGTTATATTATACCAATATTCCTCATCCCAGACCCTGGGAATTTATTTGGCCTACCTTCTTTGGCTGAAAGAACTATAAATTTAAAGGTGTTCTTTTGATTGATGAGGAAAAAGAACTGAACTCTTCTCCCAGAATAGTAATGGTGGTCATGATGGGGTGGTTGAGGAATGTAGTCATCAGGTAGAAAGTATAAAAAGTACTAAATACTACAGAGAGAGAAGTGAAACAACATTTGGCAGACAGCTGTTAGCTTTGGGATTATGACATGGCCAATAGAGCCCATTCTGTTTGGGTCTGAATTCCCGCTTCTTTACTTACTAGCTGTGTGGCCTTGTGCAAGTTACTTAAGTTCTTTGTGCCTTAGTATCCTCGTCTGTGAATTGGAATAATAACAGTATCTACCCCCTAGAGTTTGCTGATGTTATATTCGGCGACCTTCTCAGTTTAATAGAAATTAGAATGGAATGGTTTTTCTCTTTTAAAGCAGCACTAGACTATAGCTATACATATAGTAAAGAAATATTGTAGAAGTTTCTTAATAGGAACAAAACACAGTTCCATTCAGCACAGTGCTCTTAAAATGGTGTACCAGTTGTCCATTTGTATGTGACCCAGAAGACCTCACAGGATGAATTTTCCATAGTAGAGTCTGGCCCTTAGCTCGCAGACCAGACACTTTATTTTCTTAGGATACTAGGACTAAAGTCATCTTCAGAGATTCAAATTGAGTTTAAGAAAATGGTATGTAAAAATTATAACACAATTTGATTTCAGCCATCATGAGGGCTGTTGTTACTAGTAGTAGCTTGATTAATATATTCTTTACCAAAAATAGGTCTTTATGAGATCATCACTGAAGCTTGGTGAGTGTAAATGCTCAACAAAATAATTATGTCCTTTGAATGTTTAATTCCATTGAACTGGGGTAAGTTGATGAATCCTTTTCTACGACAGAGGAACAACCTTGCCAAAAGGACAAGACAGTTGCCTTGGCTGAACTATAAAGAGTCTAAGGTAGCAAGTTAGCAGTTTTATGAATGCTGCTTAGAAGACATGGCTGCTGGGTCAGAGACAAAGGGCTTTATTATTCACAGTACAGTAGTAGCATGAGCTTCATGTTTGTGTTGGTTTTTGTTGCTCTTCCAAATCTCATGGGAATGATGCTCAGAAATACTTTGAAAACTCAGGGGGTTTGCATCCCAGCATTGGAATCCTGAACTTAAGAAAGCCAAGTCTTTTATAATGACTTTTAATGCAGTTGAATAGCCTGCCTGAATTGCTGAGGAAGGAGATACTATCTTTGTTATACCAGACACCAAACAAGCCTGTCTCCAAAGAGGAAACACTATGTCTTTAAAGTGTTTCACTCTATGGACATCCTTGAAAAGATAATCCAAAACAAAAGACAGGTAGTGCATATGCTCACTAGATATGGAGAGATGGGACCCATAAAGAATTGTCAGCTAATGCTAGCTTAAGTTTTTCCCTTAGTAATGCTTAAATAGGCATTGCCAGTGTTTGTGTTTGACTCATTTTTTAATGCTTTGAAGACCTAGTAAATCCTTTGAGGCCAGGCTTGGTTGCTCACACTTGTGATCACAGCACTTTGGGAGGTTGAGGTAGGAGGATCACTTGAGTCTAGGCATTTGAGACCACCTGGGAAGGAGGATCACTTGAGTCTAGGCATTTGAGACCACCTGGGAAACATAGCAAGACCCCATTTCTACAAAATATGTATATATATTTAAATTAGCTGGGTCTGGTGGTATTCACCTATAGTCTCAGCTACTCAGGAGTCTAAAGCAGGAGGATTGCTTGAGCCAGGGAGATCAAGGTGGCAGTGAGCCATGCACGCAATTGCACTCAACCTGGGTGATGGAGTAAAACCTTGTCTCAAAAAAAAAAAAAAAAAAAATCCTTTGGATGGATAGATATATTATTTTCAAAGTCTTATAGGCCTGGAAGCCATTACAGCTCTTTAGCTCATTTTCTCTTTCATGCTCCTGGGGTTCATTTCACTTGTAGACAAATATGCAACATATATCAAAAATTTATGACATGTTTAATACATAGAAAAGAATGTGTATTCACTGAATACTTGAGAAAGCACCAAACAAAAAAGGAACACCCCCAGTCTATCCCTTTGCCTTCATCCTAGAGGTAACCATTACCTGGAATGATATTTGTCCAACATTCTCATCCACTTTATGGATTTGCTACATTTTGTTTATCCATTCATTAGTTAATGGATATTTGTGTTGTTTGTACTTTTTTGACCATTTATTACTTGTTAATGTTTAAATATATAAGAAGAGACCTAGTGTTTTGTTTTTGTTTTATGGTGGGGAATCATTCTATATTTATTCTCAAAAGCATTTTTGAAAAACTTTACTGCTAATAGGTTATGAGGCTTTGGAACATACACTGTACATAGTTTAATTAAAAGTAAGATTATTATGTCATTTAAGTAGAAATTGTTTGTATTTTAGATAACATTTGGTCAGCCAGGCCTGGACATTCAGAGCAGAAGTATGGAATATGTACAGCGGCAAATACCCAAGGAGTGTGGAAGTCTAAAGTCCCAAAATAGGGTAAATAATGTTAATTTATCTTCTGATATGGCATTTAAGTAAATAGTATATAGGTGAAGTTTTACAGTCTAATTCTTTATATAGTTGAATTGTACTAAAATTTTTTTCATTATATAAATTTGCTATATATGTACTTATAAATGCTGTTAGTTAAAAACTCTCCAAACTTCTCATTTGAGTCTGAAGTATTGCCACAACTGCGTTTGTCACCAGATGGGACCAAAAGGGATTATATATTGTTAATTTAATAAACTGTATCCATCATCCCATCCTTAGCTCAGACCTAGATTTTTTTTAGCCTAAATTCTATGTATCTAGGGAATAGAATTTAGTTAAGGTTTTCCAGAGAAATAGAACATCATGGATGGGTGGGTGGGTAGATGGATGGATGGACAGATGGATAGATAGATGGATGGACAGATAGATAAGAACATTTTAAGGAAATATCTCATGCAGTGGTAGAGGTACAGATCCAAAATCTGCAGATTAGGCTGTCTGGAGACCCAGGAAACTGTTGTCGTCTGAGTCCAGAGGCAGCCAACTGGCAGAGTTTCTTCTTGCTCAGGGGGAGATCAGTCTTAGTTCTGTTAAAGCCTTCAACTGATTGTATGAGTTCCACCTACATCACAGAAGGTACTGTGTTTTGCTCATAGTCCACGAATTGAAATGTTGATCTCATCCCAAAAACATATCATGGAAACATCCGGAATAATATTTGAATGACTATCTGGACACTGTGGCCTGCACCAAGGTGACACATAAAATTAACCTTCATAGCCCTTATTGGAGTTTTTAATCTGTTTCTTTTTTAGGTCCCTTTGAAATCAATCAGACATGTCAGCTTTCAAGAAGAGGATGAGATTGTCAGAATAAACCCTCGGGATATCTTAATACGTCGCTATGCAGACTACAGACATCCTGACATGTGGAAAAATGACTTGGAAAGAGATGATGCTGATTCCAGTATTCACTTTTCTAAACCAGACAGTAAAAAATCAGACTATCTGTACTCTTGTGGGGATGAGACTAAGTTAAGTTCACCCAAAGACTCTGTGGTATTTAAGACGCAGCCTTCCTCATTAAAATTTAAGAAGTCAAAACGAAGAAAAGAGGATGGTGAACGTTCTCGCTGCGTATACTGCCAGGAAAGGTTTAATCATGAAGAAAACGTCAGGGGAAAATGTCAGGATGCTCCAGACCCTATTAAAAGATGCATATATCAAGTTAGTTGCATGCTCTGTGCAGAGAGCATGTTGTATCATTGTATGTCAGACTCGGAGGGAGATTTTTCTGATCCCTGTTCATGTGACACTAGTGACGACAAGTTCTGCTTGCGATGGTTAGCCCTGGTAGCTTTGTCTTTCATTGTACCATGTATGTGCTGCTACGTCCCTTTGAGAATGTGCCATCGCTGTGGTGAGGCATGTGGTTGCTGTGGTGGGAAACATAAAGCTGCTGGATGAAATGATCCAGTGCCAAAATGAGCTTAAAATCTTTGTTTCCAGGAATTAGCTAACTTGGATTTATGGAAGCTTTTGGCAAGCAATATGGAATCTTGCCTGGTATCATTGAGGCCACACGTGGAGGAAGCAGAACTCATCAGTTCTTGGCGTTTCACAAATGCTAGCCATGCCTAACTTTTCCCTTGGGTGCATGGCATGTTTTGTTACAGGTTGTAGAGTATTTGCAGAAGGAAACCATATCTGGTTATTGGCTATAAAAAGTCAGCATAAAATATCCAACTAAAAGGGATTAATTTTTGGCATTTTTTTGTATATTTAGGCATTAGGTGATGGGCTTTTAAAGGTTTGGATTTATTAGAACATGGACTAAAAATAAAATTGCACTAGGGGACAGATGATTTCTATCTAAGAAAAGTTAACACTTGGGAATTACAAGAAGTAAAACAAGTGCAACTAAATCATTTATTAGTTGTTTTTTGAAAGCAGTTTTATGTATAAATAACAAATGTTTATATTTAACTAAATGTAAGGTACGAATTATTACATATTAAACTTTGCCTCCCTTCCTAGTTCTGAAGTAGATATATACATATATATATATATATATCTACTGTCACATTCCATATATTTTGAATATTTAACTCATCTAGTTAATAATGTTTTTATTCCATGTGAATGATTTGATATTTTCATCCTTATTTCTCTTTGGCTACAATTTATATTGAGTTATATCTGTACATTCTGGTAATCTAAAATCCTTAAAAATATTCTAATAGCCTTCAGTGACCAACTTTTTTTTAAAGCACAGATGTAATTGTCTAATGTTCTGATGGGAACGTAACACTTATTTTTATATAAAAAGAGACTGAGTAAACAAACATAGAAAAAAAGTGAAGTTTTTTTAGTTGTTTTGTTTTTTGTGGTATTCAACCAGCAAGTTGTTTTCTTTCAGAGTTTCCTCCTTCAAAAAATTATACTGCATTTACAAATGTTTTACAAGGCAAAAGTTTGACTGGATAGTTAGTGTAAAAGCTTCCTCTTGAGATCTTCATTTATCATTCTGCTAAACCAGAATAGGCTCAGCTTATTTCTAGCTTAATCCTCAGTACTTATTATTTGCGTAACAATGATAACGTTTTATCAGTTACATTTTATTTTTATTTAAACTGGCCAAAAGAAAAATTATTTTATGTTAAAATGTGTGCTAAACTCCCCCAGCAAAGTATTTAATCCAACATTGTAAATGAAGTATCTTGTACATATAAATTAATTTCTTTTACAGAGCATTATATTACTGGATGTTTAATTTAGAAAATAGTTGGATGAATGTTCCAACAAACTTTATAGTACCTTGAGGTCAAATTGTCTGTTTTTTTTTTTTGTTGTTGTTGTTGTTGTTGTTAAGTATTACATTAAAACTCTAACCAAGGAAAGGGTTCTTTAAGAACATTCCCTTAGAGGGATAAAGTTGAGAAGTGTGCCTTTTTTTTAATGGCTTGAAGTTTCAGAGGTGATAAAAATTAAAATCACACTACCATTTGAAGCTCATTTTCTATGCAGGTTTTTAAACATCCTTTATATATCATTCTTTTTATATATCACACTAAACTTGCGTTAGCTTTTTTCTTTAGCCCCAGATCAAACTGAACAATGTATATAACACTATCTGTCTGTAAAATACTTTTTTTTAAGAAAGCATTTATATTTATATGACAGCTTGAACTGACAACATTGTGTATATAGATCATCTTGAAGTATTATTTCACATTGAAAAGAAGAAAAATATATTGATAACTATAGATGTTATGAAGAAGAGGGTATTTCTAGTTTTGTACTAAAAATCAATTGGATGAACTAAATCCGAAACATGACACTGTAGCAGCAGTTTTAAGTCTTATTTTTACTGTTTATATATTTGAATGCTGCTACAATACATGATCTTCATCCCTGAAGTTTTCACCTAAACTTGGTTTCCTAGAATAGACTGTTAACTTTCAAAATTTTTATTGGTGAAATGGAAATACTGGTTTTCCTTGTGAATGAATTTTCATAATTGTAAGTGTTGAGTTGATAATTCAGGTTTGATCAAGGTGTGAATAACTGAAGAAAATAACTTGCTGGCTATATAGGAAAATGCTGTGGAAATGAACTGTGTATATACTTCTGGGAGGAACAAATTTAATCATTTCTTCTGTTAAGCACTAATCAGTATAGTGCAACTCCTGGTTCTGTACTGTATTTTATATGCAACATATATGCTTTAATATTTTAATGTTTGTGCATTAATATTTTCAATTTGTTTAACCACTTTGCTGCTAAGATTTTGCCGTCCCATTCCTGTTTTTTCCTTTACAATTTTAAACAAGTTTCTTCATTAAAAACTATGGTGATGAAATGGTTTTTATTTTACATTGGATCTTTATAGTTAACATACCCAGTTTCTAAATCAGTCTACAAGACTAACTGATGATATAATGTTCTCTGAATCCCTGTATGGAAATTTTCTTTTGAGTAAATTAGAATTCCTTTGTAAAAGCAAATGGGTAGTTTAAATCACTGATTTTTAAACGTGTGTGTAGGCACCTTCAGGAACATTTTCTCATTCTCTGTACAGGTTTGGCGCTGCCAATTGGCTTTTCCTCTCAAATGTTTGTTTTTATCTGATATTATAAGCAGATGGCTCAACACAACTGCTTAAGCAATAGTCTTGAAAATGGAATCATCTAGATAGTATGGCTCATGAACTTGTTTTGTTCAAAATCGATCATTCTTAAATGATATTTCTGGCTTAAAAGGGGACCTCATTTGATTTCTGAAGAAATATGTCATGTGGGGCTTCAGCACCACCTACTGGTTGATTTCCAGGCCAGAGACAAGAGATGGCAATAGGGATCTGATTCGTCACTACTACCTATTTGAGTGGTGACCACCTCCTACCAGGGAAACCAGGAATAAGAACTATCTCGAAGGAATTGTAAAAGGGTTATTTTCCTAATGTGTCTTGTTGGCTTGCTGAAATATTTTAAGCACTTTTTTCTTACATATCCTGTTTTGAAATATTTGTTGATATTTGGGACTGGCAATCAAACAATGGATGTACTGAGACATTTATAGAACCAGTTGCTTTAACTCTCAAAAGCCATTACCAAAATGGTGTTTTTTCTCTCCTTCCGCCAGTCAGGGAGAATTTTTAAAAATAATACTCAAAACACGAGAAAACGTAATCACACCTATATTTTATCGTGACAACTTCAGAGAGTGTGTGTGTATGTTTCTTTTTTTCTTCTTTTTTTTTTTTTTTTTTTTTTGAGACAGAGCTTCACTCTTGTTCTCCAGGCTGGACTACTATGGCATGATTTCGGCTCACTGCAACCTCCGCCTCCCAGGTTCAAGCTGTTCTCCTGCCTCAGCCTCCTGAGTAGCTGGGATTATAGGCAGCCGCCACCACGCCCAGCTAATTTTTTGTATTTTTAGTAGAGATGGGGTTTCACCATGTTGGCCAGGCAAATCTCAAACTCCTAACTTTAGGTGATCCACCCGCCTCATCCTCCCAAAGTGCTGGGATTACAGGCGTGAGCCACTGTACCCAGCTGTGTGTATGTTTCTGAAGTGATGATGGGGTAGGGTTAAAATGTAAAGGGAAAAACTTGAAACTACCTATTTTCATTGGTTATTCAGCAGTGCCTAAAATGAGCTTTTGAAGTAATGCAAATGCACTTTCAATTCATGTGTATAGTGCCATCTGATAACTTGGGTAAGTCTCACTTTATTTTCTTTTTCCTCTCCCCTGCCCCTTTAGTTAAATGGCGCAGAAATGTTTCTTAATATGCATGTAAGTCTCCAAAGTCCAGGAAATGTGCTTTCCTCTAAATGGTCAATGTAAAGAATTTTAAGGATATTTCTTGTGTTGAAATTTACTTTAGATTTTGTGATTACAGTTGAAAATATGTGTTAAATTGGGTTTTTAATTGTAGCCCAAAGGTGCATTAAGCAAGTGTAATATTTTTCCACATAAAACTTAGAAAACTTTACTTACCTGAGAAAGATTCTTTACTAATTATTATGCTTATTCTTGATTTGACTTCCATGATCACATTTCAAGTATTAGAGGAAGCACCAGAAACTGGCATTCTTGTTGCACTAAAAGTGTCTGTAAATCATAATAATAACACCATGAGGTGTTTTTCAGTGAGACAAACATAAAGAATGAATTTCTTTAAAAAAAGAAATGCAACCTGAGGTGATTTATATAAACCAAAAGAAAAAGAAAAGGGCTTTAAGGTATTATGTACTGTTTGCCTAGCAGCCAGGTGGTTATAAAACGTTCATATACTTTGGTACACTGATAAATGTTAGCCATTATTCCTGAAAGCTTCTTAAATTGCCTAAGTTGTTTGGAAATTTTTCAAGAATAATCTAGTTGAAAAATCTTTGTATTAAAAATACACATAGATTTTTTGTGAACATTTCCAGTGTGTAGTGTCATTTGCTTCCTATTCCTGACCTCAAAAGTGCCTCACTTGTATATTATTTCCATTAACAGCTTGACTGCATTCTTTCTAATAAGCAATGAACATCTGTTTAACTCGGTTTTAATGTATCTCTTCAGATATAGTTAACTAGCTTGATAATTTTGACTATATAATGTAAATATGCATATATAAGTTTGTAACCATTTTTGTTACATCATACCCATGTAATTGGACATACCAGATGATTATCATCAGATTTTGTTTTAATGGATTTTTTTCCCTCCTGGAATTACCTGATTAAACCTATCATGAAATATGAAAGGACTTTTTCTTATTCTCCTAGAGCTTATCATTTTAGCACATAAGAGATAATTACTGGAGGAAAAAGTAGTAAAAATGGAAGCTTTAGATAATTTTCTTAGTTCTATTTCTTTAAACGTATACTTTTAAACTGAAAGTTCACATACAGTTCATTTAAATAACATATTTATTCATCCTTAATTGTATTCTGGTTTTTTTAAGCCTCTTACCTAATAATGTTATATTTATTGGTTTGGTAACATGTTGCAGCTAAGCTAATGACTTTAAGTGACAAATGTTTAACCCATGACTACTGATTTTTTTTTTATATTCAAGTCAGTTTCACAGTTTTACTTAACTTGTAATATAAACAAAAAATAATCTAAATGAAAGGTTATTAGGACAGGAATAAAAAAATGTTTATCTCAACACCAGAATAACTTGGATTACTACATTATGGTTGTTTATTTGAAAAATCAAGGAGTAACTGTATCTTTACCATTAATTATGAAATATAGTCTCATGTGCTTATTTACAGGTTTTTCTGAATTTGCTTTACATTCTTCACATCAAGTTAACACCCACAAGTAAGTAGAATAGCTTTTATAACAGGGAAATTGAAACTAGGGTTCCGACTTGGCTGTCAGTATCAGTGTCAATGCACATAGTGCTACTTAAAGAAAAAGACATCAACATCAATGGTATGAAAGCTGTAGTCAATCTCTTTAAAATTAACTGCTCTAAGATTTGCAGCTTTAGTGAAAGCTGAAATGATGGTTCAGAAAATACATTCATAATAAAAGTCTAACAATTACAGTTGAAAAGGTGTTTCTTTTGTCTTTATTTTTGTTAATAATGTATTTCATACATGATCACTTTTAATCCTCAAATAACCTTGTAAGTATTATCTTCCTTAGTTTTCTAAGGAAGAGATTTGGGCTTCAAAGGGTCAAAATACCAGATTACAAAGAGGCACTAGGTCTGAACCAAACTGACTCCAAAGCATAGGCTTTTCTTCCTGATGCAGTTTCGCCTGTTTGAGGAGTTACAGATATACTTTATAAAATAATCGTATTTTATTAAAATGAAATTCTATTATAAGCTGGAGTAATTTTGTTTTATAAAGGAATAATTTTTTAATTTCTACTCCCCCTTGTCCATTTCTGGGCCCCCTGTCTCACTAAGTTGTAATCTGTGATCCACAGTATGGCATGGGAATTTTTTAAATTTCGGAATAATTATGGTAATGCTTCAAGGTACGTCAGTTATGAGCTGATCCAATGGGAAATAGTAAAAACCTGCATAGTTCAGTTTGTGGAATGAATGTTCATTTTGCTCAATTGGTGGTATTTCCCTGAAGGATTCATTTTCACTAAAGCAGCAATACTTCTTGAGGCAGTAGGAAACAGTGCTCTAAAATGAGCCATGTATACGGTACTCTTCCCATCCACCCCCTACCCCCAACCTCCAAATGGTGAGCCATTCATCTGTCAGTTACTCCACAAAGACTGTTTTGGGAACCAAAGTTGCATTTATTGTCAGGACTATTTTTGAGGGGGAAGGGCGGGTGGAGACACAGTATGGCTTTGTGCTGAGGCTGGAGTGCGGTGAGCAATCACAGTACACTGCAAACTTCACCTTCTAGGCTCAAGCAATCTTTCCACCTCAGCCTCCCAAGTAGCTGGGACCACAGTAATTGCCAGCATGCCCAGCTAATTTTTATGTTACCTGTAGAGACACGATGTTGCTGTGTTACCCAAGCTAGTCTCAAACTCCTGGGCAAAGTGCTGAGATTACTGGCATGAGCCACTGCACCCGGCCAGGACTATTTCTTAAACTTGTTTCAGACAGTGAGATTAGTATCCTCTCTTTCCTTAAAATTACTGGTTCTATTAACCTGGAAATAATTTATAATAACAAAGATGCTATGTGCAATTAGGAAGAAAGGAGGACAAAGAGTTCCAGAATATTCAGTATCGAAATGTCAAGACTAAAGAGACCTGTCTTTGATTACTGTCACTGAATTTTGTATTGCCAATTGCAAGGCACCAACTTAAATCTGGGTTTTTTCTTTTTAAAATGTATT
The DNA here is from genome assembly GCF_001604975.1 of Cebus imitator. NCBI lineage: Eukaryota > Metazoa > Chordata > Mammalia > Primates > Cebidae > Cebus > Cebus imitator. Next base: position 802,324 of record NW_016107385.1, read on the forward strand.
TTGATACACCTCCTTGTAGATTTATTTTTCTTGCCAAACATAAACCTCATTTTTTGTGCTCTCCACATTTTCCTGTCCCCTTTTTTTCTATTAATAGAAGTAATGTTTCTTCAACTTTTCCAAATCTATGAGATAATTCATGAAGAAGAAATTTTCATCAGCATATCTTACATTTTCTTTAAAAATTATTGTATTTATCCCAAGAAAGTCCAGCAAGCTTGAATACATGTCTTTTGTTGGTAGGGGAAGCAAATGTTTCATAATCCCTTAAAATTTAAGAGAAAACAAAGTTGTATGAATTCATAAGCTTCTATCTGGTTAATAGTTTTAAAAAAAACAAAGCTGCTGAACCCAAGTGCTAAGAATAACATGATACTCTGGAGTCTAAAAAGAAAATGGGGATCCAAACCGAATTGCAAAATAAACAAATGATGAAGTTTAATTTACTGAAGTTTTAGCACTGGGAAGCACCTTAAAGATCAATACGACACCCACATTTTATAAATATAGTAACAAATCCCGGAAGGTTTAGATATTAGTGCAAGGTTGTCATTCACCTGCATACGCAGTAACACAACCTGCACTAAACTCCATATCCAACTGCTGGAAATATATTTCTTGGAAGCACCTCAAATTCAATATGCCCAAAACTGACTACATGTTTTCCCCCGTTCTTCAAACCTTTTTTTTCTTCTCTGCCTTGATAGATCATGATACCACTGCCTAACCAGTTGGCTAAGCCAGAAGCCATGTCATGAATTTTTTTTTTTTTTTTTTTTTTTTTTTTTTTTTTTTTTTTTTATTTAGTAGAAACAAAGTCTTACTATGTTGCCCAAGCTGGTCTCGAATTCCTGAGCTCAAGCGGTCCACCGCCTTGGCCTTCCAAAGTACTGGGATTACAGGCATGAGCCACTGTACCTGGCCTTCATCTTTATTTTCTCATTTTCCCTTACTTTTCACTATTGGTTCTTTATTTCCTTCAGTTCTATTTCTTAAGTATCCCTCAGATCCATCAATGTTCTTCTATCCCCATTGTAACTATCTTAGTAAAAGTCATTTCACTACTGACATTAGAAAGTAGACATTGAATGAATCACTTGGATGCCATTTTTTATAAGAAATGGTCTATATTTTAAATGTTATTAAGAAGGTGGAACTACTTCATGCTGTAACTAAAAAGTGATCTTTGGATCGAGATATTCCCAGATCTAGACAAAATTTTAAAATGGTTTACAGTGGGATTGTAGAAGCAAATGACGGTGACTTGAAAGAACACTTTAGGACCTAGGATCAAATAGAGAGTTAAGACTAAATTGAACTATAGAGTACAAAGTTTGAGAAATGGTAAATTTTAAACTTTATTTTCACTTTTCCTCAAGCCCATTATTTTTTCTAAGTAATCTAAGCTTATTATCTTATTTGTTCTTGTGGGTTTTTTCTTAGAGTGTAGTGAAAGAAGAGTCCCTTATGGAAACCATCGGAATCGTGTCGCTGGTAGCATTATAAGTAAGTCAGTAGCTCTATAATCAGGTGAGCCTGTGTTCAAAAGATTTTGTTTTCCTTTTCCAACTTACTTTTTGCCAAAGCAAAAACAGAAATAGCCTACCCAGTGTAAATTTCTTTCATAGGAAAAAGAAATCTCCAGGTAAGGTTGACTACCTAAAGAATGTGGGAAAGGTGTGGTTTGTCTGTTTTATTTGTTTTGTTTTGAGATGGAGTTTTCCTCTTGTTGCCTGGGCTGGAGTGGAATGGCGTGATCTCAGCTCACTGCAACTTCTGCCTCCTGGGTTCAAGTGATTCTCCTGCCTCAGCCTCCCAAGTAGCTGAGATTACAGGCATGTGCCACCATGACTGGCTAATTTTGTATTTTTAGTAGAGATGGGGTTTCTCCATGTCGGTCAGGCTGATTTCGAACTCCCGACCTCAGGTGATATGCTTGCCTCAGCCTCCCAAGGACGTTTGGTTAAATGTACAGTAGTCAGGGAAGGCTATGCATGTAAGTGGAGAAGGACCCATGCAGGTTAGAGAAAAGTGAATGCAAAGACTCTTAATAGAAGCGAATTTGGCTTCTAAATGAAGAGCAAGAAGCTAGTAGGGCTGAAAGGGCTAGGTGAGGCGGCTCTTGGTCAGAGGTAAGACAGCAAGTGCCAGATCTGCTGGGAACTTGGAAGTCATGGTAAAGAGTTCATCTTTTATTCTGAGGGTAATAGGAATCCACTGGAATGTTTTGAACTGAGAAATTTCATGATCCATTATGTGACCTTTTAAAAGAAAACCCCAATTCTGGTTTCAGATCTTATTGGGGTGGTATTGTATTACCTGAGGCTTTGTCTTAAGCATTCCACTGAAATGCTCTCAATGGGGCCCCCCACTGCCTCCACATGTCTAAATGTGATGGATGTTTTTTAGACCTCACCTCACTGAGCAACTTTTGACACATTCTTCATGCTACACTGTCCTTATTTCCTCAAATTTCACTGGTCCCTTCTCTCTTCTCTTAGCTCTACAAGTTGGAATTCTTCAGGGTCCAGCAATAAACTCTTTCTAGCAATACTCCCTGCTTAGAGTTAAATGCCATATTTATGCTTGTGGTATCCACATTTAGATCTTCTACTTGACATGCCTACTGGATGTCTCATTGGCATTTCCGTTTTAATGAGGCCAAAACAGGGCTCCTCTCCAAACCTGCTCCACCTCCAGTATCCTTTAAGAAATGATCATAATTCACCCAGTTGTTCAGAGTTCATCTTTTTGCTTCATGCTTTAAATACAGACAGTCAACAAGAGATTCAATTTAAAAATAGATTTCAGTCCTGAATAGTTCCCACCATGGGCACCACTACCATCTCAGTCCAAGGTTTAATGATCTCTTGCCTATACTTCTGTAACAGCTTTCCTACTTTTACCTACTCACTTCAGGGGCTTTTATTTTTAGAAAGATGTATTACTTTCTGTTCACTGAATATTGGTCTTCCATTATCATAGTTTTAGGATTAATTGTTACTATGTTTTTTCTTAAGTGCACAATTATTTTCCTTATTCTCCTCCCTTCCATCCTACTTGTATTTTGTGCACAAGTAATGAGGAAAGAGAATTTAACATTGTGTGGCTATTCGGTACCAGACAATGTGTTGAACACATTCACATATATTATTACTCAATACTTTCGTAATGTAGGCATGATTACTTTCATTTCACAGATGGAACAAGACATACAAAAATTGAGAAAATTGGCTATGTTCTTAAGTGTGACAGCTAAAATTAAAACCCTGGTCTTTGTGCTTCCCATTCTTTCCTGGCTTTCATTCTACCCCTGTGGGGATTTTCTCCATTGTCCCCTTCTTAAGTCCCTGGTCTGTCCTCTTCTTTTATTTCTACTTATTGTTTTTGTTCAACCTGCATTGTCTCTTTTTTCCCTTCAAATTTCTGCATTTGTATTTCCTCTAATTCTGTATTTTCTGTTTTGCTCACTGATGTATCTTACCCATAAATGACTCTCAAGTATACAAAATTTTTGAAGGACAGTCTGTCTGTGAGATTAGTTTCATGACTCCTATCAATAACCAAAGTCACTTAAAGATGTTAAGTCTTTGCTTAGAAATTTTTAGAAAAAAAAAATGACTAACTAGGAGGTCAGAATGAGCCTCTGTAGCATGTTTCTGCAATGCCTTATATTCTTACAAAGAGGCCTTTATTTGCTTCCTCCTAATGGAGCAGCGTTAAGTCCATCGTGCTTAGCAAATGCTGGCACTTATCCATTACCCCCTGTAGTTAGATCTACAGGTGATTAAAGTCATCTCTACTTCTGATGACATAGGTTTAACCTTTGTGTATCTTATTAGAATTACTTTTTTTAAGCATTTAAAAACCATTCTTTTTAATATGAATACTTTTCTTAGTCTTTTAATTTTCTCCACTTAATTTTCAGTAAAAGCAAACCAAATAATGCATGATGTTTTTAACCAGGAATAAATTGCTATCTATTTTATTTCTGTTTTTTAATTTAACTTTTTTAAGTTCAGGGGTACATGTGCAGGTTTGTTATGTAGGTAAATTAGTGTCATGGGGTTTTGTTTACAGATTATTTTGTCACCCAGGTGTTAAGCTTAATATCCATTGGTTATTTTTCCTGATTCTCTTTCTCCTTCCACCCTCCACACTCTGATAGGCCCCATTATCTGTTGTTCCCCTTTTTGTGTTCATGTATTCTCATCATTTAGCTCCCAGTTGTAAGGGAAACATGCAGCATTTGATTTTCTGTTTCAGTGTTAGTCTGTTAAGGATAATGTCCTCCAGCTCCATCTATGTTTCTGCAAAGGACATGATCTCATTCTTTTTAATGGCAATGTAGTATTCCATGTTGTATATGTACCACATTTCCTTTATCCAGGTTACCACTAGTGGGCATTTAGGTTAACTCCATGTCTTTGCTATTGTGAATAGTGCTGCAGTGAACATATGTGTGCACCCGTCACTATAACAACAATTTACTTTTTGGTATATATCCAGTAACTGGGTTGCTGGATTAGTGATACTTCTGTTTTTAGGTTTTTAAGGAATCACCACACTGTTTTCCAAAATGGTTGAACTAATTTACATTCTCACCAATAGTGTATAAGTATTCCTTTTTCTCTGCAACCTCACCAAGTTTTTGTTTTTGTCTCTGTTTTTTTTTTTCTCTTTTTAAGAATAACCATCCTGACTGGTGTGAGATGGTATCTCATTGTGGGTTTGATGAGCATTTTTTTCTTTTTTTTTTTTCTTTTGAGACAGAGTCTCGCTCTGTTGCCAAGGCTAGAGTGCAGTGGCATGATCTCTGCTCACTGCAACCTCCGCCTTCCAGATTCAAGTGATTCTCCTGCCTCAGCCTCCTGAGTAGCTGGGATTACAGGCGCCCACCACCACACCCAGCTAACTTTTGTATTTCTAATAGAGATGGGGTTTCACCATGTTGGTCAGCTGGTCTCGAACTCTTGACCTTGTGATCTGCCTGCCTCAGCCTCCCAAAATGCTGGGATTATAGGCATGAACCACTGTACCTGGCCTGATTTGCATTTCTCTAATGATCAGTGATGTAGAGCTTTTTTTTTCCTGTGCTTGTCACATGTGTGTCTTCTTTGGAAAAATGTCTGTTCGTATACTTTGCCCACTTTTAATGGGGTTGTTTTTTCTTGTAAATTTGCTTAAGTTCCTTATAGATACTGGATATTAGACCTTTGTTAGGTGCGCAGTATGCAAAAATGTTCTCCCATTCTGTAAGCTGTTTACTCTGTTAGTTTATTTTGCTGTGCAGCTCTTCAGTTAGATCCCATTTGTGAATTTTTGCTCTTGTTGCAATTGCTTTTGGTGTCTTCATCATGAAATTCTTTGCCCAATATACAAAGAATGGTATTGCCTAGGTTGTCTACCATTTCTGTGTCCAGTATGGTATTGCCTAGGTTGCTTTCCAAGGTTTTATAGTTTTGGGTTTTACGTTTAAGTCTTTAATCCATCTTGAGTTAATTTTTGTGTATGGTGCAAAGAAGGGGTGCAGTCTCAGTCTTCTGTATATGGCTAGGCAGTTATCTCAGCATCATTTATTCAATAGAGAGTCCTTTCTCATTGCTTGTTTTTGTCAGATTTGTTGAAGATCAGATAGTCATAGGTTTGCAGCCTTATTTTTGAGCTCTCTATTCTGTTCCATTGGTCTATCTGTTTTTATACCAGTACCATGCTGTTTTGGTTACTGTAGCCCTGTAGTGTACTTTGAAGTCGGGTAGCATGTTATCTCTTGCTTTCTTCTTTTTCCTTAAAATTGCCTTGGCTATTTGAAATTATTGTTTATCAACAGTAGCTTAATCTAATTTTCAAACTTACCTTTGTCTCCCAAGAAGTTGTCTGATTTAGAAAATTACAAAATAAAGTGGAATCAAGAACAAGAACTCTGGAAAAGTGATTTTCAAGGTGTAAGACCAACCCTGGATCACTAAACTTCCTCCAGTAAGAAGCAGGCTGAGAAAGCTGTACATTCTCCAAAGACTCAGTTCAGATAGTTACTGAGGATAAGAAAACAGGAAAAAGCTCCTGTAGGGTGAATAATGGCCCCCAAAGATGACAAGCCCTAATCCCTGGAACCTGTAGAGTTACCTTATATCAGAATGTAGCCTTTGCAGGTGTGACCAAGGATCCTGAGTTGGAGAGATTATCCTGAAGTATTCAGGTAGACCCTAAATACAATAATTTCATATGTCCTTATGAGAAAGAGTAGACATGCCTTACAAGAATGAAGTGACACACAGAAAGCAATGTAAAGACAGAACAGGGAGATTTGAAGATGCTGACCTTGAAGACGAGGGTTGTAATCACAAGCCAAGGAATGCTGGTCACCACCAGAACCTGGAAGCGGAAAGAACAGATCCTCCCCTACCTAGAGTTTCCAGAAGGAGCACAGCCTTGCTGATACCCTGATTTCAACCCAATGTGTTCAAATTTCAAACTTTAAGCCTTTAGAAGTATAAGTTAAAATTTTGGTAATTTGTTCCAACAGCTACATAAAAACTAATACATACCTCAGAAACCAAAGCAGTGGGCCACAGGAATGGACAAAGGAATTTTTCTGAGCAGAATTAGGGAGTAATCAAGGATTCTTTCTCACTTTCAGGATAAGAGACCTTCCTGTTGTCACCTGAGTGGAATTTTAGAATTGCTTTGGACGATTAATTGCTTTATATCTACTATCTTTCCTTTTTTTGAACGAGAATTTTTTTATTGCAGTTATCCTGTTCTTGCTTTAGCAATGTATGTGGGATATGTTGGAGAAGTGGCCAGTAAGTTGACTCTTGGCTCATAAATCTATGGAGAAGAACCGTGTCTCAAAGAAGAGAAATACACAGGTCCAGGCTGTTAAGCTGGCTGCAACAATAGGATGGTACTTTAGGTTGTCTCCCTTGGGAATTGATCGAATGTGTTCCTTGTATGGTGTTAAAGAAAAATTCAGATGCTTGTTAAAATGGTACGGCAGACTTCATTCAGAACTATTGTATAGAGATACGAACTATAGCAATGGGGATTTTGCAGTAAGAAAGAGAAATTGGACTCAGTTCTGATTACATCAAGGACAAGTAGGGATTAATAGCCAACGAGTAGCATGGGAGCCAGTGGACAAAAAATTTCTATAAGGAAACACCAGGAGTAAGGGAGATCGTGGCTAAACCAACTTGACAAGATCCTTGCTGAAGGCAGACCAAAGAGATAAGATATCAAGGGTGAGGTATGAGAAAATAATCATATATCAGAAGGGGATTTTCACTAAACTGTTCCAGCAGGATTCTTGCCAAAACTGAACTAAGTGGGCTAAGGACAGAGCCCAAGGTTAGGGTCTAGTCTGATGAGCCTGACTCAAGTCAAGAAGCCTTTGTTAGTAGATGGAAAGAATCAAAGGAATGGTTGATGGCCTGATTAAGGCAGAGATTTCTAGTGCTTTTCTAGTATCCATATGCTTCTCTACCTCTCCAAGCTTCCTCTAGAATATATTGAGGCTATATGACTACTTTTAGCCAACGTAATTTAAAGGGCAGTGATGGGTCACATTTGAGGAAAGGCAGTTAAGAACTAGTATGCCTTTGTGTCTTTTGCCCTCTGCAGGAATCTTAGTGGTCATGAATAGCTGGTGTAGCTACAAGATGGAGGAGGACAACCTGAATTTCATTGGACTTTGCCCGAATAAGAAATATACCCTTGTTATGTTAAACTCATGGTACTTTGGAGTTTTGTTGTTGTTTTTTTTTTCAGCGACTCAATCTGGCACTATCCAAATAAATATAAGTGATAAGCACTTAACTGAATTATTTTAGAGCACTGATTTGGCTTTAGCCAGTGAAGGCAAATTAGAACATGAATCTCTTTTTTTGTACATTTTTTATTAATCTGCCTCCATCCTCACTGAATAAATTTAAAAATGATCTATCTGAAGAAGGAGGAATTTGTTGGCTGCCTTACATCGTTTATATGACTTTAACCCTGAGTACTGGGAAGAGAAAGGCAGATATGAAGCTGGAGATTCTGCACTACCATATCCCCAAGCACCAGCCCCTGGGGATGAAATGAAAGGTAACCTGTCATTACGTTATGAAGATTTGTATTTCACATCAGAAAGGTTGAACTTTATCCTGAAGATTATAAAAATTCATTAAGGAGCGGGAGGGGGAAAGGAAGGATGGAAGGAGAAGGAGAGGATAATCATATTTGCATTCCTGAGTGATTATGTCATTAAATTATTTAATGAATACTTATTGGGAGTCTGGGACTTCAGAGTAAGCAAAACTAGTTATCTGCTTTCATAGGGCTTACATTGTAGATGAGGGAGAGGGTACTCAATAAACAAAATCAAATCAGAATGTTGCCACCTGAGTGGCCAATGACAGCCTGAGAAGGTGACTTCTGAGATGAGACCTACATGTCAATAGGGAGCCAGCCATATAAAAATTAGAGGGAAGTTCATTCCAGGAACAGTAAACCATTCTGTGGTAGAGACTTGGACTCATATCTAACTTGGCTGTCCTTATTGGCATACAGAAGGATTATATTTTCTTACCTGTGGGGTTACAGGTAGTTACTTCAGGAAAATGGGTTCTGGAGAATGGGTTATGAGATAAAGTGATGTCAATAATTTGCAGGTTGTCGTAAGACCTGCTAGTACTTTCTTCTTCTACCACAACAATCACAGATGAAGGCCTTATACTGCAATGGCGATGGTGAAACCACAAGGCTGAGGCAGCCTGCATTACCGGGGCCCCTAATGGACAGCAGTCATGCTGGAGAGCTGCCTGGTCGCACTGGATACTTTGTGGGATTTGAGGATCATATTACAATAGCATAACCTACCCTATTTTGTCTAACACAGGCCTCAGGTGGAAACAAGCTTTATGGGTTAGAAGAAGAGATAGAAGACTAGAATAGGAGCAGAGTGAACATGGGAGAGATTGTCAGAAGCCAGTTTATGTAGGCATCATACACCAAGGTAAGGAGTTTTGATTTTATTCCAGGTACAAAGAGAAAATAATTGAAGTGTTTTTGCTAGGGAATGGCATTTTATAATTCACAATTGTAAAAGATTACTCTGGCAACTATATGGAGAATTGATTGAGAAAGAGGGAGACAAAACGAAAAAGCAAGAAGGCCAATGATGAGGATATTATAGTAGTCTTAGGAGTTTTTTTGGTTTGGATCAGATGATGAAAAGAAAGGGACAGATTCTACATATGTTTTGAAGGCCACTTCAACAGGACTTCATAACGGATTAAATGGTGTGGGAGGAGGAAATCAGTGAGAGTATAATACTTTACCTTAAATCTGGAGAGATGTTGATGTAAGTGAGCCCAGGAAAGAAGAAAGTCTTAGTGGGGATAGGAATGGTAAGGCCATAACACACCTGAGGGGACTGTTAGACACCCAAGTGGAGATGTTGAATAGGGACTTCAGTATATAAATACAAAGTCTCGAGAAGCAATCAGGTTTGGAGATGTAAAATTAGTGCATAAATGATTTTGCCTTGATCTTCGGTTTTCATTTTGTGGGTTCATAGAGTTATTAATTATTTAATTAATAAGCTTGATCTAATGATCACGTATTGTATCCCCAAATTGCAGAATATGTTTTATTTTTAAACACTCTTAGAAAATTTACAAAAATTGACCATATATTGGGACATAAAACAAATTTCAGTAAATTTTAAAAGATTGATTAGAGACATATCTCTGATCTGAATGATGTTAAGGAACAAAAAGGGAATTTGAAAAAATATATAAGGAACATTAGAAACACACTGTTAAATAACTTGTGGTTCACAGGAGGACTTATAATAATAATTAGAGATTATTTAGACTGGAACAATAATAAAAATCACAGACACAGAATATCGAAACATATAAGAGCAGCCAAAATAGTACTTAGATAAAAATTTGTAGCTTTAAACATTAATATTAGAAAAGAAGAATGTATTAAAGCCACCGAAGAACCAACATGAGAAGTTAGAAAAGAATAACATAATAAAGTCAAAGAAAGTAAAGGAAGGAAATAAGAGTAGAATTTAATAAACTAGAAAATAAACACAGAATGTAGAAAACCAGCCGAATCAAATGGTGGTTTTGAAAAGACAAGTTAAAGTGATAAACCTCTGGCAGGACTAATCAAATAAACAAGGAAAAAATAAACCGGATCATTGTTCTGTATCCAGCCAAAATATATTTTGAAAACAAAGATAAAATAAAGACTTGCTCAGATATACAAAAGCTGAAAGAATCATTACCATCAGATCTTCACTGGAATAAATGTTAAAAAAAAAAAAAAAAAGTATTTTAGCCAGAACTAAATGACACCAGGTAGAAATCTGGATCTAAACAAAGGAATGAAGAGCTCTGGAGGTAGTAACTATATGGTCAAATAAATACTTGACTCATATTTAATTCTTTTAAAAAGAATATTGACTGTTTAAAAATAAAAACAAAGTCGTATGTGCTTTGTAACATATGTAGAAATAAAATTCATGACATAATAGCCAAAGACTGGGAGGGGAGAAATGGAATTATAATGTTCTTAGGCTATATGTGAAATGTTATAATAGCGCTTGAAGATAAGCTGATAAATATTCATACTGTAAACTCTAAAGTAACCACTAACATAGCCAAGCAGAGCTAAGCAAAGATTTTTTTCTGTCTATAAATGAGATAGCCTCTTACATTAGACTGGGAAACCATTCTCCTCACTTGACCTCAGGACCTCACTTTGGATAACAACAACAAAAAACCCATTAAGATGTTTTCCTAAGCAAAGATACCAACCTCTTGATCCTTGGCTATCATCACTACAAGCAAACCAGGTTTTGAAATGACGGTTTTCTTAGGCAGGACTTCGACCCCGACTTATCTCAGTAAAAAGAAAGAGGTCAACAGAAAATTTTGTATTCCCCGTCCAGAGCAGCCCATTCATGTACATATTGAATCTTCCCTAAAAAGTATAATTTTCCTTTGGGCAGGGACAGAATGTTATTTAAATAGTGTTTATCTTTCAATCCCACAGAGTACTCCTCATTTTGATTTGTATCTCTGCTCACTAAATATTTGCCGAATAAATGAATGATTGGCTACATGTTATTTAAAGACTTGTGGAAACAGTATAAATGAAACAGAGATGGGAGGGCCCCCTGTCCCTGCCACATTCCATGGTAGTTAGAAGTCCATCTTCTTAGAATGCGTCACGTGACTGGGCTCGTTCTGCCGTGCTTCTTTTGAGCTGTGTCATGACACTTGCTACTTTCATTTTTTTTTTTTTTGGTCATTTTTATCCTGGGCTCAATTCGCAAAATCATCTGTATTTCTAATTATCTTACTCATCAAATATTACTGCCTATTCTGCACAGACTTATGTGTGAAGAGAACTATCATTCCCTACCTTCAACACTGAATTAAAAAATACATTACTTAAATTATTTGCCTAGTGTTAAGGTCCCTACTCTGAAGAAGTTCAAAACAGGTTTTTAAGGGACTAAAGAAGTAGAGAAAATATAGTTGAGCAACTTTTAGTTTCTTTCTGTTTCCCCTAGAAACATTTATTTTCCTTCTTTGTAAGATACAAATAATAATGTTTTCAAATGCTAGGTTATATGGTTAAATTCATTGCTCTTTTTTTCATGTGATAAATAATTATGACTTATAAATAAATATTATGCCAATACTCTTTAAGAAAAATTTTAACATGCAATAATGTCATATAATATTTAAATGACATATGATTTTACAAATAAAGTTATTGTGGTTTTTATATGAATGAATGGGACAGAAAAGAGTGTGAAGAATGTCTTCTACACATTTCAAATGGGACATGTGTTGTTCTCTACCCATGACTCTGGATATAGTGTCTGAGGGTGGAAGGTTGGGGTTGGGGGACAAAGAAAGAAAATGGGATTAAGAAGATCAAGATTAAAGTGGACTAAGAAGGTGGGAGGGGCTGTGCTGTGGGCCCTTCTGACCTTTCTTCATTGGCTCCTTAACTAGCCACTCCTTGAATACTGGAGTCCTGAAGATCTGTCCTAGCATATCTCTGCTGCCTACTCAGACCATGTGGGAAAATTTTCATTGGCTTTGGGGTCTTCAACCAGCATTGAAATGCAGTGACACCACCTCTATAATTCTGGCCCAGATACTTTTCATGAACATAAAATCTATATTCCCAGTTGCCAGAGGACATACCCAATCTGATTTCTCTCCCATAGAGCAGGGGTTGGCAAACTACAGTGTATGGGCCAATTCTTGCCTGCCACCTGTTCTTATACAGCCTTCAAGCTAAGAATGGTTTTTATATTTTTAGTTGTTGAAAAAAATCAAAAGAATATTTCATGACATGTGAAAGTTATGTGAAATCCAAATTTCATTGTCCACAAATTAAATATTCTTGGAACACAGCCATGCTTGTTCATAGGGACTGGTGGCTGCTTTTGAGCTACAATGGCAGAGTTGAGTAGTTTCAAGTAGTTATAACAGTCCATATGGCTCACAAAGCCTAAAATGCTTACTGTCTAGGTCTTTATAGAAAAAGTTTGTCTATCTTTGCTTTAGAGTACAACTCAAATGATGCTATGTAATTTCCTTTTTTTCCCCTTTTCCACCCCCTGCCACTTTCCAAGCGTAGATCTTAAGAAGTGATGTAGCTTCAACCCTGTTGAGTAGAATCCTCCATGTTGAAGCCTTCAGGCACCATAGAAGCAGTCTGAATGCCTTGGGGCCACCATGTTGTAAAAATGCTTAAACCAGCTGACATAGAAAGTCCCTAAGACTACCAAAGAGCGCTTCCCCATTCCCCTGCCCTGACCCCAGCACATCCACACTGCAAGTATGTTATAGACTCCTCAGCCAGAACTGCCCAGCTAAGCCTTTCCTGAATTCCAGACCCACAGAAACCGTGGGCAACAATGAGATGAATGTTGTTGCTTTAAGCTGCTATATTTTAGGGTGATTTGTTATGCAGCAAGAGGTAAATCAAACACTGTCACTCGTTTCATCTTGGCTACTGCAACATCTTCTTCCTTGCTCCCCTTAGTTTATTTGTACATTGTGTTGTCATTTGCAATCATCTTTTCCTTCCTTTGAAAGAATATTTTGCATCCCAGTCCTTGCTATGCCTTCCTGTAGGTGAAGTAGACTTCCTTATTCCTTTGTTTATCTTGGCCACGTGGCTTACATGGGCCCTTGGAAATGTGAGTGGATGTAAACTCTAAGCAGGTGCTTTTAGAGATATGGGAAATTTACTTCATGCCCTCTGCCAGGAGAATGATGCATCTCCAAGAGGGGCTGATCCTTCAGCCTGAGTACCAGGATGAGGAGAAATGTGGGGCTGGTGCACAGTCTACCTGCAACCTAATGCAGATCCTCAGTTGATCCATTACTGACATGCAGCACCAATGAAAAATAACCTTTATGGTTGCCAATAGCTGAGATTTTTGAAGTTACTTATTCCTCAGCATGACTGTAGCATAATGAGCTTCTACCTGCTGAGAGCCTGAGCATATATAGAATACATTGCATTGCATTGCTTCTGTTCTTTAGCATGGCTTAGGAGCCCTTCGTGATCTGGTCTCTCATCTCCTGCCATGAACTGAGTCTCTTCCCAGCAGTTTCATGTTTATGTGTCCTTTGCACACACTATTTCTTCTGCCTGGAATGCTCTTGGTTGCCTATCAAATTATGTGTAATTCTTTAAAACTTCCCTGAAGAGACCGTCTCTTTGGTCTCCCCCTAGACGCCCCCCCCCACCCGCAGTGATCGCTCCTAGTATCTTCCGCATTTGCTCACATGCCAATGAGCACCTATCGATATTTGTTTACCAGTCTGACTCCCCTCCTAGATTATAATCCCCTTGACAACCGAAGAATGTCTCTTTTGTGTTTGTTTTACATCCCTAGACCACAGTGCAAAGCCTAACATTGATGAGTACTCAAAGTATGTTCGTTGAATGAGTGACTGAGGCAGAGGAATCCTTGAGGGTGAGGGATAAGATTGAAGTTTAGGGCAAATCTGGTTTACAGCCTCTGTCACTTCTTACCTCTAGCATTTTTCTATAGAACAAATCAGGTTAAAGTAGCATTAAAGGCAAGCTTGAAGGATAAAGGAATCACAAAAATTTATTCTGAAGACTATTATGGTCTTAGGAATTTTGAGGTTGATTTTATGTATATAAAGCTCAGTTGGTTGATGGGTTGGTTGGTCGGTTGATTTATTTGGCCACCACTCATAATCTCTTCCTCTCCCTATAGCAGTCTTCTTATTGTCAGTTCCATAATCATTAAATTCCACACAGTCACCCCATTTGCACACCTTCAAAGAACCATCCTGGGTTCTTGCCAGGGCAGGCATTTCTAATTCACCTACTAATTTAAACCCTTTGGTTGTCTCTATCAGAGTCTTGGGTGCAACTTTGTGAGAGAAGGCAGTTCAGAGGAATGCCTAGTGAGGATCAGATCCAACTCAGGAAGAGCAGAGGTGAGGGGACGGAGCCTCTTCCATCTTTTCATGCCCACGGCTCATTGTGTTGAGCCATAGGCCATGTGCTGATTGATGACTACTGGTTTTCTAGGAGAATGGGCTTATCATATTAGCACCACGGGGACATGCTGAGCAACCTTAGGTGAGTCTTAAATTTTCTTTTAAAACTGTATATGAAAATAGCATAGTAACCATCAGAGATTGTGAGTATTAATTGGACATGTACTTGTTTTATTTGACCCTAAGCCTGACTCTGCCTCTAGCTAGTTCTTTGGGCTTCAGCAAAATAAAGTGATTTGGAAGAAACTGAGAGCTAATGTTCCCTTAAACCTTCAAGAGTCTAAGATTCATAATGGATTTAGCAGCTGCAGGATTTTGATGATGTGCCCAGAAATACACATCACAATTGGATCAAGATTGTGAATGCACTTATCTTTAAATAAGGATGGATGGGGGGATCTGATGAAATTTTGGTGAGAATAAAATAAAATGCTGGATATGAACATGCTTTGAAAATGTTTATGCATTTTATACAAAGTCCTGCTCAATATTGAAGAGTAAAATATCACATCCAGTAACTTCCTGTCATCTTAACAAAATTGATAATTATTTTTACCCAAAGAGAAATAGCTGAAAACAAGTTCTGTTGAGAGATACTATTAAAAATATAGTGTTCCTCACATTATTCATAGTCTCCCACTCCTTCCTTGCTTTATGTATCAGTGATTGTCCTCCCCTTCTGACCAGTCTACAAGCTGCAAACCCAGAGTTGCTCCAGACACACCCTCTCCTGCACTCCCATTCCTGGACCACTTGGCTCAGTACCTCCCCCTTAGTCCAAGCTGCCATCAGCTCTTGCTTGGCCTTAGCTTAGTGCCCCAACCTACCACCCTCAGTCCCTTCTCCATACTTCAAATCTGTTCTGATCCCTTTTGAGGCTCCTCATTGGCCTTAGGGAAAAAGCACAACCCTTTAGCACTACTGGGTGGACTCCACAGTCCCGTCAGCCTTCAGGGTTCTGGCCACGCTGGCCTTCTTTCAGTCTTTCTGTCCATGCTTCCTCCCACTGCAGGGCCTTCCTTCATGCAATTTCCGAGCCTGACAGCTTCCGTAGCATCTCCCCTCCTAACTAACTCCCACTCATCTTTCAAGCAGCCCCAGTGTCATTTCCTCAGGAAAGCTTTTTCTTGGACTTCCTGATGGGTTATGACCTCTCACAACCCATATATGTATCTAACATTTATTTGTGTGATTAATAAATTAAAAATGATAATTTTCATGAGACTAGTCACCGTGTTTATTTTTGTTTATCATTTAAATCCCTGACATCTAACAGAGTAGGAGTTCAATACACACACACATGCACGTGTGTGTGTGTGTGTGTATATGTATGTTTTTTTTTTTTTTTTATCATTTAAATCCCTGACATCTAACAGAGTAGGAGTTCAATACACACACACATGCACGTGTGTGTGTGTGTGTATATGTATGTTTTTTTTTTTTTTAAGAATGAAAACTGTTAAGCGTTGTTCTTTTCCCTAGTCCTCCTTTGATTCACAAATACCCTAGGATCAGAATACCCGAAGTTCTCAGATCTGTTTCCTCAGTGGAAATCATCACTGAGACAGGCAGTGAAATCATTTGGTACCTAGAATTATAGGAAAGTCAGAGTGCAGAGTGAATACTGATAGGAGATATGAAAAGTGTGGATGATTAGTGATATGCACCTACTTCTCCAGTGCCTAGGACAAGTTCTGCATCTTGGTTTATCTGATAAGAAATCCTGCGTGGAAAAAGTGCATTCTCCCATTGGTCCCTAAGCTATAAGGGCCCTTCCCGTCCTGAAAACCGAAAGGAAGAAAATTCACATAGCCTTGGAATAATTAAAATAATTACCTGAGGGTGACCAGAATAATGATGGGCCTGCTCTAACTTTCACCCATGTGAGTAAGGCAAAATTAGCCCACTAAAATTGTGAGACAGGGATTAAAGTTGATTTCTCTTTGATTTTCCTTGTGCCCTTAAGTTCTAAGTAAGTCCTGCATATCCAGTGAAATTGTTACATTTGTGCATGGTATTTCTTACCCTTACATCTCTCCTCAAAAGATACTTCTATTTAATCTCCTAGCCTCATTCAGAACCTGGACCAACCTTCCACCCTTCTTTCTTTCAGCTCTAGGAATTTCACTTTCTGATTTTCTTTCAGACTCACTGGCTGCTTTTTTCAAATCCCTTTACTACCTTCTCCTTCTCTACTAAACTGCTAAATTATGCCCCAGGGCTCAGGTCTCAGCTCTTTTATCTTCTCAGAGTGATTTCATTTGGAAACATGGCTTTAATTATCATTTATTAACTGAATAGCTTCCAAATTTATGTGTCTAATTTTGACTTCCCTTTTGATTCCCAGATTTGCATAAATAAACAAACAAACAAAAATTCTTAACATCTCCGCTTGGGTGTGGTGCTGGGTATTTTCCATTTTCCCATCCAGGTCCACTCTGCATCCATCTCTTTACTGTTCTGTGCTTTGGGAGGCTGGCTCATATGGGCTGCGTCACCAGGCTCTCTTGTCCTCTGGCTTCCTGTTGGGTTTGCCCCATGGGAGTCATTAGCAATAGATGGGAAGGCAGGGGACAGTGAGGTTGTGTATGCCTTCTCTTGTCTTTTTTCCTGCCTGCTCACTGTGGGTTAGATGTTTCCCTCTATTGAATTTAACCCTCTTCAATAGCTACAGCTACTCTCTCTGCCTTCTGGTTAGCCCACTTTTTCCCCTAATTGTCTCAAAAACCTAGTGATAATAACTGTTTTGTGCTGTGGCCTGTCCCACACTGCTTCACCACCCATGGTTGGGGTTTTGGGGTTTTTTTTGTTTGTTTGTTTGTTTGTTTTTTTGGTCCATGGTCTTATAATAGTCACTTCATTAAACTCCGTCCCTTTATCTAGTGTACATCTGTTTCCTGCCTCATTCTGACTGATACGGACATCTGTTAGACATCTCAAGATTCACCATAGCCAAAGTAGAATTCATATTCTTCTGAATCTCCTAGTTTTCCCCAGCACTGGACATAGAACCAGCTTGTATAACTCCTTGTTCATGCCATGAACAGGCTGAATTCTATTATATCAGCATTTGTCTTGGTCCTCAGTTTTTGCTTTGCTTTTTTTGGAGACAGGGTTATCCTGTTCTGTCTCCAAGGGTGGAGTGCAGTGGCACAAATACAATTCACTATAGCCTCAAACTCCTGGGCTCAAGCAGGGAATCCTCTCACTTTAGCCTCCCCAGTAGCTGGGACTACAGGCATATGCCACCATGCCTGGCTATTTTTTTTTTTTTTGTAGAGAAAAGGTCTTGCTATGTTACCCTGGCTGGTCTTGAACTTCTAAGCTCAAGTGATCCACTTGCCTTGGCCCCCCAAAATGGTGGAATTATGGGCATGAGCCACCACATCCAGCCACTCTCAAGGCTTTTATACAGAGGTTGATCATCCATTGACTCTCCATCTGTAACAATGACAATGTATAATTAGAAGATTGGGGCTTTTCTTGAATACTGTTTGGTCTAACTGCAATAAGAATTTCCTTACATTTCTTACTATCCCTTAATGCCATAACCTTATGCATCTTTGTATCATTATGTAGCTTACTATTTGAAATACAATAGATATCCCAAAAAGTATATGTCATATTTATGAATTAAGGTTTGTTAAGTATTGATCTAGTTAATTGGGACCCTTTTTGTTCTTATGCATTTAAACTTTTAATAAAAGGCTACAACTTTTATCTGATAGTGCTGTGCATTTACTACAATCGTAACTTACCTAGTGGTAATTCCATCTCACCCTTAGTATTCTGTAGCTTTTAGTTTGGTTTCCTCTAAAGTGCAAGGAATAAGAATTCAGTAGGAATGCTTTTTGCTTTTGAGTTGTTTCTGAGTGGAATGAAGTTTACAAAACTACTGGGAGACTTCTACATGAACAGCTGTTGTGTGACCCTGTGGAAGGAAATGTGCATTTAAAAAAAGGCAAACTATAAACAATAAACATGCTGGGAGGTCAAACTGAGAAGAGGAAAAGGAAGGCTGGGAATAGGAGAACTGAGACCAGGGAATATTTCACACTAGATCTGAAGCAGCTAAGCATTTTTCCTGATGTCTTTAAGAGAAGTTTTAGCCATTTATGGCAAAGAGATGATTGTGGCTATTTATGAACATCACGTTGCTACGTGACACCATGGGATGAGCACCATGCTAACCTATCACTTACTGATTTCCAGAACTAGCAGTGGGGGGCTATATGGGGGCGGGGATAGAATTCAGAAAGGAACATACTGGCATTATTATGAGAAGTATCTGGGGTTGAATGAATCAGCTTTAGGAAAGCCTTCATTTTTCTCTCTCCATTCTGGTAAAATGATCTGTTTAGAATCTTAGGTCCAACCTTTCCCCTGCTCTCTCATTTGGGCCCCCTTGTTGCTAGCAGCCTTTTTCCCCCTCTATTATGACATTTAGCCTCCTCTGGGAGAAAAGCAAATTTGCTTCCTGCAGAAGCCAAGTTGGGAAGTCACCAGGGAGGAAGCCAAGAAGTCAGGCTCTCGATACAGCAAGTCTGAGAACAGGCATTTTCTTCTAAGTCTTCCACACACAGCGTGGGAATGTGTGGGAGGCCGGGCGTCTGTGCTTGAGTGTAAGTCGGGACGTCAAGAAAATGATGCTGTGCGTGATATGGCTGACTCTCAGTCAGCTGGCCACCTGCCAGATGCCAGCTGTCTTAGCAGCTATTTAAATACATGTTTAGCCATTCTGAAATAATAGTGACTTGAGGCAAAGTCAACCACCATTTTAAAAAGCATCTATTGAGTACTAGGCTCACCGTGTTCATTTAACTAATAAGAATGGATTTAGCTTGAGAATACAACTGGCTAGAATCAGTAAATGGCCACTTGTGGGATATGAACCAGCATCCTGTGGGTATCAACAAGGTACACATGCAGTGGGGCAGGATGGTGTGTGGGCATGTGTTATGTAGGCTATGTTTCCCAGAGGCTACTCCCACCTTAGGGACAAGAGTGTGAGTGTAATTAAAAGGTAGGTGTTTTCTGAGCCTTGTCTAAAGCACTTACTGGAAGTGGGAATGCTTTTTCACCCCACTATCACTGAGGTTGCAATGAGTCTAATGCATCTCCTAGCAACCCATGACTTTGTACCAACCAGGTCCCTTCCCCCTGTTACTGCTATTCGTTGAAGAACAATGCTGATGCTATTCTCTCTCACCTGCCTTCACCTGACTTCTGCTGCTGGTGTCTCCTCCTCTCTGGTAGCTCCACTGAAATTCTGCAAATTGAAGAAGACATTGTCTTCAGGGATACTAGTTAAATACCACCCCGTCTAGAGGACCCACAATTTACCTTTATGTAAAACCAGAAAACAAAATGCCTCCCACCATGAAGAGCAAACAGATGGCCCCTCTGGCATGGACCACTGAGAAAAACATGTCCCTTCCTCCCACTGACACCACCACCCACCCAGGCAAATGGCTTGGCAGAGAAACCAGAGTTGGGGTTCTGGCTGTGTTCATCCCCTCAGCCTGATTCGTGCCCTGTACAAACCATATGTGGTGGCCTTGTGTTTGTTTAACTGAGATTAGATGCTAGTGTAAAAAGAAGTTCTGTTAGGGAAAATTTCAATCCTATACGAAATAGATGGAATAAGAGGAATTAGATAAAGCACTCAGTATGCAAATCACTCATCTTCACCAACTTTCAGCTGATGCCTCCTCTTTCTTATATGTACCTTAACTCCATTTCCCCAAGTATTCTAAGGAAGATTCTAAAAAGATTGCATTGAATCTGTATCATTTCTTCTGTAAATCTTTCAGTATGTATCTCTAAAAGATCATGACTCCTATAAAAATATAAACAATACCATTAGCATACACCAAGCCAACAGTAATTCCTTAATATTGGCAAATATCCAAGTTGATGTTCATATTTTCTTGTTTGTCTCATAATTTTTTAACAACTTGCTTGAGTCAGGATCCTAATAAGGTCCATAATTTGTGATTAGTTCGTATGTCTCTTAGATATCTTTTAATTTGTTTTATTTTTTCTGCCGTGCAAATTTTTGTTGAAGAAACAAATTTATTTGCTCTGTAGTTTTCCACAGTCTGGATTTTACTGATTTCATTTAAGTGATGATTTAACATATTCCTGTATGTACTCATCTAAGTTGAAAATTGGGTATACAGTCTTAGTCAGTGCAGGTTGGTGTTTTCTGGATGAGATGACGTCATGGGTATCAGGAGATGCAGAATATGTCGTTGTTTTTCTCTTTGTGATATTATCAGCCATGAATGTTCACTGTCTGGTTCCATTAATTCATTAATGACTGCAAATAGCGCTTTTCTAATTCCTTGTTGATGAACTGGAATGCTTCTGTAAAGGGAGAGTTCTCTCAGCAAACATTTAGTTATCCTGAAGTTTAGATCATATAGAAAAGGCAGAATAGGCCGGGTGCAGTGGCTCATGCCTGTAATCCCAGCACTTTGGGAGGCTGAGGCGGGTGGATCACCTGAAGTCAGGAGTTCAAGACCAGCCTAGGCAACATGATGAAACCCCATCTCCACTAAAAATACAAAATTCGCCGGGCACTGTGGCATGCGCCTGTAGTCCCAGCTACCCGGGAGGCTGAGGCAAGAGAATTGCTGGAACCCAGGAGGCAGAGGTTGAGCGAGCTGAAATCACACCACTGCATTCCAACCTGGGTAAGAGGGTGAGACTCTGTCTCAAAAAAAGAAAAAGCAGAATAAATGTTTGATTCTTTTCCTTCATTTACCAGTTTTCAAAATAGTGAGGTGGTTCCCTACAGTTCTTTAAAAGTAGCCAATGAGATTTGCGGTTTTGTCTTTTTTTAATAAATAAACTCTTGGATGAAATGCTCATATTTGACGTGTTTCAGTTCATTACAGACACTATCTTTATTGATGTTTAAAGTATCCTATCATTGGTATTATTGGTCAGTGGAAACTCGCATAATGTGGCTTTTGCAATATTGCCTTTTTGTTTTTGTTGTTGTTATACTTTCATTTATTTGTTCATTCATCAGTCATCAAACCTTCCCCTACTACTTTGAATGTCCATTTCTACATTTATTATTGTCATTCTACAAGGTGGAGCTTACTTTTTTCCACCTTTGTTTGTTACTTCTTTTTCAGAAAAAACCTTCACTTTGTCGGTTTTTTCATTATGTTGTGTCACCGTTTTTAAGTTATGACACATTATTACTGTTATTTATCTGCTGCTCTGTTGTCCCAGATGTGGCCAGTAGGAGCCCCTTCCAACTAATTTATTCTGTGCCTTTTGACCTGTGCCCATCATGCTTTAAGCATTTCCTTTCCTTCTGACACAACAGATATTTCAGGCTCATTTGAACATTTTCTGTCCCAACCCTGAAACCAGTCAAGTTCCAGTTAGCTCTAATACCTATCAGTGGAGAATGGTATTTAGAAATTAAGATCCGAGTACTAGGTGCCTTGCTGTTATTGAGATACTGCTGCTCCTGGCCTCCTCAGTAGACAGATCCAGGAATATACATACATACACATATATACGTGTTCGCACATTTACATCTCTATTTCTGTATCTTTCTCTCTATATATATGTATTTAGAAAACACAACTTTATTCTGATATCTCTGATTCTATTTCAACACAACAGGATTCATTCTAGCCTTCCTCCTTCCCATGCTTAAGTCCCTTCAACAATGAGAAAACTTAGATCCAATTATCATCAACATTTGTACTTAGTTGCTCAGTCTTCTTACACTCGACTTAGCACATATTCTTTGTGTATCCACTATCTGCTTCTGAGATGCTACTGCCCTCGTTGGCATAGTTTTCTTGCATGGGTCCCTAGCATCCCCAGGGATACCAGCTGCATCATCTTCACCCGGTTCCCTGACCTTTAAAAATCTTGAGATTAAACTAGGAAGGAAGAGAGGGAGGAAAGAGGTGGGAAGAAAAGAGAAAGAAAGGGAAGAAAAGATATAAGAGGGAAGGAGGAAAAGACAGAGGGAGAGACAGGAAGTAAGTAAATGTTTCTGTTTTACAAAAAGGATCCAACAAAATTAAGCTCTTCAAAGAGTCCATGTATTTAAAAGGCTAAGAGCTACTACTTATATAACTTGTAGGAGCATGGTTTAATGTTTTGGAATTCTCAGATGAGAAAAGTATATTTTAAGAGAGCAGGGTACTATGGTTTCAGATGTTCTGAAACCATAATTTTTAGAGCCATGGTTAGAGTAGGGGACTAAATTATCCAGGTAATAAGTTAAGATTTACTGGAATGTGGTAAGAAAATGATACAACTTCTATGTATATTCATTTTTTTCATATGTTCATTGATTGCATAAATGTCTTCTCTTGAGAAGTGTCTGTTCATATCCTTTACCCACTTTGTGATGGGGTTGTTTTTTTCTTGTAAATTGGTTTAAGTTTTTAGATTCTGAATAGTACCCCTTTGTCAGATGGGTAGATTGTAAAAAAAATTTTCCCATTCGTTGGTTGCATGTTCACTCTAATGATAGTTTATTTTGCTGTGCAGAAGCTCTTAACTTTAATTAGACACCATTTGTCTATTTTGGGTTTTGTTGCCATTGCTTTTGGTGTTTTAGTCATGAAGTCCTTGCCTATGCCTATGTTCTGAATGGTATTGCCTACGCTTTCTTCCAGGGTTTTAATTGTGTTAGGTTGTATGTTTAAATCTTTAATCCATCTTGAATTAATTTTTGTATAAGGAATAAGGAAGGGATCCACTTTCAGTTTTCTGCATATGGCTAGCCAGTTTTCCCAACACCATTTATTAAATAGAGAATCCTTTCCCCATTGCTTGTTTGTGTCAGGTTTGTCAAAGGCCAGATGGTTGTAGATGTGTCATCTTACTTCTGAGGCCTCTGTTCTGTTCCATTGATATGTATCTCTATTTTGGTACCAGTACCATGCTGTTTTGATTACTGTAGCTTTGTAGTATACTTTGAAGTCAGGTAGCGTGATATCTCCAGCTTTGGTTTTTTGTTTGTTTGTTTGTTTGTTTGTTTAGGATTGTCTTGGTTATGCAGGTTCTCTTTTGGTTCAATATGAACTATAAGGTGGATTTTTCCAATTCTGTGAAGAAAGTCAGTGGTAGCTTGATGGGGATAGCACTGAATCTATCAATTACTTTGGGCAGTATGGCCATTTTCATGATATTGATTCTTTCCAACCATGAACATGGAATGTTTTTCCATTTGTTTGTGCCCTCTCTTATTTCTTTGAGCAGTGGCTTGTAGTCCTCCTTGAAGAGGTCCTTAACATCTCTTGTTAGTTGTATTCATAGGTATTTTATTCTCTTTGTAGCAATTGTGAATGGGAGTTCACTCATGACTTGGCTCTCTGTTTTTCTGTTCTTGGTATGTAGGAATGCTTGTGATTTTTGTACATTGATTTTGTATCCTGAGACTTTGCTGAAGTTGTTTATCAGCTTAAGGAGATTTTGGGCTGAGATGATGGGGTCTTCTAAATATACAATCATGTCAACTGCAAATAGAGACAATTTGATACCCTCTTTTCCTAATTGAATATCCTTTGTTTCTTTTACTTGCCTGATTGCCGTGGCCAGAACTTCCAATACAATGTTGATTAGGAGTGGTGAGAGAGGGCATCCTTGTCTTGTGCAGGTTTTCAAAGGGAATGCTTCCAGTTTTTGTCCATTCAGTGTGATACTGTCTGTGGGTTTGTCATAAATAGCTCTTATCATTTTGAGATACATTCCAATGATACCTAGTATATTAAGAGCTTTTAGCATAAAGGGCTGTTGAATTTTGTTGAGGACTTTCTCTGCATCTATTGAGATAATCATGTGGTTTTTGTCTTTGATTCTGTTTATGTGATGGATCATGTTGATAGATTTGCATATGTTGAATCAGCCTTGCATCCCAGGCATGAAGTTGACTTGATCATGATGGATATGCTTTTTGATGTGCTGTTGCATTTGGTTTGCCAGTATTTTATTGAAGATTTTTGCATCAATGTTCATCATGGATATCGGCCTGAAATTTTCTTTTTTAGTTGTGTCTATGCCAGGTTTTGGTATCAGGATGGTGTTGGTCTCATGAAATGAGTTAGGGAGGATTCCCTCTTTTTGTATTGTTTGGAATAGTTTCAGAAGGAATGGTACCAGCTCCTCTTTGTATGTCTGGTAGAATTCTGCTGTGAACTCGTCTGGTCCTGCACTTTTTTTGGTTGGTAGGCTGTTTAATTGCTTCCTCAGCTTCAGACCTTGCTTGTTATTGGTCTATTTAGGGATTCAACTTCTTCCTGGTTTAGTCTGGGAGGGTGTAAGTGTTCAGGAATTTATCCATTTCTTCTTGATTTACTGGTTTATGTGCATAGAGGTGTTTATAGTAATGTCTGATGGTAGTTTGTATTTCTGTGGGATAGGTGGTGATATCTGCTTTATCATTTTTTATTGCATCTATTCAATTCTCTCTCTTTTTTTATTAGTCTGTGTAGTGTTCTATCTATTTTGTTGATCTTTTTTAAAAAAACTAGCTCCTGGATTTATCGATTTTTTTGAAGGTTTTTTTTTTGTGTGTGTGTGTTTTCTGTCTCCTTCAGTTCTGCTCTAATCTTAGTTATTTCTTGTCTTCTGCTAGCTTTTGAGTTTGTTTGATCTTGCTCCTCTAGCTCTTTTAATTGTGGTGAGACATCTCACACCAGTTACAATGGCAATCATTAAAAAATCAGGAGACAACAGATGCTGGAAAGGATGTGGAGAAATAGGAACGTTTTTACACTGTTGGTGGGAATATAAATTAGTTCAACCACTGTGGAAGACAGTGTGGCAATTCCTCAAGGATCTGGAACTAGAAATACCATTTGACCCAGGAATCACATTACTGGATATATACCCATACCATTTGACCCAGGAATCACATTACTGGATATATACCCAAAGGATTATAAAACATTCAACTATAAAGACACATGCACACGTATGTTTATTGCAGCACTGTTCACAATAGCAAAGACTTGGAATCAACCCAAATGCCCACCAAAGATAGCCTGGATAAAGCAAATTTGGCACACATACACCATGGAATACTATGCAGCCATAAAAAAGGATGAGTTCATGTCCTTTGTAGGGACATGGATGAAGCTAGAAATCATCATATTCAGCAAACTGACATATGAACAGAAAACCAAACACCGCATGTTCTCACTCATTAGTGGGTGTTGAACAATGAGAATACATGGACACAAGGAGGGGAACATTACACACTGGTGCCTGTTGGGGAGTGGTAGGGTTAGAGGAGGGATAAAAAGAGGTTGGGGAATGGAAGAGGGCTAACTTTAGGAGAAATACCTAATGTAGGTGATGGGGGGATGGATGCAGCAAACAACTATGACTCATGTATACCTATGTAACAAACCTGTACGTTCTGCACATGTACCCCAGAACTTAAAGTATAAAAACAAAAAGAAATAAGAAAACAAATAAATAAATAAACCTTCACGGAGGAATCCAAGGGAATAAAAAAAAAAGCAACCACTTTCCGAAGAACATTGTGCTATAGAGAGAATGTTGAAGGAAGCATTTGTAAAACATTTCCATCATTTTAACATTTTTGTTGTTGCACATATCAGGTTAACACAAAGTCTCTCATCTGCAAGACAGTTACAAATAAGAAATTATAGTTTTTTACCTACTTAAATCTTTTTAGCTGAAAAATATTTATTGAGTCTTGAAGCCATTTGTTAAAAATGAAAAAAGCACCATCTTCTAATTGTTTGCCCAAAGTAGCAGAAATGAATATTAGCTAACTAAATTTTCTCCTCCCTCCAAAAACGTTTGCATAATTGGTAGATGGGATTTTAAAAATAACAAGTGTTATTTAATAAATATTACCGATGATGAACTTCTTTAATTTGGATTTGCAGCTTTGTGCATTTTTTTCTTTTCCTTTTTTTTTTTTTTTTTTTTTTTTTTTTTTTTTTTTTTTTTTTTTTTTTTTTTTTTTTTTTTTTTTTTTTTTTTTTTTTCTTTTTGAGACAGTGTCACTCTGTCATCCAGGCTGGAATGCAGTGGCATGATTGTAGCTCACTGCAGCCTCAAATTCCTGGGCTCAAGTGATCCTCCCACCTTGGGTTCCTCCATAGCTGGGACCACATGCCACTGAGCTTGGCTAATCTTTTTTGTGTGAGACAGACTCTTGCTCTGTTGCCCAGACTGGAGTGCAATGGCATGATCTCAGCTCACTGCAACTTCTGCCTTTCAGGTTCAAGCAATTCTCCTGCTTCAGCTGCCCGAGTAGCTGGGATTACAGTTATGTGCCACAATGCACAGCTAAGTTTTGCATTTTTAGTAGAGACGAGGTTTCACCACATTGGCCAGGCTGGTCTTGAACTTCTGACCTCAAGTGATCTTCCCTCCTCGGTTTCCCAAAGTGCTGAGGTTACAGGCATGAGCCACTGTGCCTGGCCTAATCTTTTATTTTTTTATAGAGATGAGGTCTCCCTGTTATCTAGTCTGGTTTTGAACTCCTTGGCTTAGGCAATCCTCCTCCTTCAGCCTTCCATTGTGAATTTTTTCTAATTATAGCAGCCATTCACATCAATATAAAAATAAGTTGAACTTAGGATCAGGCATTTGAAACATATTCAGTAACTTGCTCACAATAATTTCTTAATGACATAAAAAGTGATTTTGTGCCATTTTAATAAATGTATTTAAAAGTATTGTTATGGCCAGGCACAGTGGCTTATGCCCATAATCCCAGCACTTTGGGAGACTGAGGCGGGGGGATCACCTGAGGTCAGGAGTTTGAGATCAGCCTGGCCAACATGGAGAAACTCTGTGTCTGCTAAAAATACAGAAATTAGATGGGTATTATGGCCCGTACCTGTAATCCCAGCTACTCAGGAGGCTGAGGCTGCAGGATCGCTTGAATCCAGGAGGTAGAGGTTGCAGTGAGCCAAGATCGAGCCACTGCACTCCAGCCTGGGTGACACAGTGAGACTCTGTCTCAAAAATAAGTAAATAAGCCAATAAATAAATAAATAAATGTGTTATTACTTCATATTTTTCTTTTTTAGGTGTTAGAATTCACACAATGTATAAGTATTGTGGCTTATATATAATTTAGAAATAAACTTACGTATATTAGAAGTAATGCCAAAAAATATTAGCTGATGAGTATGTGATCAAAAAAATTTTGATGCTAATCCCCTAGAGAATGTATCAGAGACAGCATACACACACACACACACACACACACACACACATACACACACACAGAGTTTATATTTCAAAGATAAAGTCAAACTATTTAAAAAACAGAGCTGAGTTAGCACTCCCTCAAATTGCAGAGCCAGGTGGAAGCTGGAGTTTCTGCTTCAAATTACTCCTCTTCTTTGCTTTCAGACAGGCGCCATGGTTTCCACCAAGCTCTCCTGAAGCCAGAGACATTTCCAACTGACCAGTAGTAATTAGGAGCACAAGCCTGGAGCCCTGGTAAAGCTGTGATCTCAGGGAAGTTATAGAAATTTTACACACTTCAGCTGTCTCATCTGTAGGATGGGCTAATAATAGTATTTCATTTATTTCTTTTTACTGGCTGACATCTTAGCACTCCTCCCAGTTACAGTTGTTGTCCCACCATCCATTCT
The DNA here is from genome assembly GCF_001604975.1 of Cebus imitator. Taxonomy (NCBI): domain Eukaryota; kingdom Metazoa; phylum Chordata; class Mammalia; order Primates; family Cebidae; genus Cebus; species Cebus imitator. The sequence continues at coordinate 830,534 of NW_016107385.1, forward strand.
GGGACTCTTCATGGAGCCAAAGGGTCCAGAAGTTCCCTGCCCCTGGCAGATGGAACATGAGTGGCTGTGGTTCCACTCATGGGCCCAGTCTTGGCAAGGCCAATGAGGGTTCTAGCTAGAGCAGTTTTGTAGTGTCACCTTCCCAGTCCTAGTTATTTTCCTTTCTTCTCAATTCTGTGAGCCAATCAATAGTCTTCAAATAAAACACTTTTGTGCCTGCGTTAGCTGGAATCACTTCTGATACTTGCATCCAAGGACTTTGAGAAGGGCACTATCTTGTTCTGGTTTTGTTGTTGTTCATTCTGTTTTTAATATATAAATAATTCAAATACTTTGTCCATTCTGTTTTTCATATATAAATAGTTCAAATACTTTTCTTGGCATACAGTGTTATGAATTTTAACATCTGTATGGATTAAAGCACCACTGCAATCAGGGTACAGAATAGTTCCATACCTGGCCAAACTCCTTCCTGCTCCCTCTATATAGTCCTGTCTGCCTACTTGCCCTCATGTGCACCACCCAGTGGTCAGCCTGGGTAGTGGTCTATCATTCGTTCAGCTGTCAGTCTTTTTGGTAGGCCAATTGCCATCAGATCCATACATGTACAACTAAAGGGTAAGTCCAGTAGTTCATGGGGTGACATTCCTGAACTCTTTCCTTTCTGCAATCTTCCAGTAATTTCTGGTTCTCAAGCTCTCCTCATTGGACCTTTGGCTAGCATGCAGAGGCTTTACTTACCCCACTCTGCCGTTCATGGGACTAAGTGGTGGAAGGTTGGTGAGAGAGACAAAAGGCAACAGGGTTTGCTTCAGTCTCTTGGGATCACAGCTTCATAGTTTGGGGAGGAAATCTCCCCTCTATCATAGTTTTGGCTCCTTTTGAATTGGAGCTTCTACCACTGTTGCCATGGGATTAGGGGGTGCAAGCAAAGAGAGAGATTGAAAAAGGGTGAGAGGACTTATACATCATCTTGGAGCTTTAGGGGTTCCCTTTTCTGCTCCTGAGCCAGATCTAGAGGCTTGCTCTTGGATCTCTAGAGAGAGATTATGGCAGTGCCTGCTCCGCAGTTCAAGACTGCATTAGGTTTAGCCTAGGGGATACCACAAAGAAAAAAATGGTAAACTCCACCAGTTTTGTGAAACTTTGAATTCTGGTCTTCCTCAATCTGTTTGCTATCGTTTACCTTGCAGAGTCCTCAAATAGGCTCATACACTCTGTCCAGAACTTATAGTTGTGTTTACTAAGAAACTTGTTTGGTTTTTGTAAGGATCCAAAGTAATATTGCAGGTATTATATCAGAATACCTGATATAAATGCAAAGATCCTTAAATATTATCTTTAACTCATTTATTCTGTTTAAGTTATTAACCAAAATTAATCAGAATACCTGATATAAATGCAAAGATCCTTAAATATTGTCTTTAACTCATTTATTCTGCTTAAGTTATTAACCAAAATTAATTAACATCGAATTTCTTTTAAATTATTTAATACCAAGAGATTGACTTAAAAATAATTTAAACTTAATTTAATTTAAATTTTAAACAATTTAAATGCCCAGGACTAGGTATGATATTATGTTCTTTTGAATAGAGTTTTCCTGAAATACTTTTTCTCCTCCCCCTCTCCATTTTAAACTTGGTTTAGTGGTAAGGTTTATTTATAGTTGTTATGTGCTATGATATTTATGTCACAGGAGAAAATGATTTGAAGATGTCCCTATCATTTGTAGATCGAAACTGAGAGGTGAGGAGTAGATGGGACAGGGAAGCTTTGGTTCAAGGATGGTGTTTTTCTTCCTTCAGAGTCCTCATTTGTGACCACAAGTTCATTAGTGTGGAGATTTCCAGAGGATTTTTTGTTTGTAACTTAAGTCAGTGATAAGAGAACAGGAATTAGAGTCTGAAAAATTCAGTTCATTTAGACTATGAGTTGACAAACTGTAGTTCATGAACCAAACAAATCTGCCCCACCCACAACCTGAAAATAAAACTTACACACATAAAGTAACAATGTAATACATAATGTAATTATAATTATACAGTAAATAAAGCTGTATTGGAACCTGCTCATACCCATTTCTTTGCATATTGTCTGTAGCCACTTTCCTGCCATAAGAGCAGAGTTTAGTAGTTGGAACATAATCCATCTTGCAAAACCTGAAATATTTACTATATGGCTCTTTACAGAAAAAGTTTGTGTGGAAAATCCAAAGTAATTGACAAAAATACTCCTGGAACAAACAAGTGATTATAACAAGTTTGGAGGATTAATATACAAAATATAGTTGCTTTTCTATATACCAGCAGTGAACAAATGGAATCTGAAATTTAAAACAGAATGCTATTTACATTAACACTTAGCTATAAGTCTTAAAAAATATGTACAAGATCTATATGAGGAAGATGACAAAACTCTGATGAAAGAAATCAAAGAAGATCTGAATAAATGGAGAGGTAGTTCATGCTCATGGATGAGAAGACTCCATATTATCAAGATGTCAGGTCTTCGTAACTTGATTTATAGATTCAGTGCAATTCCAGTCAAAATTCCATCAAGTCATTTGTAGATATTGACAAACTGATTCTAAAGTTTATATGGAGCAGTGAAAGACCCAGAATAGCCAACACAATATTGAAGGAGAAGAACAGAGTTGGAGGAATGACACTACCAAACTTCAAGACTTCCTGGAAAGTTACAGTAATCAAGATAGTGTGGTATTAATGAAAGAGTAAACAAATTAATGGAGTAGAATGGAGAGCCCAGAAATAGATCCATAATAAATACAGTGAACTGATTTTTTTTACAAATGAGCAAAGGCAATAAAATGAAACAACTGGACATCCATATACAAACAAATGAATTTAGACCTAAACCCTTCATTACAATTAACTAAAAATGGATCACAGACCTAAATGTAAAATGCCGGACTGTAAAACTCCTAGAAGGTAACACAGGAGAATCAAGATGACCTGGTTTGGTGATGACTTTTTGATGCAGTACCAAAGGCATAAGCCATGAAAGGAAGAATTGATAAGCTGGACTTGATTAATTTTTTTTTAGAAATCTGATCTGAAAAATACACTTCAAGAGAATGAAAAGACAAGCTGCATACTGGGAGAAAATATTTGCAAAAGACCTATCTGATAAAGGACTGTTATCCAGAATTAAAAAAAAAAAAAAAATCTGAAAGCTCAACAATAAGAAAACAAACATCCCAATAAAAAAATGGGCCAGGCCCAAACTAAATCCAACAGCACATCAAAAAACTTTTCCATCACAGTTAAGTCAGCTTCATCTCTGGGATACAAGGCTGGTTCAACATATGCAAATCTATAAACTTAATCCATCACATAAACAGAACCAAAGACAAAAACCATGTGATTATCTCAATAGATGCAGAGAAGGCTTTCAACAAAATTCAACAGCCCTTTATGCTAAAAACTCTCAATAAACTAGGTATTGATGGAATGTATCTCAAAATAATAAGAGCTATTTATGACAAACCCACAGCCAATATCATACATAATGGACAAAAACTGGAAGCATTCCCTTTGAAAACTTGCACAAGACAAGGATGCCCTCTCTCACCACTTCTATTCAACGTAGTACTGGAAATTTTGGCAAGAAAAAGAAACAAAGGTCATTCAATTAGGAAAAGAGGAAATCAAATTGTCTCTATTTGCAGATGACATGATTGTATACTTAAAAGACTCCGTTGCTTCAGCCCAAAATCTCCTTAAGCTGCTAAGCAACTTCAGCAAAGTCTCAGCATACAAAATCATTGTGCAAAAATCACAAGCATTCCTATATGCCGATAACAGAAAAACAGATAGCCAAGTCATGAGTGAACTCCCATTTACAATTGCTACAAAGAGAATAAAATACCTAGGAATACAACTAATAAGGGATGTGAAGGACCTCTTCAAGGAGAACTACATACCATTGCTCAAGAAAATAAGAGAGGACACAACTGGAAAAACATTCCATGCTCATGGTTGGAAAGAATCAATATCGTGAAAATGGCCTTACTGCCCAAAGTAATTTATAGATTCAATGCAATCCCCGTCAAGCTACCATTGACCTTCTTCGCAGAATTGGAAAAAAATAGCTTAAATTTCTATGGTACACAAAAAAAGTCAGCATAGCCAAGACAATCGGAAACAAACAAACAAAAAAAAAACTCAAAAAAACAAAAAACAAAGCTGGAGGCATCACGCTACCTGACTTCAAACTATACTACAAGGCTACAGTAATCAAAACAGCATGGTACTGGTACCAAAACAGATATATAGACCAATGGAACAGAACAGAGGCCTCAGAAATAACGCCACACATCTACAACCATCAGATCTTTGACAAACCTGATATGAACAAGCAATGGGGAAAGGATTCCCTATTTAATAAATGGTGTTGGGAAAACTGGCTAGCCATATGCAGAAAAGTGAAACTGGTTCCCTTCCTTAAACCTTATGCAAAAATTAACTCAAGATGGATTGAAGATTTAAATATAAGACCTAAAACCATAAAAACCCTAGAAGAAAACCTAGGCAGTACCATTCAGGACATAGGCATAGGCAAGGATTTCATGACTAAAACACCAAAAGCAATGGCAACAAAAGCCAAAATAGACAAATGGGATCTAATTAAACTAAAGAACTTCTGCACAGCAAAAGAAACTATCATTAGAGTGAAAGGCAACCTACAGAATGGGAGAAAATCTTTGCAATCTACCCATCTGACAAAGGGCTACTAGCCAGAATCTACAAAGAACTTAAACAAATTTACAAGAAAAAGCAAACAACCCCATCAAAAAGTGGGTGAAGGCTATGAACAGACACTTCTCAAAAGGAGACATGTATGTAGCCAACAAACATGTGAAAAAAAGCTCATCATCACTGGTCATTAGAGAATTGCAAATCAAAACCACAATGAGATAACATCTCATGCCAGTTAGAATGGCGATCATTAAAAAATCAGGAGACAACAGACGCTGGAGAGGATGTGGAAAAATAGGAATACTTTTACACTGTTGGTGAGAGTGTAAATTAGTTCAAACAGTGTGGAAATTCCTCAAGGATCTAGACATAGAAATACCATTTGACCCAGCAATCCCATTACTGGATATATACCCAAAGGATGATAAATCATTCTATTATAAAGACACATGCACACATATGTTTATTGTGGCACTGTTCACAATAGCAAAGACTTGGAACCAACCCAAATGCCCATCAATGATAGACTGGATAAAGGAAATGTGGCACATATACATCATGGAATACTATGCAGCAATAAAAATGGATGACTCCATGCCCTTTGCAGGGACATGGATGAAGCTGGAAACCGTCATTCTTAGCAAACTAATACAAGAATAGAAAATCAAACACCACGTTTTCACTCATAAGTAGGAGTTGAACAATGAGAATACATGGACAAAGGGAGAAGAACATTACCCAGTGGGGACTGTTGGGGGTCAGGGGGAATAGCATTAGGAGAAATACCTAATGTAGATGACAGGTTGATGGGTGCAGCAAACCACCATGGAACGTGTATACCTATGTAACAAACCTGCACATTCTGCACATGTACCCCAGAACTTAAAGTATATATATATATTTTTTTTTAAAAAAAGGGCCAGGCCAGGCACAGTGGCATGCCTGTAATCCCAGCACTTTGGGAGGCCAAGGTGGGTGGATCACTTGAGTCCAGGAGTTCAAGACCAGCCTGGGTGACATGACGAAACCTCATCTGTACAAAAAATTAGTCAGGTGTGATGGCACATGCCTGTACTCCCAACTATTCAGGAGGCTGAGGTGAGAGGATCACTTGAACCCAGGAGGCAGAAGTTGGAATGAGCTGAGATTGTGCCACTTCACTCCAGCCTGGCTGACAGAGTGGGACCCCATCTTAAAAAAAAAAAAAAGGGGGCCAAAGGTCTTAACAGTTATCTCATCAAAGTAGATAGATAGGAAACAAGCATATGAAAAGATGCTCCTCGTCATCTGTCATCAGGAAAATGCAAACTAAAATAACAATGAGATATCACTACACACATAGTAGAATGGCCAAAATCCAGAACACTGACAACAGCAAACAGTGGTGAGGTTGTGGAGCAGTACGAACTCCCATTTGTTGCTGATGGCAATGCAAAATTTTACATCCACTTTGGAGGACAGTTTGGAGGTTTCTTACAAAATTAAACATAAACATAGCCTTACCATATAATTCATCAGTAAATCTCCTTGGTGTTTACTCAAAGGAGGTGAAAACTTATATCCACACAGAAATCTGCACAAGGGTGTTTATAGCAGCTCCATTTATACCTACCAGAACTTGGAACGACCAAGATGCCCCTCAGTATGTCGATAGATAAATTGTGGTACATCTAGACAATGGAATATTATTCAGAACTAAAAAGAAGTGAGTTATCAAGTCATGAAAAGGCATGGAAGGAACTTAAATGCTTATTAGTAAGTGGAAGAAGCCAATCTGAAAAGGCTATATATTGTATGATTCCAACTATATGACATTCCACACCCATAGAATGTACAACACGAAGAAGTAGCCCCAGTGTACACTATGAGCTTCGCGGGACAATGATGTGTCAATGTAGGTTCAACAATAGTGACAAATGTACTACTCTGCTGCTGAATGTTGATGTTAGGGGGAGGGTGATACATGTGTTCGGGAAGGGAATATATGACATAGCTCTGTGCTTTCCTCTCAATTTTGCCATAAACCTAAAACTGCTTTAAAAAAAAAAAAAGAAAGTTTGCAGACCCCAGTTTTGGAGATAACTGATCATTTGGACAAATAATTTTTTCTCTCTCTGGGTATGTCTGTTTCCACATTTATATAAAAAGAAAGAGCTGCACTAGATAATCTGTAAGGCCCCATCTGTGTCTCACATGCTGTGACTCTCTGCCACTATTGTTAAAGGACAATGCACTATTGGTTGATTTTAAATGTTAACTTACAGAAAATTTCAGACCTATACAAATGTGGAGAGAATAGTATAACAAGCCCTCACGTACTCATCACCCAGCGTCAACAAATATAAACTCATGGCCAATCTCGTTTCATTCAAACCCTCCTAGTTCCCAAGCACCACCACCTACCACCACCCCACTAGATTTTTAAAAAGCAAATCCCAGACATTGTCATATCATTCACAAATATAGAATACAGCGCTAAAAGATAAGGGCTCTTTTTAAAACATACATATCTGTTTAAAACCTATTTTGTTGAGATGAAAACCATTTTATCCATTTTACAGTATATAATTAAATGGTTTTTAGTATATACACAATGTTGTCCTTCACTAGTAAAGCTGTCCTTCTCTATGATGGGCATGGAAATAGGAAATTCCAGTACATTTCCGCCACCCCAAAAAGAAAACGCTTACACGGTAGCAGCCACTTCCAAATCCTCACAATCCTTTAGTCTACTTTCTGCCTCTATAGATTTGCCTATTTTGAGCATTTTATATAAATGGAATCATATAATGTGTGGCTTTTTTGGTCTGACTTCTTTCACTTATGATAATGTTTTCAAGATTCATTAATAGCAGAGCAGGTATCAGTACTTCATTCCTTCTTCTAGCTGAATAATATTCCACTGTATAGGTAAACTACATTTTGTTTATTCATTCCTCAGTTAATAAACATTTGATTGTTTCTTCCACTTTTTGACTATTATCATTAATGCCATTGTGAAGACTCACGTATCACTTCTCGTAATGTCACATGTTTTCTTTTCTCTTGGGTATATACCTGGGAGTGGAATTACTGGATCATTAGTCATTCTACATTTAACTTTTTGAGGAATTGCTATACCATTCTCCAAAGTGGCTGCACCATTTTATCTTCCCACCAGCAACCTGTGTGTTTCTGATTTCTCTACATCCTTGGTAACATGTTATTTATTTGTCTTTTTGATTATACCTATTCTAATAGGTTGGGTGTGAGGTGTCTCTGTTGTTTTGATTTGCATTTCCATAATGACTAATGATGCTGAATATCTTTTCATGTCCTATTGGTTATTAATATAGATATTTTTGGGAAAATGTCTTCTTAAGTCCTTTTCCCATTTTTAATTTGGGTTGTCTCTTTATTATTGCATCTATGAGTTTTTAAAATATATTTTGGATACTCAATCCTGTCAGATATATGATTTGAAAATATTTTCTCCTTTTCTGTGGATTATCTTTTTGCTTTCGTGATTGTGTCCTTTGATGCACAAAAGTTTTAAATGTTGATAAAGTCCAATTTGTATTTTTTCTTTGTTGCTGTGTTTTTGGTGTCATATTTAAGAAACTGTTGCCTAATCCAAGGTCACAATATGATTATTGTAACTAAAGAAATGAGAACAATTTCCTATATCATCAAACTTGTAGTCAATGTTCAGATTTTTTTTTTTTTATCTCATAAATGTCATTTTACAATTGGTTTTTGTTTGTTGTCCTGCTTGATTAGGGAATTTAAACAAGGATCACTAGTTTCATCTGATTATTCTCTTAAGCATCTTCCAAATTAAATGCTCCTCTTCTGACTTTTTTTCATAGTCATTCATTATACAATTTCTCAATTCTAGATTTTGCTAATTGCCTTTCCAAAATAGTATTTAGCAAGTTTCTCTGTTTCCTGGAAATCTGGATCACATTCAGATTCCATATTTTGGCAAGATGATTCCATAGGTAGTGCCACATAATTCATACTGCTTTATATCAGGAGGTACATGCTGTCTGATTGTCTCTCATTTTGTGATGTTAAGATTGATTGGTCAGTTCAGACATTGACAGCTTGACCTGTTCATTATATAGGCCCCCATCCTCTTTTTTTTTTTAATTGTACTTTAGGTTCTGGGGTATATGTGCAGATCATGCAGGATTTATTTTGTTTTATTTTTTTAGAGATGTGGTCTTGCTCTATTACCTAGGCTGCAATGCAATGGTGTGATCTCTCAAGTAGCCTTTCAAGTAGCGAAGATTATAGGCATCTACCATCAAGCCTGGCTAATTAAAATTTTTTGTTTTCTTTTAGAAATGGGGTGTTACTATGTTTTCCAGGCTGATCTCCAACTTCTGGCCTCAAGCTGATTCTCCGGTTTCACCATCCAAAGCTCTGGGATCATAGGCATGAGCCATTGCACCTGGCATCCCATCCTCTTTTAACTAATGGTTTTAGCAAGTCATTGATGATTACTGCCTAGATTTATTATTTTATTAGTGGTTGCAAAATGCAATGGATTAATTTGCTCATTAGCTATTGCCCACTGAATATTGAAACTTCCGTATGTATTATTTGTTTTCAGTAATCTCGGTCAAACTCCTGATAACTTATCTGTGGTCACCCTCCTGCCTATATTCTGATTTTTAAACTCTTTACATTTTTTGAGCTAGGTTGGTGGTTATAACATGTTGTTCATATTCCAAGGAATTGTCTTGACACTTCTTTACATTCTGGTTTCAGTCACTCCAGTGAGTAAAGGTTCTGGACATAATTTACATTGACTGTTCTTGGCATAATTATAAAATCTCTGAAGATGATCCTTTAATTCTCTTTTCTCTCCTTCTTTAGAATCCTCACTTTCTATACTTTCCCCTTCTTTTCCCTCAGTACACATACCTTTTATCTTTTAAAGACTTTTCTAGAGTCAGAATGAAATAGAAGAAGCTTTATACTAATGTGTAAGAGACATGCTATATTGCCTCTCTGAGTTTGCGTTTTAAAGGGAGAAAACATAGCATTTACTTACCCTAGAGAAATGAATCCTGAGTGATGGGATGCCAAGCTCTAGTGCTGGAGGTTTTGTGTTTTGTTGTAGTTGTTTGTTTTTTTCCAGAATTTTCCCTGAAAAAGATCATCAATGACAGACCCTTTTACCTTGAAAACACACTAGCCTGCATATGTGTCACTCTTGGTTGGGAACCTCAATGCTCTGAGCTGTTCTTTTTCAAAAGCTTCTTGGTTTCTTCTGTGTCAAATGGCTAAATGAAGAAAAAGACTTGATATGACCATGGCATCTGAACATCCAGGTTTAAGTTACAGTTACTTGAGAATTTAGACGTTTTCTTCCCTCAATCAAACAACACTTTTAAAATGGTTTGTTGATTAGGATTAGCTTTGGCTGCAAGCAACAAAGAAACTTAAAATAACAGTGGTTTAAGCAGGATGGTTGTTTATTCCTCTCATGTTCCCCAGAAGTCAAGTTTGTCAGTCCAGGACGATCTGGGCACCGCAGAGTGTCAGAGACCTAGACTGCTTCCACTGTGTGGTTTCACCATGCTGGTTCCCTTCTCAAGGATCCCTTGGCCTAGACTGATGACAAGAATATCACTCATTGTGCCTGAATTCCAACCAACAGAAAGGAAGAATGGGAAAACAAAGAGCATGCCCACACCTTTTAAGAAAACGTTGGTAAGTTGCATGCGCCACTTCCTCTCTGCATTAGCAGAATTAGCCACATGACCACACCTAGCTGCAAAGGAGATACAAAATATCTTTATTCTGAGCAACTATAGGGTCAATTAAAAATCATGCATTTTATTACCATGGAAAGAGAAAAAAGAGGATGTCAGTGGACAATGACTAATATCAGTTGCAAATAAGCGTTATAATAGCAAACAAGAAGCAATGTGGTATTGAGTGTCCCTTCCTCAAATTAAAAACAGGATACACTTAGACACTTTACTTACTAACTGTAAACTGTTATTAATTATTTTTGGTTGGGGCTGACCTTACTTCCTAACATGACATCAAACCCATGTCCTCTGCTCCTCCTACAAAAAAAAGTTTAATCCCTTTTGGTGCCTTTTTTGATGTGATTTGGAAGCCCACAGTTGGTAGAAACCACATTATTGTGGCCAGTTGTCTCTATTTCAGTGATTTCCCATTTTAGGAGAAAAAAAAAAACTACTAAAATAGTTTCATGTGTATTATATTTTTAAATTCGGAGTAAATGAGTGCTCATTGAATCCATTTATTGCTTGGGTTTGTCTGCTTGGGTTTTCGAATTGGTCGTGTGGGAGAGGAATTCCTTGAAATCTTTTATTTATTTTGTACTTTATATAGAGCACACCATGTTCCCAGGCTCAAATGTTTTAAAAGAAATCCTCACTTCCAAAACAACATACTGTCCAAAGTGGTTGCCCTAGCTCACTCCTCTGGGTAATGGCGGCTGACTCATTGCGCACTGGCCAGGCCTAACCTTCCACAAACAGCTGGGATTCTGTAGACACTAGGATAAGCTTCCTGTTTGGTCAGTCAGTGGCTAAGAATCCAGTGAAGGTTGTGGTTTATCTCCCTGAATATGGTATTCAAGATGGAACTCACTGTGGGAGAGTTGAGGTGTTTTTCTGGCTGGATGAGAGAGAATGGCTCGGAAATCCTCTGATCAGTCATTCTTTGTACTTCTCCAATGCCAAAGATCCAAATTCTCATCTTCTCACCAAAAACTTTCCCCTGATCAATTGTCACATCCCTCTGGTTTATACCTTGACTTTCCAAGCATGTAGTCACAAGGTGAGGATAAGGATTCACAGGCTTGGCCCTGCAGGATTTAATGTCATCAGAAACTTCCACATTTCCTCTAAGCTGTTCCTTTCCTCTTTATTAGTCTCTAGATCACTTCATATATTCTCACACGTTTTCCCCCTAAATTGTCTATACTTCTCACCTCTTTTTTGTTGTTGTCATCCTTGTTAAATTTGCTTCCCCCACCCCACTTCTGATGTTATGAATAACGGCTCCTGTTCTGCCCTTATTCTAGAAAAACCTGATGTACTACATCTACACAATATCTCTCCCTCATTCCTGCAAGAATTGTCTACATTCTTGCCTCATTCAAAATGTTATAAATGAAGGCTTAAAAGTCCTTGTCAAAGGGAATCAAGGGATTGATGATCATTTTTTGCCGTAAGTCTAGACTATATTCATATTTTAAAGAGTATGCACATAAAAATAAAAATACATCCCACTCTCAAATTCTTTGATTCAGGGAAAGTTTTCCTCTCCTTTTTCCTCCCCTACTGTTTTGGAGGGCTATGTTAGAGAAGTAAGGTAGGTGTATCTAATCAGCTTCTGAATTTATCTCCTTGTTTTGGCCACCACTATTTTTTTTTTAAGATTATAGCATTAGTTTGTATCCCTGTATTTCTTATTCAAATTTACTTATTTTCAGATTATTTTTCTTAGGTTTTGAGGGATAAAATTTCATATCTGACTTCACTCTGCCATCCTGTTCTGGAAGGCTTTTATTCTTCCTCAGGATTTTTAGAGGTGAGAAGATGAACTAGTTAACTGATTACTTCTCAAAGTCAGTTTCTCAAGAAGACCTTACCAGTTTTACACTAATGTTAAGGCTAAGAAATAGTGATGATAACAATAATAATAATAAACATACATAAAAGGCTGTGGAACACTTTAGTGTTCTTATCCACTCAAAATATTTCTAGGGCCTAGATCAAAACAAGATTGAACACCCCAAGGCAGATACAGATAAATAGCAAAATAACCTCTAGTCTAGCAGCTCTTCACCTACTTGGGTTCAGCCTATTCCTTTACTTTTTAAAAAATTGTGATAAAACACACATAACATAAAATTCACCATCTTAACTATTTTTAAGTGACAGTGTTCAGTGACATGGAGTACATTCATATCGTGCAACCATCACTACCCTTCATCTCTCCAGAACTACTCTTTCTATCTTACAAACTGAACCTAACATCTGCACTCATTAAATGCTAACTCCCATCCCCCCTTCACGCCCTATCCCAGCAACCACCAGTCTGCTTTCTGTCTCTGTGAATTTGACAACTCTAGGTACCTCATGTAAATGAAGTCATACAGAATTTGTCCTCTTGTGACTGGCTTATTTCACTTGGTATTATGCTTTCAAGGTTCATCCATGTTGTAGCATGTGTCAGAATTCCCTTTCTTTTAAGGTGAACAGTATTGCAGTATATGTATATACAGAGGTCTTCAAATGAAGCCATTTCAGTCAATATCATTTTGTTGCAACTTTGGCGAGGAAAAAAATCGATTTCTGGCAGGAGCCAATGTGTGCGTATTCTCCTCACGTCAGCATGGGTTTCCTCCCATATCCCAAAGATGTGCCCCTTGGGTGAATTGGCCTGTCTATGTGGTCCCAGTGTGAGTGAGTGTGAGTGCATGCCTGAGTGTGCCCTGTGATGGGATGGCGTCCTGTTCAAGGTGGCTTTCCGCCTTGCATCCTGAACTGCTGAGCTAGGTTCTGGCCACTTGCCATCATTAACTGGGATAATTGGGTAAATAATTATATTATTATTTTTATTAATCTTTCTTAAGTGTATGTGTAGTTCACTTTATTTCAGTGTTTAATATTAGAAGTGCCTTGGTTTCTATTTAGAAATTTGGTGATGCCTTTGTAACCAGAAATCTGTTGTAGGAACTTAACTCTTGTTTATGTCAATCAGTCTGTGATAAAATTAATTTTGTGATAGGGCATTTAGCTTAAAGTCAGTTTCCAAGGACCTATTGACAATGTTAAGTGCGGATACTTACTGTATCCTGAATGTTTGTGCATTCATTCGTCAATGGACATCAGGTTGTGTCCACCTTGTGGTTGTTGTGAATATTGCTGTTATAAAT
>NW_016107385.1:844313-893551 GCF_001604975.1 Cebus imitator
TTTTTTTTTTAATCAACATACTCCTTTTAACTTAAAATGTAATCTCATGCAGGGAGCGATTTACCCTGGATTTGGGTTTGCTTTTGAAAGACTTGGAAACAGAGCCTAATAATGCTAGCAATTTACCAATAGCTTCAAGTTGGAAATACTGTGTGGTAATTAAAATCAACCCAATAAACCAAAGAAGAATGGAGTATATGAAGTACATGATAAATAATGGATTTGGAGATAAGTACTCTTTCCCTACTTGGAACTGTGCTATGGATAATGGCTACCCTTTGATTTCAGGTGTCCCTGATAAGGCTCTGGGTGACTAGCACTGGACAGAGTTTGGGATGCTCTTCCCAGAGGAAACTTCCACAGAAGGGAGACAGAAACAGTTTGGAGTCTATTCATCATGGTTTCGTATCCTGTGGATTTCCCTGGAATGAATCACTAAATTGAGCTTTCAGAATACTATACCAAAAAAAAAGCGGGCAGAGCTCTCTTTGAATTAAAAAATAAAAAAGGAAAGTCTGGAATACATCTTGTGCTCCCCTGCTTGGTGGAGGGCTCTGTGGAAAGGAAGCTGAATCTGCAGCATGGTGAGCTTTATTCCCACAGCTTGCAGTGGACTTTTCTGCGAAATGACAGAACATATTTGTTCAGGCTTCAGACTTGTCACTTTTCATAGGCTTATAGGTTAGGCCTGGGGTTGCCTGTTTTCAGGTTCTAGGTTTACCTTTTGTTGACAAAATATTACTTCCAGCTTCAGAAATTGGCTATGGGTGGGAAAGGACATGCTTACAGAGGCTTGTATTAAAAAACAAAACAAGAATGAAAGCACATCAGGCTTCTTAGACATCACATGATTCTTTTAAAACTGCATATTGATGGGTTAAGTATAAATGATCTCAAAACATGTGGATTAAATTTTCCAAGAAGCACACATGGATTTCAGAATTAGAAGAAAGGAGATCTTGGCAGTGCTAGTTTTGGGCTTTCCCAGACTCCAAATGCTTTGCTGTTCTTGGTGCCTGATGCGTTTCCATAATCAGACTCGGGGTTTGTTTTATTCTCTTTTGTGTGTGCGTGATGGTGACTCAGGATGATTGACTGAATAGGTGTTTTAAACATGAAGCTTTGTCAGGGGCCAAATTAAGCAATTGCGAATGAAAACTCTACCTGGGCTCTAGTCCAGTTGTGTCTCCATATCACCAAATTTACCAATGACTCAGCCATTCTTATCCTCTTTATCTCTTGGCACATCAACATAATGATCAACAATTCTGCCAACATCACTGTTTCACCACCACTCAAAGGGCAGTGCAGGTATGGGAGTACACCCACCATATCCTTAGGTGAAAGAAATGGTGAAAGAGGCATCGTGGAACAGAAAACAAACATAGGCATTGGAGCCAAGTATGGGCCTAACTCTCACTACCACCTCTTACTAGCATGTCTTCTGTAAACTCTGCTACCTGGATAGCGTAGTATTGTGAGAAGAGCAATGGTGAAGTGCCTGAAGGAGTGCTGGGCACATACCTAGGAGGTGCTAAATAAAAGGTCATTGGTGGTGGTAGGCAGCTCCTGATTGCACTTTACTTTTTCCTTTTTGTATGCTACGCTCTGCTTCCAGAGACTTCCTTAACAATCCACTGCCTTTTCCCTAGTGATCTTGCCGTCCTGCTCCATTCCCCAGGCCGGAGTTAGGAAGTGCAAGGATAAGTAGAAATGATCTCGGATACTTTTTAAGAATGCAGATCCCTGGGGTCCACATCCAGTAGCTCCAGGTTCGTAGAATGGAGTGGGACTCTGTATGTCACGTGAGTGTCTCCAGTGATGCTGATGCGGGTCTGAGGCCTGTGCTTTGCACACAGTTGTCCTCCAGACCTTCCTTTTTGCAGCCATTGGAAACTGTGTGTCTTGTGAACCATGCGAATTTGGTCACAGGTAAGAGGCTTAAATTCTTGTGCCTCCAGTATCATATTAGCACTTGATGATACAACAGGGTTATATCATTGGAAAATAAATGAGGGACACTCCCTGCGTGAATGTCAACTTTGGAAGTGGGGTCTGTGTAGAAAGGGGACTGGCTGGGAGTAACAGTAGAGGAAATTCCTGAGTGGGTCATATCACATCAGCGACTGCTCCCACTCCAGGTTCTGCTCTTCTTTGTTAAATACACTTGAATGAAGGTCATGACCCTGGGACGTTGAAATAATCATTTAGAGCAGCGGTTCTCAAAGTATGGTCTCAGACCAACACAGCACCAAAGAACTTGTTAAAAATGCAGATTCTCAGCTTTCTACCCAGAGCTGCTGAACTAGCAACTCTGGTGGTGGGGCCCAGCACTCTGTATCTTAATAAACTCCAAGTTTGAGAGTCATTAATTTTGTTTTATTTTGTTGTTGTTAGTTTGCTTTTGTTTTTAATTTTTTATTTCCATAGGTTATTGGGAGACAGATGGTATTTAGTTACATGAGTAAGTTTTTTAGCGGTGATTGTGAGATTTTGGTACACCCATCACCTAAGCAGCATACACTGCACCCAGTTTCTGTCTTTTATCCCTCACCCCCTTCCCACCCTTTCTCCCTAAATCCCCAAAGTCCATTGTGTCGTTCTTATGCCTTTTCATCTGCATAGCGTAGCTCCCACTTATAAGTGACAGCATACAATATTTGGTTTTCTGTTCCTGAGTTACTTCACTTAGGATGATAGTCTCCAATTTCATCCAGGTTGCTGCAAATGCCATGAATTCATTCCTTTTTATGGCTGAATACTATTCCATATATATATATATATATATATATACACACATACACACACATACACACACATACATACACATACATATATATAACATTTTCTTTATCCACTCGTTGATTGATGGGCATTTGGGTTGGTTCCACATTTTTTGAAGTTGTGGATTGTGCTGCTAAAAATATGCACGTGCAATATGTTTTTTGTATAATGACTTCTTTTCTTCTGGGTAGATACCCAGTAGTGAGGTTGCTGGATCGAATGGCAGTTCTGCTTTTAGTTCTGTAAAGAATCACACACTGTTTTCCATAGTGATTGTACTAGTTCACATTCTCACCAGCAGTGTAGAAGCGTTCCCTGTTCACTGCATCTATGCCAGCATCTATTACTGTTTTGGAGAATCACTAATTTTGAAAAACAAAAGCATATTCTTGTAAGACATTTGTAAGCAAATGTCTAATTAATAACTTGAATACATGTGTAGTGTTCTATGTCTGTTTCCAAATATGTTAAAATATATATATATATAATGTGTATGTGCATGTGTATATACATGCACACACACATGTTGGTCTCTGCATAAATGTATTCTGGATATAGACAGAGAAACTCATTCTAGAAATTCCGAAAAGTGAAACTGGGAGTTGGGTAAACAGAGAGAATTTTACTTTTCACATTATACGTTTTTGAACTATTTTATGTATTTTCTTTTAAATATGTGCATATATTATTTTTATTTAAAAATGTTAATTTATTAATCATAAAATAAATTTTTAAAACTAACTAAAAGAAAATACAGATAAATATCTGATTTTTGAGAGGGGAAAACACCCAAAGAAAATAATCACAAAAAAATAGGATAGATTTACATAACAATATGAAACATTTATGAATCAACACACCACCAATGCAAAAAACACATATAAAGCAAAGTGACTAAAAAAACGAATAGTCCCCTGATGAGACTAATCAAGGAAAAAAAAGAAGGATGTCACAAATTACTAACAAAGTAAAAAAGGGGAGCATCACTACATATATTATAAATTAAAAAGATAACATGAGGATATTATACATCTTCCTGGCAAATAATTTGAAATTTTAGATGAGATGCAAAAATTGACCAAAAAAAAGCATAATTTACTAAAACTGATTTTAAAAAGAGTTAGAAAAATTGAAAAGTCCTCTGCTTACTGAGGAAATTGAATCCATAATTTAAAAGGAACCTAAAGGCCAATATCCCTTCACTTGTGAATTACACCAAACATTTAATAAATTAAAAATACCCCACTCTCAATAAAGCCAAAAGTCTTCCTAGGAAGAGAAGAAAGGACAATACTTCCCAATTTGTTTTAGGAGGCTAGCATAATCTTGATATTAAAACCTGACAACGATGTTACACAAAAGATAATCATAGACCAAATATCTCAAAAAATGAAAAATCATAAATACAATATTAGTTACACAAATTCTAATATATCACTATAAAATTGAGTTTATTTCAGGCATGCAAGATCTGTAACATTAAAAAAAAAAACAATAAACATAATTCACCACATTAAGAGAATAAAGGAGAAAAAGTGTATGACTATCTCCATACATGCAGAAAAAGCATTGATAAAAGTTAACATCCCTTCATGATAAACTTAGTAAACTTGTTGTAGAAGGGAACCTCCTCATTCTGATCAATGAATCTACATTTTTGAAAACTATCATTAAATATTAGTTGACCACTAGTTAACTCAGCGCCAGAATCTGGGTGAATTTTATAGTTATAAAGCTCATGAAACTGATTTGGAAAGCAATTAGTGCTCTATTCTGTGTTGTGCCAACTGGAACAAAGATGAGATTATCCACCTTTTTGTCTGTCATTCAGAAATGGAAGATCTGTACCAAATGAAAAAATGGGCACTCCTCCCTCTCTTGTGTTGGCATTTTCTCTTGAAGCAGCCAGTGTTGTTTCTGTCTCCCATCTGTACCTCTTTTTTCTGTATTCAGCAGAATAAAACACTTTCAAGAAACAACTGGGCAGGAAGTAAGGGGGGACTAAATTTCATCCTGGGAGGTTTGATTCCCACAAGTAAAGCACTGCGGTGGAAGCAGTCGGGAAGCATTGGCAGCTCATGGGGACTGTCGTGCTTTATGAACTCCATCTGTTCCCAGCATCCTCGAGTCATGCAGTGGGGTAGAGAGAGATTCTGTTTCATTCTAGCATATACCAGTTAGAGGAAATGCTGCTGGAAATGAAACCAGCTAAAAATTGTGTACATCAACTCATCATACATAGACATCAGACATGGGTCTGAGAAGGTGACTCAGTCCACTTAAATAGATCTGAAGTGATTCCAACTACCCCACGTGAAGTGGGGCCAAAAGCACACATTCTATGGATTTATTACTAACGTAAGATCTGGATGGAGCTCACCTTAATCCAGGATGAGAAAACAGGGTTAAACATTGAGTCTTATAGAGTAAAATGTTGCTAAGTAAAAAGAAGAAAGCATTATTCTCAATACTCAGAATAAGGACCTCTAAAATACAGTTTACTGTAAAATAAGGAGAAAGAAGTTGGTTTGATGTGTTCCTAGGATGCAGGAAGAAATGGCTCTGTAAAATGGGTATATTGAATTTGCTCAAAATGATTTAAAGGAAAAATAATGTGTGCCCAAAAATCAAAAAGAAAGCATAGCTGAGATGAAAAAATAATGGCATCGAATGAAAAGAGGTATATGAGAGAAGAAAAGAGAACAGAAAAACTAAAACTCTCATTGTTTGTTCATTTATTATTTATTCAGGAAACATTTATTGAGTAATATTATGTGCCAAGTACAGAAGTAGAAGTGGTAAGCAGCAGATGTAAAAACTGAGACAGATGTAAAATACAAACTTGAGAAGATTCTCAAAACTACAGGGAGAAATACTAAGAGGTAGAAATGAGTGAAAATACAATCAACATGGAGGACAGAAATGGAGGGCTAATCCAGCTGTAATAAATGCTCAAAGAGAGTAAAACTAAGGTCAATTTCAGTACAACTCATGACCAAGACAAAGAAATATGCCTAAGCTTAAAAAATAAAAACAAATAGCTATGCTGTCTATGTGGAACTAGTTCACTACATTCTAGGCAAAGTCAATGAAAAAGAAACCACCTTTAGGGATAACCTGAAATTTTTGAAAAATTAACAATGATTTTTAAAGATTATTTCAGGTCAGGGGTTCCAAGATGGCTGAATAGAGGCAGCTCCAGAATGCAGTTCCCAGTGAGAGAGACACAGAAGCTGAGTGGTCTGCACCGTTCCAAATGAGGTACCAGGTTCATTTTGTGGGTCTGGTTAGATAGTGGATATAAATCAAAGAGAGCAAGCTGAGGCAGGGTGGGGCACTGTCCCACCCAGCAGGTGCATCCAACAGACCAGAGGATTGGAGGCTCTCCCCATCCAGTACTTTGGTTCAGATACTGTGCTTCACCAAAGCCCTCCACAACCCACAGAACAGGAGATCTTCACCGGGCTGAAAAGCCCCAACAAGCTGCCTAAATAGGGCTGAGCAACAACTTCAGTGGTGCCCAGGTTGTCAGCATAGATCTAGGCAGAAGCACTGGCTGATGCCGAGAAACCCCACAGGACGGAGCTACCTGCCCCTCAGAAAGAAAGGGAACTAAAAGCAGGGAATCAGGCTGTATGACTGGGAGGATCCCTCCCCAACAAAGTCCAGCAGGCTGAAGCCCTCTTACTTGAGAGTATCACAGCCAGCATATCAGTTAGAATGTGATCAGGAATGATTGAGCTCGGCAGCGGGGAAGGGTAGCCACCATTGCAGATGCAAGCCTAATCTTCCTGAGTAAACATAAGATGCAGAGAATCTATGCAGCAGCTCCACTGAATCCGTGGCAGCCCAGCAGTGCCTCTGCAGGCAGACAAAGGAAAGGCTGCCTCCCCAAGCAGCTACCTGAAATCAAAGCTAGATAAATCCAAGAAGATGGGAAGAAACCAGTGCAAAAAAGAAGAAACCATCAAAGACCAGAACACCTCACTCCCACCAAGGAATCACAACTTCTCACAAGCAAGGGAACAAAACAGGATAGAGAACAAATTTGAAGAATTGACAGAAGCAGGCTTCAGAAGGTGGGTAATAACAAACTTCTCTGAGCTAAAGGAACATGTTCTTACCCAATGCAAAGGAACTAAAAACCTTGTAAAAAGGTTAGGCAAAATACTAACTAGAATAACAAGCTTAAAGAAGAACATAAACGACTTGATGGAGCTGAAAAACACAGCACAAGAACTTCACAAAGCATACATAAGTTTCAATAGCCAAATTGACCAAGCAGAAGAAAGGATATCGGAGATTGAACATCATCTCAATGAAATAAAATGAGAAGGCAAGAAAGGAGAAAAAAGAGTGAAAAGAAATGAATGAAGCTTCCAAGAAATATGGGATTATGTGAAAAGACCTAGTCTATGCTTGATTGGTGTACCGAAAGATGACAGGGAGAATGAATCCAAGCTGGAAAACACTTTTCAGGATATTATCCAGGAGAACTTCCCCAACCTAGCAAGGCAGGTCAACATTCAAATACAGGAAATACAGAGAACACCACAAAGATACTCCGCAAGAAGAGCAACCTCAAGGTACATAATGGTCAGATTAACTAGGGTTGAAACAAAGGAAAAAATGCTAAGGGCAGCCAGAGAAAAAGGTTGGGCCATCCACAAAGGGAAGCCCATCAGACTCACAGCAGTTCTCTTGGCAGAAGCCCTACAAGCCAGAAGAGACTTCGGGTCAACATTCAACGTCTTTAAAGAAAAGAACTTTCAACCCATAATTTCATATCCAGCCATACTAAGCTTCATGAGTGAAGGAGAAATAAAATTTTTTACGGACAAGCAATTGCTGAGAGATTTCGTTGCCACCAGACCTGCCTTACAAGAGCTCCTGAAGGAAGCACTAAACATAGAAAGGAACAACCAGTACCAGTCACTGCAAAAGAGAACCAAATGGTAAAGAACAATGACACCATGAAGAAACTACATCAACAAAAGGGCAAAACATCCAACCAGTAACAAAATGACAGGATCAAATTCACACATAACAATATAATGTTAAATGTAAATGGACTAAATGCCCCAATCAAAAGACACAGACTGGCAAACTGAATAAAAAGTCAAGAACCTTTGGTGTGCTATATTCAGGAGACCCATCTCACATGCAGAGACACAAATAGACTCAAAATAAAGGCATGGAAGACGATTTACCAAGCAAATAGAAAGAAAAAAAAAAGCAGGGGTTGCAATCTTAGTCTCTGATACAATGGACTTTAAACCAACAAAGATCAAAAGAGACAAAGAAGGGCATTACATAATGGTAAAAGGATCAATACAACAAGAAGAGCTAACTGTCCTAAATATACATGCAACCAACACAGGAACACCCAGATACATAAAGCAAGTTCTTAACGATCTACAAAAAGACAGACTCCCACACAATAATAGTGGGAGTCTTTAACACTCCACTGTCAATGTTAGAACAGTGAGACAGAAAATCAACAAGGATATCCAGGACTTGAACACAGATCTGGACCAAGCAGACCTAGCAAACATCTACAGAGCTCTCCACCCCAAATCCACAGAATATACATTCTTCTCAGCACCACATCACACTTACTCTAAAATCAACCATATAATTGGAAGTAAATCACTGCTCAGCAAATGCAAAAGAACAGAAATCATAACCAACAGTCTGTCAGATCGCAGCACAATCAAATTAGAACTCAGGATTAAGAAACCAACTCAAAATTGCACAACTTCATGGAAACTGAAAAACTCGCTCCCAAATATTGACTGGATAAACAATGAAATGAAGGCAGATGTAAAGATATTCTTTGAAACCAACTATAATGAAGACACAACATACCAGAATCTCTGGGACACATTTAAAGCAGTGTCTAGAGGGAAATATATAGCAATAAATGCCCACATGAGAAATAAGGAAAGATCTAAAATCGACAACTTATCATCAAAATTGAAGGAGCTAAAGGAGCAAGATCAAAAAAAATCAAAAGCTAGCAGAAGACAAGAAATGACTAAGATCAGAGCAGAACTAAAGGAGATACAGACACGAAAAAACCCTTCAAAAAATCAGTAAATCCAGGAGGTCGTTTTTTGAAAAGATCAACAAAATAGACAGACTGCTAGCCAGACCAGTAAAAAAGAAAAGAGAGATGAATCAAATAGATGCAGTAAAAAAATGATAAAGGGGATATTACCACTGATTCCACAGAAATACAAACTACCATCGGAGATTACTACAAACAAATCTATGCATACAAACCAGTAAATCTGGAAGAAGTGGATAAATTCCTGGACACTTGCACTCTCCCAAGACTAAACCAGGAAGAAGTTGAAACCCTGGATAGACCAATAACAAGGGCTGAAGTTGAGACAGCAATTAATAGACTATCAGCCAAAAAAAATCCAAGTCCAGGTGGGTTTACAGCCTAATTCTACCAGATGTACAAAGAGGAGCTGGTACCATTCCTTCTGAAACTATTCCAAACAATACAAAAAGAGGAAATCCTCCCTAACTCATTTTATGAGACCTTCCTAGTCCCCCAACCCCACCCCCCATAATGGAGCTGGCTGAGAAAATGGAAAACTGAAGATTGGGAATGTTGTGATATAAAAGGTCCGGCATTTATTCTTTCCGTTAGAATTTGTACTAAGGAAAAAACCTGAAATAAAGTTAAAATTTACATTATTCATTATAGTATTATATATTTATTATTTTATATATATAATATATATTATATAATTATATATAATATATTACATATAATATATTTATTATATATAATATATATATTTATTATATATAATACATAATAGTATATATATATCATTATATATAATATATATATACTATTAAAAGCTATATACTTTATAATTGCAAAAATATTGAAAATGGCTTAAATGATCATATTTAGGAAATGAAAAAACCATTCTGCTTCAAAATATGTTCTTAAAGGGATTTTAACAATATGAGGAAATGCAGGAATTATGATATGTGATACAGAAATTGTAGAGAGGTTTATCTCGCATGTCAGCTGGAATTGACTGGGAGTGCTTCTTTTTTCCCAGATGGATTTTCAGGCCACACCTGGGCCTCAAAGAATGGAACAGGAATGAATGGTATGGACAGACACTGAAGTGGGCTGTGGTTGTTTGGGGTGACATGTGGATCAGGATAAGGAATGCTACAGTATCTGCCAAGTATTTGCCATTTAACTTATGGTATAATTTTAACTGTGTAAGAAGAAGAATGCACATTTTTAAAAGATGAGATAAGATATATTCAAATGTAAATAGATGTAATCTCAGGGAGTCAGGAGCATGTATGTGTTTTCCTGCTTCATCCAAGTGTTGCTTTGTAAATCTAAAGCTGGGCTCCTGAAGATTGATCCTACCACTTACCAGCACATAGTGCTCAACCTCTCTGTGCCTCAGTTTCCTATTCCAAAAAATTGCATCTACCTCATAAGTCATTATGCAAGCAGATGAATCAAAATTAAATATTTAAAATATTAAAATTTTATAATGTGCTTAGGATAGTACCCAGAAAAGTCCATTCAACTTTTAGCCATTTTTATTAGTAGTGGTAGTACAGTGTGCAAATACTATTTTAGTCATGAGATAAAAGAAAAACACAGGGACCACAAGGCAGACTTGAACAAGTGTTTGATGAAATGGTAAGTGACAAAAGCCTTAATATGTAATTTTATGTTTCATTTGAATGTAACTATTCAAAATTGTATAGTTAAAACTATGCATGTGGAAAAATACTTGAATGAAATAGAAAAATGAAAGGCTTAAGAGATTGAAATTATGGGTTTTAAAACCATTTTCATTTATGTCTTTATTATTTAAAAGTATTCGTGAGATTTTTAAAAAATCCTTCCTCCCCACCCACTCCATAACGTTACAAATATCTTTGTCTATAGTAGATATCTATAATTGTGTTTGTTTACCATGTCTCTGCCCATGTTCTGGGAAAAACCACCTCCTTTTTCTGGGCTTCATACTCCTTGTTAACCTTGGGATTTGTACAAATGCGGTCATCGCTGATTGTCCCAAGGGCAGGTACTTGACCCATGTGGAGCCAGTCTGAGCCCTTCCTTGGGGAATTTTGAAAGGATGGTGCAATTCCAAACTTGTCTGGTGTTTAGCCCAACTTGCTAGTCAGGTAAGAGAGAGTATGATTCAGTGTCTCTGGCGGGTGGTAGGAGCCATGATTTGAGAGCATTAGCAGACATGTAGAGTGAGTCTTTTCTAGAGAGAAAGGGTGATGCTGCATACACAGGGAAGAAAAGATGAGCGAGAGTTTTAATACATATGTATATGAGCACATATGTATGTGTGTATGTGTGTATTATATATGTTTGTATATATATATATATATCTCCTTTTGTGTTTGTGTGTGTGTGTGTGTATGTGTGTGTGTGTGTATGTGTGTGTGTGTGTGTGTGCGCATAGATAGATAGCAAGAAATATAACATTCATATACTGCACCTCTAGGTCACATCAGTGTGAGACTTAAACTCTGCAGATGTACTGCCAAAGGCATTCTAGGCTTGGCACTCTGATTGCCTAGGGGTTGGAGCAGATGCTATTTTTGTATCCATGGGCTTTTCCACTCCCACATATTCTATCTTTTCTTAGAGTTCATGTTGCCTCCAGTCTAAAGCACAGATGATTAACCTGAGACTCAAACACTCCCCCCAAAATATATATCTATAGCTTTAATTAGTTTAGGGTCTCACTTATTCTTCTATCGCTGCCTTTTGTGTAATTTCATTGTTTAACACTTATTTCATTTATGGAGAAATCTCAATATTATTCCAATAAATTTCCCTTTTTTTCTAAGGTAGTTTGTGTCGGCTGCAAGCAAGAACCATAACTAATTTATAATAATAGCTTCCTTAGTAACAGTAAAAACTAGGGAGCAATCCAAACTGCATATTAGGTAATGGCTAAATTAAGGCAGATCATGATTGCAAACCATGCAGTCATTAACATAATTCTTTCAAAGAGTATTTGAGAAATCATTCAGAATATTACTAAGTAAAAGAAGAGACTACATGACACTGGCAGAGGGAGGGAGATTGGACAGGCCAGGAAGAAGGACTGTCCTTCTCTGCATGTGCCGAGGTCTTAAGGTCAGATGAACATGGATTCTCAAGGTACTGACAGGAGGCCACTTTACTTAGAATGAAGAAGGCAAAAAGGAACATGAAACAAGAAGGAGATGGGAAGACAAGCACTGAGGGCCATTGGAAAGGGTCTGAGTTCTCTCTCAGAGCAACAAAAAGCCATGGAAGGGCTTTGAAGGAGAGGAGTAACATCAACAATTTACATTATTAGCTTCTGTGAAGAGAACATTTTAGAGCTGGGCAAAAGCAGAAACAGGGAAAATGGTGAGGAGGCTATTGCTACGTCAGCCATACAATTATATTCTAAACCTGGACAATTTTGAGAGTATAATGGGGACCTTTTATTATTACACTAGAACCACAGCTTCAAACCAGGACTTCCCTGGGCAAACCAGGCCAGATGGCCAACCCAGCTATTATGCAAGTAGTCAAGGCAAGAAACAATGTGGACTTGAACTAGGATGGGAGATTGGTAAGAATTCCAGCCACGGATGGTTTAAGGTTGACTCTCAGTCCTTGATGGGATCCATTTGGCATCATCTTCTTTTGCTGGTCATTCTTGTATTCACTTTGGTAGGTGGCCTTTTCTGGCGATTTTAATATTTTTGGATCAACAATTCTCAAAATGCATAAAAATCACCTGGTAGCCTTTTTAAAGTAGATTCCTAGGCCTCACAGCCTAGAGTTTATGATCTAGTAGGCCTTAAGCAGAGGCTGAGAATGTGCATTTCCAGCAAGCTCCCAGGTGATGCTGGCGATGCTGGTCTGGGGACCACACTTTGAGAATCGTTGCTTTAGGTATACGCTGATTGTGACACCTGTGCAGATTCTCTCTACACGGGCTTAAGTCCAGTTTCCAATGTGCATGCTGTTGTGCGTCTCTTGTGAATTTCTTGTTTTTGTTATTTACATCTGTAATGTATCTCTGTTTCAATAAATTCATGCATTCCAGAATTACCTGATCCATTGAGTGGGGAACACTCCTCAGGGATCTAGTCATGAAGCTATGCCCATTCTTTTTATCTATTGTGCTTTGTTTCTAAATTACACTTGTTTAAAACTAAATTACAATTTGTTTTTTTGACTTTAGACAATTGCACCTCTAAATCATTTCTAACTCCCAATGTCCAGTACTCATTTTTAATCAGTCTGCAGTTTTTCTGTACCAACTAATTGCTGACTATGCTCACCTTTTGCTCTTTGTAACTGTTCCTTGAAGCTGCACTTTTTCTTCAGCTGTAATCCTCGAGATCTTGGACCCTCTCATATCTCAGGAACCTCATCCTTACCTGCAAGGCTGCAAACCGGGTGACCTCTTTGGTCCTATGTTCTTACAGATCTCTGTGGGCCACTTAGCTACGCTGACCATTAGACACCACTGAGTGCAGTAAACTGTCTTTTAAATCTCTCTGGCCTGCCATGATTCTTTGCTTTGTCTCAAACTTCTGGTCTCTGTTGACTTTGGGTCCCACAGAACTTCTGTATTCCTCACTCATCAATCCTGCTAAGACCACGTAAGAAGGCGTTGCTTCTAAGAACACAGTTGCCAGGGGGACTTTAGCCTAGAAATAGCAGCCACTTTTCTCAACAGTCTTTTACTGTTCCTGCCTTCAAAAACCTTTCCCCTTCTTCACAGCTTCAGGGTAAGAGACAAAACAGCTGTGCTTTATGTTTGAAAACTGCAACGCGCATTCAGAATTCGACAATCCCAGCAGAAAGCCTGTTTTCAGCACTTTTTTTTTTGGAGAAGTAGGCAAAGCTTAGACTTTTATTTTGATGTAACTTTGCATATGTTTTAATTGCACAAGCAATACATTTTTATTGTTCAAAATGTGAAAGATATAGAAAGCAAAAATAGAACAATAACCATGAATGATCCAAAAGGTAAAAATCACCCAGAGAGAACCTTTTCAGCACTTTCAAACCCTCCTAATTCATATTTTTTAGCAGAAAAATAAAACCTTTCCTTCAAATAAAATCACACTGAGAAGGCCAGTAAACCTGGGCTGGATTGGAAACAAGGGAGTGTGGCCCAGCGGCTCAACTTTACCCTCACCATTCACAGCAGACTCCTCTGCTGGATGTCAGCCTTCCCCAGGGCTATGTGAAACTGTCCCCGTAGGTCACTTCAGTGTGAGACTTAAACACTGCAGATGTACTGCCAAAGGCATTCTAGGCTTGCCACTCCAATTGCCTAGCGGTTGGAGCAGATGCTATTTTTGTATAGTTGGGCCTTTCCACTTCTACATATTCATCTTTTCTTAGAGTTCATGTTGCCTCCAGTCTAAAGCACAGGTGATTAACCTGAGACTCAAACATTCCTCCCAGAATATATGTCTGTAGCTTTAGTTAGTGTAGGGTTCATATACATTTTTTTCTTCATAAATAGTTTTGAAGATCTCAGCAATTTCTAGTTTAACAATACAGTTTGAAACTTTAAATTTAAATAAATTGTTGAAAAATTCACTGTTTAGAAGCAAAAGAGAAATACTTTGAGCAGATATTTCCCCCATTGCTTGTAAGCTTGACTTTGATATATCTGTCATATTTTCTTTTACAATTGATTGGTATTTTGCTCCTCCAATGCCCAAGTTTAAATTGAAACATCTTACATCTGATATTTTAACATGACTATTATGAGACAATCATATAACACACAAAGCTAACCTTAGAAAAATTTAAGAAAATGGTGTTTGTTTCTTAGAAATATTATAATTTTACCTCTGTTTATAGTATGTCACTAGGCCATAAATATATTATTGAAAAATTATGTTTCTAAAATTTTGGTAATTTCACCTTTTTAAAATACATTTCTTTCTAATGAAATCCTAGAATAAATACATCCTTTGATAAAGTGGTACTATTATTCACAATAGCAAAGTTATACACCAACCTAAGTGCGCATCAATGGTTGACTGGATTAAAAAATGTGGTATATGTACACCATGGAATACTGCATAGCCTTTAAAAAAAGGATGAAATCATCTCCTTTGCAGAAACATGGATGGAGCTAGAGGCTATTATCCTAAGTGAACTAACTCAGACGCAGAAAATTAAATATCACATGTTCTCATTTATAACAATGGGTGCACATGGACATAAACATGGAAATAAGAGACGCTGGGCACTCCAAAAAGGGGGAAAGGAAGGAGAGGGAGAGGGTTGAAAGACTACCCGTTGGATACAGTGTTCAATAGTTGGGTGACAGATATACCAGAATCCCAATCCCCACCATTCCACAATATACCCATGTAACAAACATGCTTGTGTACCCCCTGAATCTAAATTTAAAATAATTATGAGAAAAAAGTGAGAGTGCTTTTGTAATGTTAACACTTGTATAATGTAACTAGAGCTCTGTATCTTGTTGTTTTATAGGTTCCCATCTTATACTTGGAATTTTCAGAAGGTTGGGTTTATTGTGTATTAACTGTTGTTTTCTGAGTAGTAGTTCTATGTAGATCTCCTTCTTGGACTGAGAGACACACAACTAGTGTAAATTCCTCTCACTTCTAAAACATTCCCTACCCCAGTCCATAGCACACAGTTTGCTGTGGTGAAGGCTTTTGATGGTGGAGAGGCAAAGCTAGGCTGTGAATCTGCCCCCATCACTGATCTCCTTTCCCTGCTATGGCATCTTCACTCCCTAATCATGTACAGAGTAGTTTTCAGCCTCATTCATCCCTTATTTTGTGTCCATGATAAAATTTATAACAGAATGAAAAGGATAGATTGAGATACATATGTGTAGATTTCCTAAATTTTCTGGCCCTTCATGGGGACCTTGGTTGGATTCATTTGATATCCTCTTGTTTCTAATGATTATTCTTAATGCACAATTGCAGTACTAGGTGCTCTCCTGATAGTGGCTATTTGGGAGAAGAGGCAAAATTCCGTGGTTAAGAGTTTCAAAGAACAAAATTAAAGCAACAGGAAGCATCCATGTGGCTTTCTCCACTGTGTCAGAAGCAGTTCTCTCTACTCCCTGGAGCTGTGGGCCCCCCTAGTGGTTCTGCAGTGATTTCTCCTCCTAGTACCTTATTCAGTTGGGCTGCACTGCCTGCCAGCTGGTAGCTCCATTTTGTCACAGCAAGCTCTGCATGTCTTTAAAATCAGTTGAATTTAGGGCTTTTTGTTCCTTGTTGCTTGGCTTTAAATAAATTTTTTTAAAAAGTTCCATGAAGCATGGAAACAGTAGGTAATTAAAATTCGTCATTTCCCCTTGTTAGACACCTGCTCTCTTCAGATGAATCCTTTCCATGTTTTAGTTGATAGAACGAACACAAGTGAGGTCAAGTGTACAGAGACATGGATGAGTGCTTGTTCAGGACACAGCACCTTCAAAGGCTGACTCTCTGAGCACACCTTTGTGTGTCTGCTCCAAACCTGCTATAATGCTAACAAGAGAACTAAGCAATCCCTTTTTTAAAAAAACTTTAAGTTCTAACATACAGGTGTAGAATGTGCAGGTTTGTTCCATATGTATACTTGTGCCATGGTGGTTTGCTGCACCCATCAATACATCATCTAGGCATTAAGCCCCACATGCATTAGATATTTGTCTTAATGCTCTCCCTCCCCTTTCCTCCAACCCCCGACAGGCCCTAGTGTGTGATGTTCCCTTCCCTGTGTCCATGTGTTCTCATTGTTCAACTCCCACTTAAGAGTAAGAACATGCAGTGTTTGGTTTTCTGTTCCTGTGTCAGTTTGCTGAGAATGATGGTTTCCAGCTTCATCCATGTCCCTGCAAAGGACATGAACTCTTTCTTTTTTATGGCTGTATAGTATTCCATGGTATATATGTGCCACATTTTCTTTATCCAATCTATTATTGATGGACATTTGGGTTGGTTCCAGGTCTTTGCTATTGTAAACAGTGCCAAGATGAACATATGTGTACATGTGTCTTTATAACAGAACAATTTATTATCCTTTGGGTATATACCAAGTAATAGGATTGCTGGGTCAAATGGTATCTCTGGTCTAGGTCCTTGAGGAATTGCCACACTGTCTTCCACAATGGCTGAGCTAATTTACATTCCCACCAACAGTGTAAAAGTGTTCCTGTTTCTCCATAGCCTCACCGGCATCTATTGTTTCCTTTTTAATGATTGCCATTCTAACTGGTGTGAAATGGTATCTCATTGTGGTTTTGATTTGCATTTCTCTAATGACCAGTGATGATGAGATTTTTTTCATGTTTGTTGGCTGCATAAATGTCTTCTTTTGAGAAGTGTCTGTTCCTATCATTCGCCCACTTTTTGATGGAGTTGTTTGTTTTTTCTTGTAAATTTGTTTAAGTTCCTTGTAGATTGTGGATATTAGCCCTTTGTCCGATTGATAGATTGTAAAAATTTTCTCCCATTCTGTAGGTTGCCTGTTCACTCTGATGATAGTTTCTTTTGCTGTGCAGAGCCCTTTAGTTTAATTAGATCCCATTTGTCAATTTTGGCTTTTGTTGCCATCTCTTTTGGTGTTTTAGTCAGAAAGTTTTTGCCCATGCCTATGTTCTGAATGGTATTGCCTAGGTTTTCTTCTAGAGTTTTTATGGTTTGGGGTTTTACATTTAAGTCTTCAACCCACCTTGAGTTAATTTTTGAATCAAGCGTAAGGAAGGGGTCCAGTTTCTGTTTTCTCTAAGCAGTACTCTTAAAATCTTAACCTAATTTGGATATATCTTTGTGATGCTAGGGCCCTAAAAATTTTTTCTATTGAATTGTAAACTAGCCTGTTGAGTGCTGGACTCTTTGTCTTTGTAACTTTTGTTCTGAACATAAAGTCTTGAATGCAGTGTATACTTAATAAACACTGACTGAATAAATTAGTACATAGGTACAGGTATGTATATATGCCACCCCATTTCAATTCTGGTTTCATAAGAAAAATTTATTATTTTCCCTGGCATGCTCTTCTTCCAGAATCATTGAATACTTGTGAATAGATATGAAAGAGAGAAACATTGTGTTTAATATCAAAGTATTCTTGACTGTTTTTCACCCCTTCTTGAGGGACAATCTGAAATTCTATGGACATAGACTGTGTCTGCTCATAGACTGTAACATTGTTTTTTTCTTGAATCTAGGATGCAGATCTGTGAACAGTAGTGATATGGGGACATTGAGCCCGTTAACTTGGATTCTTATAGAGGGCCTAACAATCTGACCTGTATGCTGCAGGAATGTGGTGCCATTGAGGGGACAATGTCCAAGGAAAGGCCAAGAGAGCATCTGTCAAGGGTGGTGTCATGAAAATTCAGCATGGAGCATTAACACAGAATAATTAAACTCCAAGTTTCCTGCCAACTCTAACGCTTTAGAAGTTTGTGATTCTTATTCTAAATTTTAAAGTATTCTGGTCCCATGTGCAATGTGTCTTAGCTTTTGTTTTAAAAATAATAAATTTAAGTGAAGGGCTATAGGTCAGTGCAACTAAACAGCAGCCTCCATCTCAGTCTTCACCGTGGAAATTGTTTTCTTCTTAGGCCAGGTTGTCTTAGACATATTCCTACCATGCCAGCATCTTCCTCCTACCCCCTTGATATCCTTTTTCTTTCCTCTTTCATCATAGGGATCTCAGATCGTTGTCAAGCACTGCTTTTTCTGGACAAGATGTTTCACCATGGGTGGGCATGAATCTTCCCAAAACCCCCTTTCTGTACGTCCATCTGTTTCCCTGACGTTGTCTTGATCTACTACATAGGGTGGCTCCCCTGCCAAAGTGGGAGAAAACATGCCCCCCAAGATCTAGTAAACTCTGTCACCTGGCTTTAACACAGTATACCCTGTGTCTTCTGTTCTGATAGAATTTTTTATTTGGCTCGATATCTTAGTTTGTTGTTGCCCTTTGCAAACTGGGAAACAATCTGAACCAGAAAACAAAGTGGAAGGTAATGTCTTGTGCTCTCCTGAAAAGACTAAGAAAACTTATGTGAGTTCTGGCATTTTTTTCTTCTCAGAATGAGTTTCTTCCCCATCTTCTTGGAAGGATGGTTGATGAATGGCTATTGTACCTTGACCACTCAAGGATTCAAGCTCTGAGAGTCAAACATCAGTCCCAACAGCGCCAATTACTAAGTCACTAGCTCGTCTCTTCAGTAAGGCTCATTAGACCTGCCGTGTGAATGGAACTCCTTTTGGACAGGCTCAACAGCAAGAACAATTTGCCTGTATTCGTGTGTGTGTGTGTGTGTGTGTGTGTGTGTGTGTGTGTGCATGTGTGTAGCTGATCTGAGATGTATATTTGTATAAGGTGAAGAAGTTGTGTGTTACTTGCTGATATGGTTTGACTGTGTTCCCACCAAAATCTCATCTTGAATTGTAGCTCCCACAATTGGGAGAGACCTGGTGAGACTTAACTGAATCATAGGGGCAGATCTTTCCCGTGCTGTTCTTGTGAGAGTGAATGTATTGCAAGCTGCATGAGATCTGATGGTTTTATAAAGGAGAGTTTCCCTGCACAAGCTCTCTTCTCTTGTCTGCCACCGTGTGAAATGTCCTTTCACCTTCTGCCATGATTGTTAGGCTTCCCCAGCCGTGTGGAACTGTGAGTCCATTAAACCTCTTTTTTTGTAAATTGCCCTGTCTCAGGTAAGTCTTTATCAGCAGTCTGAAAACAGACTAATAAGCTTGGTAACTTTGCAGGTGTGCAGGTGTGTGTGTGTGTGTGTGTGCGCGCGCATGTGTATGCATCTGTTGTGGGGGACAGTGGGAGATAAGACAGGAGGTGCTGAAATTTTGCTTCTCATGCTAAGTACCAACACTACATCTCTTATGTTGGAGAGGCAGTGTAGTGAGTCAAGGACGAAGCCAGACCAACCACGTCCTAGCTCTGCCACTGATTAGCCTGTGAACTTACCCAGAGTTACTTAACCTCCTTGAGCCTCACGAGGTTGTTAGAAGCATCAAATTTAAAGTGCTTGGTTTGGTGACTGGCCACTCAGAGAGTGCCTACAGTAATGACTTGACAAATTGAAGTGAATATTGGTGGTTGCAATAATTAACTATAGGTCATGGAGATGCTATAAGCACTTTTCATTCATGTAGTTTAAAATGTATGATGCCAAGTGGAGAATAACATATTAATATAGCAGTATGTTCTATCAAAAGTTTTACTTTTTTAAGGGAAAGACTATTCCAGTTGTTACTCAGTATTAACAAGAAATCACCTTGAAACAAATATTTCTGGTATTTGAATGGTCTTGATTTGTTATGAAAATTTAAAGGCAAAAGGTCTCAAGTATTGGGAAAAAACTGTGCCCTTTTTGAGTGGATTAGCAGAAGCTATTTCATGGCCTGAACATGCACAACAAGCCCTTGGGAAGAAGTGGACATAAGGAGACCAGGGTGTCCTGGGTTACAAGGAAATGATATCCCAAGTCCTCTACCCTGAAGAGTCAGGGAGTCCTGTTGAGATGGGCCACTGAGATGGACCCTGGGTAAGGGTTTTTGAAATAAAATTGTCCTAAAGCAACAGGGAGATGAGATTAGTGGATATGCCTGACTCTGGCTTAGGGATGAGGTGGTCAGGGTCTTTGAGGTGGTCCTAGCCCTTTTGGGAGTGACTATGCTGTAAGCTGAAAGCAGTGGTCTCTAAGAGACCTGTGAGGGTCTGAAGCTCTCTCTGTGAAACACAATGTTGGGAGGGTTGCCCTCTTTCAAAGAGCTATTATAAAATGATCACTACCATGGCATGTACTACTGAAACCTGAATCTTTTCACCAGGTGTTTCTATAAGCTAGCACATCATAGAGCTAGGACTTTCTTTTTTTGAGACAGAGTCTCACTCTTTCACCCATGCTAGAGTGCAGTGGCATAAAGATAGGTCACTGTAGCCTCAAATCCCCTGGGCTCAGACAGTTTTCCCATCTCAGCCTCCCAAGTAGCTGGGATTATAGGCACACGCCACCGCACCTGGATAGGTTTTGTATTTTTAGTAGTGACAGACTTTGCCATGTTTCCCAGGCTGGTCTTGAACTCCTAGACTCAAGCGATCCTGCCACCCTGGCCTCCCAAAGCTCACAGGCATGAGCCATTGCACTCAGCCGATACTTTGATTACAACAGGTTTTTTCTACTATGCTAAGTTCCTAAACCATCCTGAATCCCAGAGCTGAATGGTGCTAGTGTTCTCACAGCTGACACAATGTCAGGCCAAAGAGCTGACCTAGGATACCTGGTGGAATTCCAGAAATCAGTAAGTGGTTGAGGATGATTTGGGGACTAGAATAATGGAGTCTTCCTCATGCTGCCAAATTTACATGAGCAATCAACAACTTAACATTTCTCGGAGGCTGGGCGCGGTGGCTCACGCTTGTAATCCCAGCACTTTGGGAGGCTGAGACGGGTGGATCACGAGGTCAAGAGATCGAGACCATCCTGGTCAACATGGTGAAACCCCGTCTCTACTAAAAATACAAAAATTAGCTGGGCATGGTGGCGCACGCCTGTAGTCCCAGCTACTCGGGAGGCTGAGGCAGGAGAATTGCTTGAACCCAGGAGACGGAGGTTGCGGTGAGCCGAGATCGCGCCATTGCACTCCAGCCTGGGTAACAAGAGCGAAACTCCTCCATCTCAAAAAAAAAAAAAAAAAAAAAAACATTTCTCGGCTTATAAAAAATTGAGCTTGATACAATCTGAATATAACAAAACTCAGAAATTCCTCCAAAATTTTTCTGTGACCCTAGATTCAGGGTGTCTTTTCAATGCCTGTCCATTTTGTTTCCAATTCCTGGTTTGCAGCAAATGCCATATCACCTAATCACTCTAGTGATACCAACATCTATCTCAGCACTTTAAGAAAACAAAAGCACTGAAAATCATTACAAATTGTACAAAAAGGAGTAGACTAAGGAAACACCTACACTATATTTATCCTCTCACTCACTTCAGTATAAAGATACTAATTCTGTTTTGAGAGAGTACTTCATATTCAGAAGTGCTAAATCTTATCTAATACCATAAATTTTTCTTAGTGTGTACTTTAGAATGACGTGAAAATTACTCGGTTCTTAAAAAAATAGCTTTAAATGATGGCATGTATGTACCTATGCAACAATCCTGCAGGATGCAGGATGTGCACATGTCCAGAGCCCAAATACAATTTTAAAAAATAGCTTTAAATGGTGATCAAATGAGGTTCTCACTCTGGCAGAGAAGCGGATAAAGAAGAGCTAAACTAATGAGAGAGAGCCCAGGAATGAATGGAAGTTCCTCCACATGGAAGAATGAGGCCAGGGAATCATAGCACTGCCTGTTGAATTGTGTGGTTTGTGCTGTGCACCCCCTGGGAAGCTGTAAGGTGCAATCCTGTAAGTAGGTTCCCCTATCAAATAGCTTAACATAGGATCCTCATCCCAAAGAGCCCTTTGTCACCTTTGCCTTTTCAAGAGGGTGTGAGCTGTGACTACTCGGTTCCTTCCACAATTCAGCCTTGGGTTCTTATTCATTTATTTATTTTAAAATTGAATGCAAATAATAATTGCCTATATTTCTGGGTACAATGTAATGTTTTGATACATACATAAGTTGTAGGAAGATTAAATAAAGCTAATTAACATATCCATTTCCCAAGCATTTAAAATGCAGACTTTGGAGGAAGGAGGGACCAAAGTGGCAGAAAGCCAAAGTAAGAAGAGAAATTTCAAGGTAATTTGGAGAAAATTGGGAAGCTGAGAGTACTCTCTTTATGGGCGAATACTATTCCACTGTGTGGATATATCACATCTTGCTAATTTGTTATCAGTGTCAGTTGATAGACATATGACTTGTTTCCACCTTTTGGCTGTTATAAATTATGTTGCTCTGAACATTTATGTACAAGTTTTTGTATGGACATATGTTTTCATTTCTCTTAGGTGTATAATTAGAAGTGAAATTGCTGAGGAACTGCTAGACTGGTTTATCTTTCTGAGGAACTGTTAGACTGGTTTGCCCAGTGGCTGTGCCGTTTTACATTCCCACTAGCAAAGTGTGAGGGTGCCAATTTCTCCACATCCTTGTCAACACTTGTGATTATCTGATGTTTTGATTATAGCCATCCTAGTGGGTGTGGTTTTGATTTACATTTCTCTGATGACTAATGATGTACAGTGTCTTTCCATGTGCTTATTGGCCACCTGTTAATCTTTTTTGGATATATCTCTATTCAGGTTATTTGCCCATTTTTAATTGGGTTGTCTTTTTAGTGTTGAGTTTGAAAAGCTCTTTATGTATTCTAGATATAAGGCCCTGATCACATGTATGACTACAAGTATTTTCTCCCATTATGTGGGCTGCCTTCTCACTTTCTTGGTAGTGTTCTTGGAAGCACAAACACTTAATTTTGATGAAGTCCAGTGTATCTATTTTTTTGCTTTTGTTAGCATGTCTATTTTTAAAGGTTGATTATTTATGAACAAATTATCTTATGATTTTTGTACCTATTATGTATGATTTTTTGATACCTTTTTATTACTGAACATCTTACAGTCTGTATACATCCTCCACCCTGATAAAACCTATTAAATATATAATGCATCTTCTAAGCAGTGTTATATTAAAATTAAGGAAATATAGTACTGTTAAATTTTTAGAAATAATCATGACATTATTATGTTATGATTATTATACTTTAATAATAGCTATACTTTAATCTGACCCATGTTTTAGCTGTAGAATTTGGTTACAATGTATCTTTGTAACTTACACTAAATTCCATAAGACCTTTCCCATTACTGCCACAGGCTTAAAAGACTTTTTATCTAGCGTGAAATACAAAAAAAGGCCGGCCAGGTTTAGTGGCTCACGCCTGTAATCCTAGCACTTTTGGGAGGCTGAGGTGGGTGGATCTCTTGAGATCAGTAGTTGAAGATCAGTGTAGGCAACATGACGAAACTGGAGGACTTAAACCCAGGAGGTAGAGGCTGCAGTAAGCCAAGATTAGTGCCATTGCACTTCACCCTGGGTGACAAAGTGAAAGACCCTGTCTTACAAAAAAAAAAAAAAAATACTTGTACGTTTTCTACTTTTTCTGAATGTGAAAGCTATTTCAATTGAGGGGATCAATTTGTATATTTGGTTTTTGTTTACTTTCACATTCTAGAAACTGAAAGCAAAATGTTCATTTGGACATGTTAAGCTTCAAAATAACAAAAATCTTGTTAACGTCTTTCAAATCAGAAGTTTTACTTTGCTCTAAAGAGTGAAAAACTTTTTTTTTTTTTCAAAAGATATTTTCAGAAGTTACTGCTGGCTGGGCAGAATTTAAATCAGCACATGATGGCATTTTTTTTCTTTTATTTTGTTTTTAAGCAATACTTTGAACCCAGAAACTGCTACCTTTACTGAATGTCCAGTTACAAATCCAATCAGATTAGAACAGCAGTGTTCAATCATTTCGCTTCCCTGGGCCTCACTGGAAGAGAATAATTGTCTTGGGCCACACATAAAATATACTAACACAATAGTTTACGAGCTGCAAAAAAAAATCACAAAAATATCTCACAATGTTTTAAGAAAATTTATGAATTTGTGTGGTCCACATTCAAAGCCATCCTGAGCTGCATGCAGTCCTGGAGCCTCAGGTTGGACAAGCTTGGGTTAGAACTATTCAGTGAAATTTAAACAAAGTACTTTCTATCAATTCAAATTAATTTTATGTTATTCCCAACTCAGTGTAGGACATCTCATAACTTAAATCCCTTACCCACCAAACCTTCTTATTTCTTCTTTTATGAACCAGGGAAATAGGTTTTACTTGGTGTACTTATTCAGGGCTTTGATAGTGGCAGAGCTTTCTTGCTATCTCTGTGAAAAAAAATGCATTTCAGCTTGTAAACTCATTGTTTGTTTTGTTGATTAGTTTCAGAGTCTTCCAAAGGAATCAGGGGTTTATCTCCTTTAGAATACAAGCTAGACCATTCACCTGGAAGGGACACGACACTCTTCAGAAGAGCTGCGGTAAGCCATTGAAAATAGCTCTTATGGAGATCACACAAATGCTAAGGACTTTGACATGTGGCAATGATCCTGAATTATTCAGGTGGGCCCAGTGTAATCCCACGAATTTAATCAGAAGAGGAAGACAAGAGGGTCAGAGTGAGAAAAGATGCGGCTATGTCAGGAGCAGAACAGGGAAGGGAGAGGGATAGAGAAAGAGGTGGGAGAGAGAGATGGAGAGGGAGAGAGCGAGGGAGGAAGAGAGGAGAGGAGAAAGAGAAAGTGAAGATGCTACACTGCTGGATCTGAAGATGTAAGAAGGGGCCATGAGCCAAGGAATGCAGGTGGCTTATAGAAGCTAAAAAGACAAGGAAATAGATTCTCCCCTAAAAGCCTCCGGAATGAAGTAGCCATGATAACCCTTTAACTTTAGCCCAGTGAGACTGATTTCAGACCTCTGACCTCCAGAACTGTAAAATAATAAATTTGAGAGATTTTTTTTAAATAGCAATTAGGCTGCAGTTCCCAAATCTGGCTGATCATCAGATCTATCTATCTTAAAGGCTGTAAAAAAAAAAAAAAATGAAGTCATGTCTTTTGCAGCAATATGGATGGAACTGGAGGGATTAAGTCAGTTACAGAAAGACAAATTTCATGTTCTCACTTATATGTGGGAGCCAAAGAAGTTGATCTCATGAAGGTAGAGAATAGAATGACTGCTATCAGAGGCTGGGAAGGGTGTGTAAAGTGGGTTAAGGGAGAAGAGAGATTGGTCAATGGCTACAAACGTACAGTTAGATAGAAGATATACATTCTAATGTTTGATAGCAGAATAGGGTGACTATAGTTAGCAACAATGTATTGTATATTTCAAAATGGCTAGAAGAGAGGAATGATGAAATGATGCCAACACATAGAAATAATAAATACTCAAAGTGATGGACACCCCAAATAACCTGACTCGATCATTACACATTCTGTACATGTGACAAAATATCACATATATTGTACAAATACATACAATATTATGTATCAAGCCTGGGCAGGTGAATCACTGGCATAGGTACTAAGAATGAGACCACCCAGTGGCCTGGCTGCTGGAATAGTTATTTAGACTGGAGAAAACCCAGGAGCCTAAGTCTTAAACTGCGGAGAGGATGACATGAAAGGCATAATGAAGATCTGCGCTTTAAATGATGGCTTGGTGGCACAGTGGGTGTTGGATGCCATAAAAGCTACATATGATAACTTATTGGTGAGAAAAGTAGACACACAGAATATTCAGAGGAGAATTGAAAAGACTGGATTGAAATTCAAGGTCCTTCACTGAATCTCCTCATCCCATCCCTCTCCCACACTTTTGGAATGTGTTTTTAAAATTCATTATATTTTATTTTATTGATTGATTTATTTTTTAGATACAGGGTCTTACTCTGTCACTCAGGCTGGAGTGCAGTGATATAATCATGGCTTACTATAGCCTTGAACTCCTGGGCTCAAGCAATCCTCACATCTCAGCCTCCCAAGTAGCTGAGATTATAGGCAGACACTATCATGCCTTAAAATTATTATTTTAAATGTACAGTTCAAAGGGAGAAGTTCTCGGATCTGTGTGCTATTGTTCAGATTAAAAATACATACAAATATTTAGTATAAGAGTTGTTTCCAAACTTTAGTCTTTATTTAGTCATCTAAAGAACTTTAAAATACACAGACTCCTAGATCCCATCCCCTCCATTGTGTCAGAGTCTCTGAGGGTGGAGCCTGGAAGTGTCAGCTTAGAAAGCCTTCCAGGTGGTTCTGACATCCCTGCTTCTGGGCCAGCTGTGAGTGAAGTCAGTCAAACCCCTGTGTTTTTGTGTCAGTTAAATAACGTGGAAAAGCTAGGACCCAAAATGCAACTAGAATGATGCCTTGCAGCAGCAGTTCTCAAAAAGTGATTGCTAATTGAGAAATCTCTGTTCAAAGAAATGTTAGCCTGATCTGTAAACTGTGAAACCAACAAGTGGATCAACTTGAATTACTCCGGCAGGTGGTGGTAGGGAAGGTAGGGGTAGAGTGAGGGTGGCTGAATCCTGCCTTTGGCTAAAAGACTCACTC
Source organism: Cebus imitator (assembly GCF_001604975.1). Lineage (NCBI taxonomy): Eukaryota > Metazoa > Chordata > Mammalia > Primates > Cebidae > Cebus > Cebus imitator. The sequence continues at coordinate 871,271 of NW_016107385.1, forward strand.
AGACTTCCGTCGCCTTATGTGTAAAGAATAGCAGGAAGATTCAGCATGCTCCATTCTCTTCTCCAGCCAGAAACATTGAATTGCCACATACATTTTCCTGAAAATCACAACTCTCTCTCTCTCTCCCTCTCTTTCTCTCTCTCTTTTTTTTTCTCTCTGTCTCTTTTGAGACTGGCCTAGCTATATAACCCAGGCTGGTCACAAATTTCTGGCCTCAAGCAGTCCCCCTACCCGAGCCTCCTGAATAGCTGGAATTACAATCACAAACCACCATGCCTGACTGAAAACCTTTTTTGCCTTGATATTCCCTTAATCAGAAATCTGCATTGGCACTTTAGTTGCTACCAAATAAAATATAAGTCTGAAGGGCTTGTGTTTCAAGACTGGTCTGAATCTACATTTCCAAACCTATCTTCCATTCCTCTCCCTTTAGGAAGTCTTCTCCTGGCCCAGGCTGTCCTGGTTACTCTTTCCATAATTGTTTTCAACTTCCTCACCTTAACCCTTTTCTGGAATATCTTCTTTCCCACCCAGGTTGAAATTTTACTCTCCAGTCAAAGCCCCACTCCCTTTCTGTGCCTTGATGGGAGGGTTTTCTCCATTGCCGCTGCCTGCAGTGGCCTCTCCTCCCTCTAAGGTGCTATGAAGACTGACTGCCTACACATTACTTTTGGCCTTGACTATAACTAGTAAATATAGCTTTGAAAATATGGATGATATTGAATTATTATTTATTTTCTGCTCAGGGTATGGTTCAGCCCCTTGTACAAAATGTGCATTCAATGAACAAAAGTCAATGTAGTGAAACCCCGTCTCTACTAAAAATACAAAAAATTAGCTGGGCGTGGTGGTGCGTGCCTGTAATCCCAGCTACTCAGGAGGCTGAGGCAGGAGAATTCCCTAAACCCAGGAGGCAGAGATTGCAGTGAGCCGAGATCACGCCATTGCACTCCAGCCTGGGTAACATGAGTGAAACTCCATCTCAAAAAAAAAAAAAAAAAAAAAGTCAATGTATTGAGTATTACATGCTTATTTATTAGTTACTTAGAAATGTAATCTATATAAATGTCAAGAGTATGTGAGTTTGAACAATAATTCTACATCAAAGAATGGCATAGTAGGTAATGTGAAATGCACCCTGCTCTCCCCTATTGAATATCCATGCACACACACACACACACACACAAACACACACATGTCCCTACACATAAGCTTCTCTTTGGAGTTCAGGTGGAAGCATCTTGAAGCCAGTCTGTCTTGAACCTCAGAAAATGTTATGAGGCTTGTATTAGTCAAGCGTAATTCCTAAAAGTAGCTTGAACAAAGTAGTTTTTAAAAATTGGAATGTATCAGCCTCTGTGAAGGACAATTCAAGAGATGGATTTTTTAGGCAGAGCTAGACTGAGGGATTCCAGTGTTCCTCAACTCTGCTTTAATCCAAGTTGATTTAATTCTCAGGCAAATTCTCTCCACACAGTGATAACTTCAAGTCCTTACAATGAGAGATCAGGGAGCATCTCTTTCCAATGCCATAGAGACCTGCTCTATGAGTGACCACTGCTTTCTTATCAATGATGCCCCGTACCTACTCTGCTATACCCATATATTACAGGGGACACCCCATGACAATCTTAATCCCTAGTCAACCACCACTTCCCTGATCCCACCTCAGATGCAGTACCCAATCCAGAACTGATGTTCAGTTCCTAGATCCTGCTCAGAATCCTTCAAGGAAACACACACCATACAGAAGATGTTTCCTGCTCATTCTTGCTGGGTGGTCTGCCACAGTGCCTCTGCCGTGTGCTCCCTCACTGAAAATTAGTACATCTGATTTTGTCATATTATACATTGGTGCCCTGTGGTCTCTGGCTAATTAAGCTTGAACAGAGAAAGGGGAGGAATGAGCTGCTATATATTCCATTTACCCTAAATTAGTCCCTAGAGGATGTTTTCTGATCATATATTTTCATGTGCCCTTGACTTCCTTAAGTGGCACCTGTTCATTTTCACTGGAAATGTTCCAGATAGATCTGAATAATTTTGACATTGTGTCACCAGGGACATCCTCCTTTTAATATCTACCATCACACAAAAACCAAGACTGCATTAGTCCTACAAGAGTTCTGATTCCAGCCAGAGAGAAAGGTCAGGTTAACCATAAAGGGAAGCCTATCAGACTCACAGCAGGTCTCTCAGCAGAAACCCTACAAGACAGAAGAGAGTGGGGGCCAATATTCAACATCCTTAAAGAAAAGAACTTTCATCCCAGAATTTTACATCCAGCCAAACTAAGCTTCATAAGCGAAGGAAAAGTAAAATCTTTTGTGAACAAGCAAGCACTCAGAGATTTCATCACCACCAGGCCTGCTTTACAAGAGCTTCTGAAAGAACCACTACAGATAGAAGGGAACAACCAGTATCAGCCTTTCTAAAAAATACCAAAAAATAAAGAACATCAACATAATTAAGAAATTGCATCAACTAATGGGCAAAACAGCCAGCTAACATTAAATGACAGTATCAAACTCACATATATTGTTATTAATTCTAAATTTAAATTGACTAAATCCCCCAATCCAAAGACACAGACAGGCAAAAAAAGCCAAGACCCATTGATATGCTACATCCAGATCCATCTCACATGCAAGGATACACAAAGACTCAAAACAAAGGGATGGAGAAAAATTTACCAACCAAATGGAGAGCTAAAATAAATAAATAGAAAGCAGGAGTTGCAATTTTTGCTGATAAAATAGACTTCAAAGCAACAAAGATCAAAAGAAGCAAAGAAGGATATTACATAAAGATAAAAGGATCAATATAACAAGAAAAGCTAAAGATCCTAAACATATATGAACCCAATACAGAAATACCCAGATATATAAGACTTATAAAGAGACTTGGACTCCCACACAATAATAGTGGGAGACTTCAACATTAATATTTGACAGATCAATGAGACAGAAAGTTAACATCGATATTCAGGACTTGAACTCAGATCCGGAGCAAGTAGACTTAATTAACATTTATAGAACTCTCCACTTTAAATACACAAAATATACACTCTTATCAGTACTACATCACACCTATTTACAGGTGTCAATGAAATATTGGTTGACTGCTTGTTAATTATTTTCTTCCCTCATTTTTTTTAATGTCTCTATTATTAAACACAATTACATGCATACCCATTTTTAGACTGCATTCTAGCCCGGGCAATAAAGCAGCACCCCTGTTCTCTCTCCCTCTTCCTCTTTCTTCTTTCCTTCATTCTTTTTTTTTCTTTTTCTTTTTCTTTTATTGTTTCTCTTTCTTTCTTTCTTTCTTCCTAAAGAAAAAAAAAGAAAAGAAAAAGAAAATATACCACAGATAATCACCACTCTTTCTTCTCAAAGGAATGAAGGTGACTTTTTGATGACAAATAGTGTAGAGAGAAAGAAGCATGTGGGAGGCACACACACACACACAAAAAAAAAACAAAAAAGAATTCTGATTCCACATGACTAATTTGCAACACAAAACTAATATAAATAGCAATGTGGAAAAAATAAGTATTAAAGGTAAAATGGAGGCTGGGCATGGTGGCTCATGCCTGTAATCCCAACACTTTGGGAGGCTGAGGCGGGAGGATTACTTGAGCCCATGAGTTCAAGACCAGCCTGAGCAACATGGTGAGACCTCATCTCTACAAAAATTTACAAAAATTAGCCAGATGTGATGTGTGTGCCTGTAGTCCCAACTAATCGGAAGGCTGAGGCAGGAGGAACACCTGAGCCTGGGAAGTTGAGGCTGCAGTGACCCATGATCATGCCATTACACTTAGCCTGGGTGGTAGAGCAAGACCTTATCTCAAAAAAAATTTTTTTAAGATAAGATGGAAATGGAAATATGACAGATCAAGATAGCGACTGCTAGTAGCCCAATATAAATCTTGTCTGTTTGAATTTCTTCCCTTTAGAAGCTTATTTCTGTATCATTAAGTTCATGTTATCTAAGCTGCTTAACAAACCTATTTGCCAGCTTCAAATAACTATTTCATCAACCTTGTGGATTCTTTGGGTTAAGAATTCAGAAAGGATACAGTAGGGATGGCTGATCTCCTCTTGGTATGTCCGGGGCCTCAGCAGGCAATGACACAAACACTGGGAGTGATGGTGGCTGGAAGCAAATGTCAGCTGGAGGCTTTGTCTTTCACATGTCTGGCAGTTGATGTTTGCTGTGTGCTGGGACATTAGTTGTAGCTGTAGGCCAGAACACCTACATAGGGCCCGTTCGGGAGGATTATACTCTCCCTAGTATCATGGCCTGAGACTTTCTTTACATGGCAGATCAGAGCACCAAAGGCCAGTGTTTCAAAAGGACCAGTTGTGAAGAGTGTTGCCTTTGATACTTAGCCTGTAGTATAGCATCTTCCACTGTGCTCTAGTGGGCTACCAGTCACATGCCTTCCCACATTTGAGGGGAAGGTACTTGGGACCTACCCGTCCATGGAAGAAGTGCCAAATAATTTATGAGCGTATTTCAAAATTGTCACAACTAGTCTGAGCTCAGGAGTTCGAGACCATCCAGGGCGACATGGTGAAACACTGTCTCTGCTAAAAATACAAAAAAATTAACTGGGTATGTTGGTGTGCACCACTAGTCCCAGCTACTTGGGAGACTGAGGCAGAAGAATCACTTGAGCCCCAAAGGTGAAGGTTTCCACGAGCCAAGATGAAGCCACTGCATTCCAGCTTGGGCTATGGAGTGAGACTCCGTCTCAAAACAAACAAACAAAAACTGTCACAAATAATGACTCCTTCCTGTGTCTCTTTCTCTCTTTCTTTTTCCCGTTTCCTCTCTCTGTCTTTATATGTATTTTAGTGGTTTGTATCATGTATTTATGTAGTAATATACATTCAGGGATTCTTTCTGGAACTCATTTCTTGTTCCCAAGACATACCATACGTATTTTGGGTAATTTTACATTTGGAGTAAACTGAATTGAATTTAATTGGATTTAACTAAAGCTGAAATTTACTGGGAAAAGTATTCCGTGAAAGGATTGAGTTCAATCCATACTAACTTTAACTGGAAAACTGGAAGTTTTGTCCTGTAGAGCAATCTGAGTCCAGTCATCCTTCGGTATCTGAGGAATTTTTTCCATGTCACCTCCCTCACCCCACTTTAGATGCCAAATACTTAAAATTATCTCTAGATTACTTATGATATCTAATACAATGTAAATGCTATGTAAATAGTTGTTATACTGCAATTTTTTATTGTTGTATTGTCAATTTTTTTTCTAATGTGTTCATTCTGAGGGTTGAATCCCCAGATGCGGAACCTGAGGATATGAGTGTAATGGCATGGCTTCCATTGTGAACCAATGCAGTGTGTTTTTACTTGAGTCTTGGGGTGGAGTCTAGGGAACAGCAAAGTTGATTTTTGTTTTTAGAAAAGCACTGGTTAAAGAGAAAAAGCACTTCCTCACCTGCCAGTGACTACCAATTTGACCCAATAGTCTCTGGACAATGAGAGTAGATTATTCAAGGTTGGGACCAGTTAATAAGTGGTTTCAGGCTTGAATTACACAAAAAATAGATGGAGAAAAAATTAGATTCCAGCACTGATAAAATCAGATTGATTCATTTCGATAGTCCAAGTATATTTAAAATATCAATAAATGCAAAAAAGAAATAGGTTCCCAGGGGAGTGTTTTCCTGGAAGAGCCCACTTTAGTGTCAAAATTTTACTGGTCTTCATCCAAAACATTTGAAAGCAGGCAGAGATTTTGAATCCTTAGCATAAGGATAAGCAGTTTGGTGGAGTGAAAAATGACAGATTCTGGTTTTTACAAAGATCATCAAATAATTTGCTTCTGGGAAAACAGAATTGATCAGATATGTCTCAATTTGTCTTCCTTGTTAATTATTTGTTAGTGTTGCTCACAAGATAGGCATCCCAATTCACCAAAGCCCCTGGTGGGATGCATGTCATACAACAGTAGCTGTGAAGATCTTCTATGTTTAAACCAATGCAGGGGAAAATATTATCCTCCATAAAAGGTGGCTTTGAGATTTTGAACGCAAACAGTTTATGTGCAGTAGGGTGTGCAGTCTGCCACAAATACTTTGTATTTCATAATCACTGTCTTCTTTGTCATAAAATGCTTGAAACTAATAAAATATGGAGTCAATGCTAATGAATTAGCATTTAGCATTTTATGGCTGTGGGTTACCATGCCTACCACTTAAAATAAGTCTGTGCTCCTAGCATTATATATGGATCAAGAAAAGGGAATGTTTATGGTTTGAACTGGATAAAAATAAATGCAAAATTGGTTAATGAGTTATTCCTTGTGAAATAAAACAGCAAAGACTACTTCTAACTATATGATCATTTTTTGTAATGCCTTTTTCAAAGAAACACCAGGTAATGCTGTTAACAATTGCCTATTTAATGTTTACTCATATAAGGGTTGCCTTCATGTATAAATACATACGTATATCCTATATTTGCACTCAAATCCAGCATCAAAGAGTCAATATGATACTGTTAAGGTGAACCTTTTCTGTTTGAGGTGCCCAACATTTATTCCCCTTTCTCTCAGTAAGAACAGTTCCCCTCTTGTTTGGGGATCCCCTTTCTACCTCCAGGTACTCAGAGGATACTAATTTTACTGTCAGATTCAGAGCTGGGTCTTGGTAGTCTTCAATCAATGGCACAGCCTCTCCTGGCCACAGTGTCAGGACGAATGGGCACAGATCTGGTTTGGACCCAGGACAACTAAGATGTGACTGAGGGAGATCTCTTTCCAGACACTTTTCTTTTTCTGACAGCATCATCATCAGAACTCCTTTGTGATGTAAATATGCAAAAAAACAGCAAGTCTGCACGGGACATTAGAGCTGAGAGGATTTCAGAGCAATAGAGCCAAGGCCTTGTAAAGAGTCTCTGGATCAAACCATTCCTAAAACCACAAATATTCTTCCACTATGAATTTACATGAGCCAACACATTTCTATTTTAGCTTCAGCCAATTCAGATTGGGGTTTTTGTTAGTTGTGGAACTAAGAGTCCTAAGTGTGACATAGACTAAAGTGTTCAGTAAAAGAAAGAGCAAATTATTTAGCTGAATTGATCACCTTTACATATAAATGTTCATAAGATAGAATTCATAATATTTCAATATGATATTACATAAGGTAGCTTTTCTTCCTCCCATCTACCTGCCCTGGTCCCTGGTAAGAATGAAATAAGGAAAGGAGGTATTGAGGGAACATTGGAACATTCTTATTTTACCTTTTGAGGAAGATTCTAGTGTTTTAAGTAATTCTGGCAAAATCAGAGGAAACTTTCTCCTTTTCAGGTTATCACCTCTGACAGTCTGACAGAGTCAGAGAAGGAGGCACATTAAGAAGAACAACGAAGTCCAGCCTAGGCTTAGCAGAATAAGTGAAGGTTTATTACTATAAAAATCTATGATGCACAAGGTGGAGAATGATGGCTGTCATGCTATGCCTGTGTTATATACATTAATTTTTAAAAACAGCTTTTTGAAGTATAATTGACACTTACTAAAGTATAATATAATACATTTTGGCATATTTATACATATGTGCATTCATCACTGCAATCAAGATAATGAACATATCAATCACTTTCAACTGTTTCCTTGTGCTGCTGTGTAATCTTCCTTCTCACTTGACCTTGACAGCCCCTACCCCCACCTGTCTCCAGGCAACCACAGATATGCTTTCTGTCACTGTAGGTTACTTTACTTTTTCGAGAAGTTTTTTAAACTGAAATTTTATTTTATATTCAAGGGTATATGTGCTTGTTTGTTACACGGGTATTACATGCACAATGGTGGAAGGTGGGCCTCTAGTGTACCCATCATGCAAATATTGGACGTTGTTACCAGCAGGTAATTTTCACCCCTCATATGCATCCCTCTTTCCTGCTTGCAAATACTGGACATTGCACCCAGTAGGTAATTTTCACCCCTTGCACCCCTGCCTCTTCCCCCCTCCAGTAGTCACAGTGTCTTCTATTGTTCCCATCATTTTTTTTCATTTCTTTTTTTTTCTTAGCCCACCAGGACTGGCAAAAAAAAATTATTTCTTTTTTTTGTTCTCATCTTTATGTTCATCAATACCATTTATCTAGCTTCCACTTACAAGTGAGAACATGTGATATTTGATTTTCTGCTTTTGTGTAAGTTCACTTACAATAATCGTCTCTGGCTCCATCAATGTTGCTGCACAGGCATAGCTTTATTCTTTGTTATGGCTACATAGCATTCCATGGTAGCCATGTACCACATTTTTCTTGTCCGATCACCTGTTGATGGACACTTAAGTTGGTCTCATGACTTTACTATTGTAAATAGTGTTGCCATAAACATATGTATGCAGGTGTCTTTTTTATATAATGATTTCTTTCCTTTGAGTAGATACCAAGTGGTGGGATTACTAGATCAAATGGTAGTTCTGATTTTAGTTTTTTGAAATATTATCATACTGTTTTCCATAGAGGTTAAGCTAATTTACATTCCTACTAACAGTGTATGAGCATTCCCTTTTCTCTGCATCCACACCTTCTGTTCTTTTTTCACTTTTTAATGATAGCCATTCTGACTGGTTGAAGGTGGTATCTCAGTGTGGTTTTAATTTGCATTTCTTTAATGATTAGCTGAAATTGAGCATTTTTTCATGTATTTGTTGGCCACTTGTATGTCTTCTTTTAAGAAATGTCTGTTCAAGTCCTTTGCTCAGTTTTCAGTGGGGTTATTCATTTTTTCCTTAGGATTGTTTGAGTTCCTTATAGGTTCTGAATTTTAATCCTTTGTCAGAGGCATAATTTGTAAATATTCTCTTCCATTCTTTAGATTTTCTATTTAGCCATTGATTATTTGTTTTGCTGTGCAGAAACTTTTTAGTTGGATTAAGTCTCATTTGTCTATTCTTAGTTTTGTTGTGTTTGCTTTTGGGCTCTTCATCATAAATTCTTTGGCTAAGCCAATGTCAGGAAGCGTTTTATCCAACTTTTGTCTAGGATTTTTATAGTTTCAAGTCTTACATTTAGGTCTTTAATCCATCTAGAGTTAATTTTTGTATATGGGGAAAGATAAACAGTCCCGTTTCATTCTTCTGCTTATGGCTAGCAGATTTTCCCAGCATTATTTATTGAGTAATGTCCTTTTCCCATTGTTTATTTTTGTCAGCTTTATTGGAGATCAGCTGATTGTAGTTATGTGGCTTTATGTCTGGGTTCTCACTTCTCTTCTGTTGACCTATGTGTCTGTCTGTTTTTGTACCAGTATCACTGCTATTTTACTTACAATAGCCTTGTAGTATAATTTGAAATCAGGCAACGTGACGGCTCTGGATTTCTTCTTTTTGCTTAAGAGTGCTTTGGCTATGAGGGCTTTTGGGGGGGTTTCTATATGAACTTTAGGATTGTTTTTTCTAACTCTTTAAAAAAGCGAGTTTGGTAATTTGATGGGAATTGCATTGAATTTGTAGATTGCTTTTGGTAATAAGGTCAGTGTAATTATATTGATCCTTCCAATCCATGAGTTTGAGGTTTTTTGTTTTTTGTTTTTTGTTTTGCGAGGGTCTTGATTTGTAGAGATGAGACCTCACTATGTTGCCTAGGCTGGTCTCAAACTCCTGGGTTCAAGCAGTCCTCCTGTCTCAGCCTCTCAAAGTTCTGGGATTACAGACATGAACCATCATGTGTGGACAAGTATGGGATTTTTAAAAATGTATTTATGTCATCTACAATTTCTTTCATCCATGTTTTCTAGTTCTCCTTGTAGAGATCTTTCACTTCCTTAGCTAAATGTATTGCTATGTATTTTATGTTTGTGTGTGTCTCTTATAAATAGGATTGAGCTCTTAATTTGATTCTCAGATTGAACATTATTGGTATATAGAAATGCTACTAATTTTTATATGTTGTTTCTATATCCTGAGACTTTACCAAAGTTGCCAATCAGGTCCAGAAATCTTCTAGACAAGTCTCTAGGGTTTTCTAGGTATATGATCATGTCATCAGTGTACAAAGATAATTTTACTTTCTCTTTTCCAATTTGGGTGCCTTTTGTTTCTTTCTCTTGTCTGGCTAGGACTTCCCATAGTGTTTTGAATAGGAGTGGTGAAAGTGGACATCCTTGACTTGTTCCAGCTCTAAGAAGAAATGCTTTAAATTTTTTCCCATTCAGTATGATATTGGCTGTGGGACTGTTGTAGATGGCTCTTATATTTTGAGGTATGTTCTACATATACCCAATTTGTTGAGGTTTTTTTTTTTAATCATAAATAAATGTTGAATTTTATTAAATGCTTTTTCTGTATGTATTGAGATGATCTAAATGATTTTTGTTCTAAGTTCTGTTTATGTGGTGGATCACATTTATTGATTTATGTATGTTGAACCATCTTTGCATTCCTGAAAGAAAGCCCACTTGATCGTGGTGAATCATCTTTTAATGTGCTGTTGGATTCAGTTTGCTAGTATTTTTGTTGATGAGGATTTCTGTATCTATGTTCATCATGAATATTGGCCTATAGTTTTCTTTTTTGTTGTGTCCTTGCCTGATTTTGTTATCAGAATGTTACTGGATTTGTAGAATGAGTTAGGAAGAGATCTCTACTCCTTAAATTTTTGGAAGAGTTTTAGTAAGATTGGGGCCAGCTCTTCTTTGTACTTCTGGTTTTAAAATTCAGCTCTGAATCCATCTGGTCCTGGGCTTTTTAAATTTATTTTTTATTTTTTTAAATTTTTTTTTGAGGAGAGATTTTTAACTACTGATTCAATTTCATTACTTGTTATTGGTATTGTTCAGGGTTTCTATTTCTTCCTGGTTCAATCTTAGGAGATTGTATCTTTCCAGGATTTTTTTTTTTTTTTTTTTTTTTTTTTTTTTTTTTTTTTTTTTTTTTTTTTTTTTTTTTTTTTGAGATGGAATCTCGCTCTGTAGCCCAGGCTGGAGTGCAGTGGTGCAATCTTGGCTCACTGCAACCTTTGCCTTCAGGGTCCCGGTTCAAGCAATTCTCTTACCTCCGCCTCCCAAGTAGCTGAGATTACAGGCACAAGCCACCATGTCCAGCTAACTTTTGTATTTTTTAGTAGAGATGGGGTTTCACCATGTTGGCCAGTCTGGTGTTGAACTCCTGACCTCATGATTCGCCCACCTTGGCCTCCCAAAGTGCTGGGATTACAGGTGTGAGCTGCTGCGCCTGGCCTCCTTCCAGTAATTTATCAATTTCCTCTAAATTTTGTAGTTTATGTGCATAAATGTATCCATAGTAGTCTCTAATGATCTTTTGCATTCTCTGGTATCAGTTGTGATGTCATCCTTATCGTTTCTAATAATGCTTATTTGGATCTTCTGTCTTTTCCTTAGTCTAGCTAGCAGTCTTTCAATTCTGTTTTTCCTTTCAAAGAACCAACTTTTTCATTTTATTCATCCTTTGAATCTTTTTTTGGTCTCAAACTCATTTAGTTTTGCTCTGATCTTTATTATTGCTTTTTGTCTGCTAATTTTAGGTTTGGTTTTCTCATGCTTGTTTAATTAGGTTGCTAATTTGAGATTTTTCCCATCTTTTTGATGTAGGCATTTAATATTATAAGCTTTCCTCTGGATACTGCCTTTGCTATATCCCAGAGGTATGGGTATGTTGTGTCTCTGTTTTCAATCATTTTAAAGAATTTTTTTATTCCTGCCATGATTTTACTGTTTACCTAAAGGTCATTCAGGAACATTTTTTTATTTTCTATATATTTGCATAGTTTTGAGAGTTTCTCTTGGTTTTAATTTCTAATTTTATTTCTCTGGGGTCTGAGAAGATATTTTATATGATTTTGATTTTTTAAAGTGCATTGAGACTTTCCTGATGGTCAAGCATATGGTCAGTTTTGGAGAATATTTCATGCACAGGTAAAAAGAATGTATATTCTGTAGTTTGGGGTAGAATGTTCTCTAGTCAGGTTCATTTGGTCTGTAATCCAGTTTAAATCCAGAGTTTCTTTGTTGACTTTCTGCTTTGATGATCTATCTAGTAATGTCAGTGAGAGGGTTGAAGTCCCTCATTATTATTGTATTGCTATCAATCTGTTTTTCATTGGTCTGGTAGTATTTATTTTATGAATCTGGGTTCTCCAGTGTTGGGTGCATCTTTATTTAGGATAGTTAAATATTTCTTCTTTGTCTTTTTTTACTGTGGTTGATTTAAAGTTGTTTTATCTGATTTAAGAATGGCTATTCCTACTTGTTTTTCTTTGCTGTTTGCAAGATGTATCTTTTCCACCCTTTTACTTTTGAGTCTAAATATGTCTTTAGTCAGTATATTGGTCTCTTGTAGGCAGCAGATGGCTGGGTCTTTTTTTTTTTTTTAATCAAAACTATCACTCTATATCTTTTAAATGGGGGCATTTAGGTCATTTGTATTCATGGTTAATATTGATATGTGAAGTTTTCTTCCTGACATAGTGTTGTTAGCTGGTTGCTTTGGAGCTTCTGTTGTGTAGTTGCTTTATAGGATCTGTGAGCTTTGCACTTATGTTTCCTTTTCTGATGGTGAGTATCATCCTTGCATTTCCATATTGAGAACTTCTTTGAACAGTTCGTGTAGGACCAGTCTAGTGGTGACAAATTATCTTAGCAGTTGCTTATCTGAGTAAGATTTTATTTCTTCTTCACTTATGAAGTTTAATTTGTCAGTATATAAAATTCTTGGTTGGTATTTTTTTCTTTAAGGAGGCTAGAAATGGGCCCCCAGTCTTTTCTGGCTTGTAGGATTTCTGCCGAGAAGTCTGTCTACTAGTCTGTCTGTTAGTCTGATAGGTTTTCCTTTGTAGGTGATTTGGGCTTTTTCTATAACTGCCTTTAAGATTCTTTTCTTTAGTATTGACCTTGGATAGTCTGGTGACTGTATGCCTTGGTGATGTTTGTTTTGTGTAGTATCGTGCAGGTGTTCTCTGGATTTCTTTTATCTGGATATCTACCTCTCTCGCAAGATTAGGGGAATTTTTCTGAATTATTCCTTCAAATATGTTTTCTGAGTTGTTTAATTTTTCTTCTTCTCTCTCAGGCATAGTAATAATTCACAGGTTTGGTCACTTTACATAAAGCCATATTTCTCTAAGACCTCTTATTGTTTTTAAAAATTATTTTTTCTTTTCTTTTCTCTCTCTCTTTTTCTGAGACAGGGTCTTCCAGTGTCATCCAGGATATAATGCATTAGTCACTGCAGCCTCCTCAAACTCCCAGGTTCAAGCAATCCTCCAACCTCAGCCCCACAGGCAGTTGGGACCACAACTATGCACCACCATGCCTAACTAATTTTTAATTCCTTTTTTCTTTACTTTTGTCTAACTAGGTTAGTTCAAAAGACTGGTGCCTGAGCTCTGAAATTGTTTCCTTTGCCTGGTCTACTCTATTGATAAAGCTTTCAACTGTATTTTGAAATTACTTAAGTGAAATTTTCAATTCCAGAAGTTTCTGGTTGATTTTTTAAAATATCTGCCTTCATTTTCTGGATTGTTTTTATAGTTTCTTTGTGTTGATTTTCGACCTTGTCTTGGATCTTATTGAGCTTCCATGTAATCCATACTTTGAATTAAATTGTAAAATATGAATTAATACTTCCTTTGAATCCATTCTTTATCTGTGATTTCTGAATTTCCATTTTTGTTAGGAGCCATTGCTGGAGAGCTAGTGTGATCCTTCCATGCTGTCACAACATTCAGATTTCTCATGGTGTCAGAATGTTTATGTGTGTTCTTTCTCATCTGGAGGGGCTACCACTTCTAATTTTTGGAATCATGTCATTCAGATAGAATGTTTTTCTCTCCTTCTCCAGCCTCTTTAGGGAGTGTGACTGTAGAGTGTGTTGTGTAGGCCCTTGGGGCTTTGTTTCTGTAGCTCCTCTGCCCTTCTGTCTGCAAGTTTCATATTGAGCTATGCAGTTCCATTTACTGGCCAGTAGACGGCGCTTGTGGGTAAAAGTCAGCTGTGGCACAAGTAGATGCCTATGTACTGATCTTTCTTTCCTGTGAGGTATTCTCTGCTGTTTCAGGTGATAGACTGGACAGTGGAGTGCCAGATGTCCTGAGTTTCCTGTTCTGCAGCAAGGGTGGTGGGGGAAGGTGTGGAGACAGCTGGGAACTGGACCTCCTGGCTTGCCCACAATTCCCCAGTGGCAAACAGACACCAGCCCTGATGAGGGTAGCTCGGAGGAGCTCCTGGTGAAATGTGCTGAGGTCTCTGCAGGTGGTGAGAGGGCTGCACAGGCTCCACATCCTAGATAGATGGGAATCTGTTTCCTATCATGACCCCCTCCTGGGGCTCTTGACTTCCTGTTCATAAACACACTAAAGTCTATCTCTGGACCACAATGTGGTTGACAGCCATGGGAAAACCTTTTTGCGACTCTCCAAGGGAGTGGCTTCAGGTCAGTAACTCCTCACTCAGCCTGACACAGATAGCTTTATGGCTCACCTGTTCTCTGCTGTGGTAATGTTGCTGCTTTGTGTAGAGGTATGGGCTCCATCTTTGGACCTGTGCAGGAGGGTGTTGGTTGTGGTGGTGTCAGCTAATTGTGTCAAGCCAATCTCATTCCCTGGTAAGCTGATCAGGTGCCCACTGTGTTGAAATAGGCTAGGTAGTTTCACAATTCCCAGGCTCCTAGATGGCCCACTGTAATGTGTGTGAGTGTATGAGTCCTGATGGGGCTGGACAAGAGTTGAGCTAGCCCAGAGTTAAGGTGCTGGCAGTGATGGGGAGGGGTGGGATGGTCCCTGGGTCACTTGCAAAACTCTCAGGTGGGGGCAGGCAGAACACCCAGGCAGTGGGAGCCCAAGGGAAGATCACAGGTCTGTGGGGATTGTGTTCTCAGGAGAGCTCTGGGCCGCAGCTGAAATGTTCAGGCAGAGATAGAGCAACTGGGGAGGACAGGACCCCTCAGCTGGAGCAATGCAGACTGGCAGCTGTGGGTGTGTGACACACTCACACTTCCCTACTATATAAGTGACATTGGATTTCACTGTTGGGGGCACACAAGTGTGCCAGTGTTTCTCACTCTTGTGCTGACCTGGGAGTGACAGTGGCAGAGGCAGTGGTAGTGGCAAAGGCTTCATGGCAACTGCCCGAAGCTTGTTGCTGGCCTCAGAGAATTGAGCTTGCAGAGGAACTGAGCTACAGCCAGATGCCCAGGCAGGGGTAAGAAGGCTGCACTGGGGGCTGGAAGACAGTGAGCTCCATTTGATGAGGAGCAGCAGAGGTGAAGAGTCTTGGGTTATGTAGTTTACTTATTGTTCCTTTGCATCTCAGCTGTGGCATATGAAAGTGGCCTATCTCCTCATTCGCTCTTAGCCTGGGAGCAGCAGAGGGGAAGGAAGTGGCAGCCGTGATTGAAAAGGGCCTGTCAGCTACCTCTGGGAGTTATGCACTCAGATGAGCACAGAGCTGCAACAGCTGAGTCCAGGCACGGACTGCATCTGTGCACTGGGGGACAGAAGGTAGCAAGCCCCATTTGGCAGGGAGAAGCAGAGATGAAGGGTTATGGAGTGTGCAGTATGCCCACTGTTCCTCCATTTCTCAGCTGTTATGTTCATGCTGGAGACACACAGAAGTGCCCAGACTCCTTGGCCCTTTCTTGCTTGGGGTAGCAGGGGCAGAGGTAACAACAATGGCCATACAAAGGGCTTGTAGGCTATATTTGGGAGCTCTGTATCCAGAGGAGTGGAGAACTCTGACTACAATGTTCAGGCAGGGGCAGGGTGGCTGTGCAGGTGGCCCAAGCCAGCAAGTCCTGACTGGCAAGGAGCAGTAGAGTTGGAGAAAATGTAGTATGCAGTCTGGCCACTCCATGGTTTTGCAGCTTTGGCATCTATTCCAGGGTGTGCAAAAGAACCTTGTTTCTCTTATTAGTGGGGTAGGGGTAGCTGGAACTGGGTTGCCCAGAGATCAAATGCCTGTGGGGTTCCATGTGAGCTGGAGTAGTGTCTCTGCACAGATTCCAGGAGGCTCTCTTAGTTAGTCTAGAGGCCTAGGGGTGGTCAAGGATGGTCTCTTGTGTGTCCAGGGTTGCAAAAGCCCATGACAGCAGTGTGGATCCCCTGGAGACCCTCACTTTCTCATCCTTTTCCCCAGTTAGGGAGCTTCCTCCAGGTTCCTGCCAGTCCTGGGTAGGCAGTTACCTGGCTTCAGTCCTCTTTGCTCTTCATGGGTCTGGTAGCTTCTTTTGTGAATCCCAGAGTGATTTCTTAGATGATGCATGATATGGTTTGGCTCTGTGTCCCCATCCAAATCTCATCTTGAATTATAATTCCTACATGTTGAGGGAGGGACTTGAGGTGACTAGATCATGGGGGCAATTTCCTCCATGCTGTTCTCATGACAGTGAGAATATTCTCATGAGATCTGATGGTTCAAAAGTGAAAGTTTCCCCTGTGCACTGTCTCCTGACACTTTGTGAAGAAGTACTTGCTTCTCTTTCACCTTCCACCATAATCGTAAGTTTCCTGAGGCTTCTCCAGCCATGCAGAACTGTTAATCAATTAAACCTCTTTCCTTTATAAATTACCTAGTCTCAGGTAGTGCCTTTATAGCAGTGTGAGAACGGACTGATACAATGCACTTGAAGAGTTGGCATTTAATTGCAACTTCATTTCTTTCCTGCAAGAGAGGCATGAACTAGCTGCTTCTAGTCAGCCATCTTGAATCAGACCCCCTAGAATTTTGTATAAATAGAAGCGTACACTCTGTGGCCTTTTTTGACTGACATTTTTCATTCATTATAATTATTTTGGGATTTAATCATATTGTTATGTATATCATTGGTTTCTTTCTTTTATTGCTGAGTAGTATTCTACTGTATGGAAGTACCAGAATAGGTTTATCCCTTTCATACACATGTTGATGGGCATTTGGATTATTTCTAGTTTGACACTATTAAACATAATGCTATAAACATTAGCAAACAAGTTTGGATGTATGCTTGCCTTTCTCTTGTGTAAATATCTGCCTTTGGAATGCAAGGTTATATGGTGGATGTATGTTCAACCTTTTAAGAAACCATCATGCTACATTCCAAAATATTGTACAATTTTGCATTCCTAACAGTGGTATGTCAGAGTTTAGGTTGTTCCATGTCTTCCTCATACTTGGTATGATCAGATTTTAAAATTTCAGCCATCGGCCAGGTGCAGTGACTTACACTTGTAATTCCAGCAATCTGGAAGGCTGAGGCAGGCAGATCATTTGAAACCAACCAGGCTAATATGGTGAAACCCTGTCTCTGCTAAAAATGCAAAAATTAGCCAGGCATGGTGGCACGTGCCTGTAATCCCAGCTACTAGAAGGCTGAGTTGGGAGAATCGCTGGAACCCAGGAGGCAGAAGTTGCAGTAAGCCAAGATGGCGCCAGTGCACTCCAGCCTGGGCGACAGAGTGAGACCCTGTCTCAAAAAAAAATTTTTTTTCCAGCTGTTATAAGTGTTATAGATATATAGTGACATTTCATTGTGATTTAAGTTTGCATTTATGACAAATTAAATTGAGCATAGTGTATGTACTTATCTTTCATCCACATATCTTCTTTGGTGAGGTATCTGTTCAAATCATTTGCTCATTTTTTAAAGTTGGGTTATTTGTGTTCTTATTTTTGAGTTTTAGAATTTATTTTTATGTTCTTAATATAAGTCTTTTATTATATATGAATTGCAAATATTTTCTCAGGCTTGTGGCTTGATTTTCATTCACTTACTGGTGTCTTTGAGAGAGCAAAAGTTTTAAATTTTCATCAAGTGTAATTCATCAGTTTTTCATCTTACAGATTTTGTATTTAGTGTCTTGTTTCAGAAATCTTTGCCTAACCCAAGATCAACAAAGATTTTCTCCTATGTTTTCTTCTAGAAGTTTTCCTTTGTTAAGCTTTACATTTAGGTTACTGACCCATTTTAAGTTAAATTTCGTGTATGTCAAAGTTCTGTATGGCTTTTACTGGGGAGATAAATCTTTTAAGGGGATATTTTAGTGGAGAAAATGCAATGTCTTCATCAACCATTTATTTTTCCTTCTTAGGCACACAGCCTAGACTATTTCCCAGTTTCTCTGCAGTTACGTTAGGGTAGTATGACTTAGTTTTAATCTGTGCAAGGTGGATAGAGATAATGTGCTTTCTTCCAGACCATACTGTATAACTCTTTGTATAATCCTCCGTATTCCTCAAATCTCTTTCTATGCTAACTTTGGTTGCCATGTGTCAAAAGTAGCTGAGCCACAAGAATATTGTTAGGTTCCTGAACTACCACACGAAGGGCCTTTGTTCTGGTTATCTAATGCTGCGTAATAAACCATCCCAAAAGTTAGTGGCTTATACAACTATCTTTTATTATATCTTACGACTCTATGAGTTGACTGGGCTCAGCTAGTGGAGATCTCTCCTGCAATTGAGGGCACTTATTAGGTAGTACAGGTGACTGCAGTCATCTGATGGCTCAACTGGATGAACGACCAAGAAGGTCCACTCACATGGAGTGCAGATGATGCTGGCTATGTGCTGAAAACCTAACTGGGCTGTCAACTGGAGGGCTTACACATGACTTCTCCATGTGGTGTGAAATTCTCTTAGCCTGGTGGTTGGGTTCCAAGAGGAAGAACCCCATAAATGTGCAGTCCAAGAGTTAAGAACCGGACGCAGTTAAGACTACGCCTAGAGTGGTATAACATCATTTCCACCACATTATATTGATCAAAATAGTCACAGGGCCTTCCATTATTCAAGGCAAATATAAACTGCATATTTGATGGAGGAGTAGTAAAGTCACATTGTAAAAGAACCTTAGGTATTAATGGCATTGTCACGATCATCTTTAAAAATACAATATGCCATACTCTCCCACCAAACACTTGGCTGTACTATCACATAAGAGAGGCATAAACTTACGTTATCCTAATCCAGTGAAGGTTGAAGATTTGTTACAGCAGTTAGTTTATCCTGACTACCATCCATAATATTCCATCTACTGAGAGGACCACCCTCTTGTCTCCTGGATTATCAGTAATGCCTTCTTGGCTTGGATAAGGAAACTTATCCAAGTCCTTTATTTTCACAATGAGGATACCGTCATTTCAAGCAGAATACTTAGTCCTAGGTGTAATGAGGTACCTGCTATATTCACTCACAAGGACATTTGATATACCAAGTTCCAGCTGCCAAGTTAAAGGTCTGCCTCAACTTCCATTGGAAAATAATCACCTTAGAGGCAGTGTCACTGCACAAGCAGAACTTCCTACCTCCAGATATCTGGTTGGTTCAGGTGAGTGATCCATTTCAAGTCCTGAGTTCTATTTGGCACATTTCAGAATCTTATTTCAAATTCCAAGTTTTTTTTTCCAGATAGGCTTAGCCCTATTTCAAGGATAGCATATGTTCCAATAAATTTTATATATTGCATTTTTGTAAGCATCCTCAAGAGATTATTGGAGTTCTTAGTGATAGCACAAGAAGCACTATCTCTTTGTGTAGGGCCCACTTCAAATTATTTGCATAGTACCTATATATTGGTTAAAGGTTCAGTCTTCTACCTACCTTCCAAGAGTATGGTTTCTGCTGCTTAGGGGCCCAAAGGACTGATACCAGTAAGAATGTATGGCCACAGATTGTTTTCTCCAGTTTGTATGATATGTAGTAGGAACCCTTCTTGGACTTCCTACACATATGTGATAGCCTGGGAGAACCTATCCATTCTCAACAGCTAGTAAGGTAGGCATAGATTCCTTGGTTAAGGAGACAAGTTTGAACACAGACCATTTTTCTAAATATTTCAGTCTTCATTGAACTCAGTGAGGCAGGTTCTTCAGGTTGATTCATGAAAGTATGGATTTTCCCTTAGAGCGTCCAGTCATTCTATACTGGAAATCATAAACTCTTGGCCATCCAGGTATGTTGGCTCATGCTTATAATTTCAGCACTTTGGGATATGGAGGTGGGTGGAACACTTGAGGCCAGGAGTTCAAGACCAGCCTTGCCAACATAGCAAAACCTTGTCTCTGCTAAGTAAATAAATACAAATTTCAAAAAATACATAATCTCCTGGTCTTTTGGTGGTATGTTAGAACATTTAGTGCTGCTATAACAGAATAGTTAAAACAGAATAATTTGTAGAGAACAGAAATTTATATCTTATAGTTCTGCAGGCTGGGAAGTCCAAAGTCAAGATGCCAGCAGGTTTAGTTTCTGATGAGGGCCCAGCCTCGGCTTCCAAGACAGTGCCTTGAGTGCTGCATCCTGCAGGGGGAAAAAACACTGTTCCTCATATGGCATAAGAGTAGAATAGCAAAGAAAGACAGAACTCACTTTCCAAAGCCCCTTTTAAAGGTATTAAGTCCACCAGTGAGGGCAAAGCCCTTATAGCCTAATCAACTCTTAAAGGGCCCACCTCTTGATACTATTACAATGGCAATTAAATTTCAACATGAGTTTTGGAAAGGGCAAACATTCAAACCATAGCAGCTGGATACAGAAGAGTCAGCTTTAAAGGCATGCAGCCTGTGCAGTTGCACAGAACCCTGCTCTTAGCATAACTCCATGTTGGTTTAATACTCTGCTGTTGCCATCCTGAAATTCTTAATAATTTTTCATTTTGCAATGGGTCTCATTAAGCAGTTGGTACTGGGTACAAGGACTTTTATTCCTCTAATCAAACGAATCAGTCTCTTTCTAATGATGCTCTGCACTATTACTAATGTCTTGAGGGTAAAATTTATTTGAATGAAATGTGTGAGTTGCCATAGGAGTCAGTATCTCCTGAAAACAGGGGATACTAAAGGCCAGAAGTTTTAGAATATTCACAGAATCCATAATTAAGACCCCAAAAGCAAATGCAACAAAAACAAAAATAAATAAATAAATGGTACCTAATTAAACTGTAAAGCTTCTGCCCAGCAAAAGAAATAATCAGCAAACACACAACCCACAGAGTAGGAGAAAATATTTGCAAACTATACATCTGACAACGGACTTGTATCCAGTATCTACAAGGAACTCAAACAAATCAGCAAGAAAAAAAAATTCCCTCAGAAAATGGGCAAAAGACATGAATAGACATTTCTCAAAAGAAGATACACAAACAGCCAACAAACATGAAAAAATGTTCAATATCACTAATTATCAGAGAATACAAATTAAAACCATAATGAGATACCATCTTATCCCTGCAAGAATGGCTATAATTTAAACATCAAA
The DNA here is from genome assembly GCF_001604975.1 of Cebus imitator. NCBI lineage: Eukaryota > Metazoa > Chordata > Mammalia > Primates > Cebidae > Cebus > Cebus imitator. The sequence goes on from NW_016107385.1 coordinate 892,515, forward strand.
AACCAAGAGATGTTTGAGTAAATGTGGTGAAAAGTGAATACTTTTACCCTGCTGGTGGGAGCATAAATTAGTACAACCACTATGGAAAACAGTATGGAGATTCCCGAAAGAAACTACAAAGTAGAACTAATAATATTTGATCCAGCAATCTCACTATTGGGTATCTACCCAAAGGAAAAGAAGTCATTATATGAAAAAGACACACTCATATACATGTTTATAGCAGAACAGTTTGCAATTTTAAAGATACAGAACCAACCTAAGTGCTCATCAACAAATGAGTGGGTAAAGAAAATATGCTATATATGCACCGTGGAATACTAGTCAGCCATAAAAAGGAAAAAATAATGTCTTTTGCAGTAACTTGGATGGAGCTGGAGGCCATTATTATAAATGAAGTAACTCAGGAATGGAAAATCAAATATTGTATGTTTTCACTTTTAAGTGGGAGATAAGTTATGAGGATACAAAGGCATAAGAGTGATATAATGGGCTTTGGGGACTTGTGGTGGCAGGGGGGAGATTGGTAGGGTGGTGAGGGATAAAAGACTACATATTGGGTACAATATACATTGCTCGGGTGTTGGCTGCACTAAAATCTCAGAATTCACCACTAAAGAACTTATCAGTGTAACCAAACACCACTGGTGTTTCAAAAAATATTGAAATAAACTAAAAATTAAATAAATAAATAGTGTATTAGAGTCCCAGTTTTCACATTCTTGCCAATCTTTGATATTGCCAAGGTTTTTTTTTTTTTTTTTTTTTCTTTTTTTTAGAGGATTTTAGCCTTTCTTTTTTTTTATGTAGTGATATGTCATGATTATTTGGATTTCCATTTCTCTAATGCCAGTGATATTGAGCACTATCTTGCATAGGTTTGGGTTGTTTGAATACTCTCTTTTGTGAAATTTTTATTCAAATCTTTTTTCCACTTTTCATCTCTAAACTTTAAGTTAGTTGTGAATTGTCTTTGTCTTATTTATTTGAAGGATTTCTTTTTTTTTTTTTTTTTTTTGAGACGGAGTTTCGCTCTT
>NW_016107385.1:894553-952703 GCF_001604975.1 Cebus imitator
TCCTGGGACCACAGGCACGTGCCACCACTCCTGGCTAATTTTTTTGTATTTTTAGTAGAGACAGCGTTTCACCGTGTTGGCCAGGACAGTCTTGATCTCCTGACCTCGTGATCCACCCGCCTCGGCCTCCCAAAGTGCTGGGATTACAGGTGTGAGCCACTGCGCCTGGCCTGTGGATGAATTTTAATTATTGATTCCGTTTCTTTAATAGATATGGAACCATTCATATTTTAATTTTTTGATATTTGTTAAATTGTATTTTGCAAGGAATTTATCAATTTCATTTAAATTTTTAAATTTATTGGCATAAAGTTGTCCATAACATTCACTTATCAACTATTTAATGTCTGATAAATAGTACTGATCTTTTTCATTCCTTATATTGGTTGTTTGGCCTTTCTCCCTGCCTTGATCAGCCTTGCTAAAGATCTGTCAGTTTTATTAGTTTTGCAGAGTCAGATTTTGGCTTAATTTTCTCTATTGCATTTTCCTCCTATTTCATTGGTGTCTACTCTTTATTATTTTTATTTATCTGCTTCTTTGAATTTAATTTGTTTTTCAGCTTCTTGAGATTGATACTTAAGTAATTTTTAATCTTTTCCATTTCTAATATTCACATATAATGCTATATACTTTTCTTTAAGAATGAGCCCACATGTCTTGAATCCTGCATGAATTGTTGTATTCTATTTTTATTATCACTCAGTTCAAAACCCTCTAATATTCATTGTAATTTCTAGTTTCATGCCTGGTTATTTAGAAGTGTATTGCTTAAATTCCAATTAATTAGCTAAGGGATTTTTTAGTCTTCTTCTTAAATTCTTATTATTATTTTTTTGGTTAGAATCTCGTACTCAGAGAATTAATTCCTATTTTAATTCCTCTTTAGACCGAGATCATGCTCTTTATGATTTCAGTTTTTTAATTTGGTGAGACTTACTTTAGGATCCACTTAGGGTTAAGTTTTATAAATTACATATGCACTTGAAGAATGCATATTCTGAAGTTTTTTTGGAGGGTTAGAGATCTATGTATATCAGTGAGCTCAAATTTATAAATTATGTTTTCCAAGTCTTATGGACCTGGAATATTTTCTGCCTACTGATTTGTTTTTTGACTGCTTGTTATATTAGTTAATGTGGTTGTGATTTTGTTTTTCAAGTTGTTGGATTTTAAAATTTATATATTTTGAGGCTGGTTATTAAGCAAATAAACATTTAGAATTCTTATAGTTTTCTGCTGTCGTGACCCTTTTATCATTATGTAATATCCCTATTTATCTGTCTGTATTATTATAATACTTCTTGTGTTAATAGCTGTCTTTTCTGATATTAATATTGCTACCCAGTTATCTTTTGAGTTATATTTTCCATATTTGCCTTTTTTAAAATTTAATAAGTATTTTTCATTATTCAATTTCTCCCTTTTATTAGTTGTTAGTTATATACTATTTCATAATTCCTTTAGTGATTACCTAAATGATGGCAGTATGCAACCTTGATTTGCTATCGTAAATTCATTATTTTACCACTGCCTGGACAATGGAAGAACATTACAGTTTTTTGTTTGTTTGTTTTTGTTTTTTTACATGGAGTTTCACTCTTGTTACCCAGGCTGGGGTGCAATGGTGCAATCCAATCTCGGCTCACCGCAACCTCCGCCTCCTGGGTTCAAGCAATTCTCCTGCCTCAGCCTCCTGAGTAGCTGGGACTGCAGGCGTGCGCCACCATGCCCAGCTAATTTTTGGATTTTTAGTAGAGACGGGGTTTCACCATGTTGACCGGGATGGTCTCGATCTCTTGACCTCGTGATCCACCTGCCTTGGCCCCCCAAAGTGCTGCGATTATAGGCATGAGTCACCGCGCCCAGCCGAACATTATAGTTTCTAAACTCTCTTTGTCAGCCTCTCACCCCCCGAATTCTCTCTATATTTTAGATTTTAGAAGACATTACTATTACTGTTTTGAATAGTCAGTATTTATCTAGTTTTACTTACATATTTACCTGCAAGAGGGTTCTTCAGGTTTAAAAAATCCAGATGAAATGATGCTGGATTTCCTCTAGCATCATGTTTTTAAACCTGAAGAACCCTCTTTACTATTTCTTTTGACATGGGTCTGCTGGAAACAATTTACATTAGTTTTGTTTATCTGAAAACATCTTTATTTTGCCTTCATTTCTTAAGGGTATTTCCACTGTGTAAAATTCTGGATTTGTGATTATTTAAAGCATATAAAAGATGTTATTCCATTATTTTCTTGCTTTCGTTGTTTCTTTCGAGAAGTCAGCTTATATTACTGTTAAAGTTTGATTTGTTTCTCAAGCTATTTTTAAGCTTTTCCTTTTATCAGTTGCTTTCAGCATTTTTACTGAAATTTTCCTAAATCATGAATTTTTTTGTATATGTCCTGTTTGGCATTAACAGTGGTCTTGAATCAGTGGTTGTTTTGTCCAGAAATTTTTAACAGAGTCTCTTCTTGCTTCTGTCTCGTTTTCTCAATGGTCCTGTTGGAGTCCAATTATTCCATTTACTATGTTAGACCTTTTTAGTTTTTTCATATATCTGTCTTGCTTTTTTTTTTTTTTTTTTTTTTTTTTTTTTTTTTGAGACAGGATCTCACTCTGTTGCCCAGGCTGGAGTGCAGTGATCTGATTGCAGCTCATGCAGCCTCGGCCTCCTGGGATCAAGCAATCCTGATTCTCCTGCCTTAGCTTCCTCAATAGCTAGGACTACAAGTGCATACCACCATACTTGACTAATTTTTAAAGTTCTTGTAGAGATGTTGTCTCACTTTGTTGCCCAGGCTAGTCTCAAACTCCTGGACTCAAGTGATCACCATGCTTGGCCAGTCACACTTTTTTTTTTTTAAATTCTTTTTCTGTTCATCACTTTTATTATTTATTTGTTTATTTAAATTTTTATAGAAAATCATCAGCAAAACACTCAAGATCAACAATAATAAAGAAAGATTACTTCATTTTTATTTGATTTTTACAGACACTTTTGCCAAGATTACTTAGACTAGTACCTTCTATGACACTCCAACTCTTTGATGAGAGGCAGTAACCACTAATATACATTCTCCTATCTCTTATTTAGAGATGAATTCAGATACATTAAGTTGCAAGTAATTTTATGCTTAAGGCTTGTACAACACTAAAATATATAGTAATAGTAGTTACACAAAATTATGAGTGAGTTTATGATATGGTTTGTATCTGTGTCCCTGCCCAAATCTCATGTCAAATTCTAATCCCCAATGTTGGAGGAGGGGCCTGGTGGAAGGTGATTGGATTATGGGGCAGAGTTCCTCTGAATGGTTTGACACCATCTGTGCCTTGGCACTGTATAGTGATTGAGTTATCATGAGATCTGGGTTTTTAAAAGTATGTGGCACCTCCCTGCCCCCTCTCTCTTCCTCCTACTCTAGCCGTGTGATATTTGCACTCCCCCTTCCCCTTCTGCCACAATTATCTGTTTCCTGAGGCCTCCCCAGGAGTGGAGCAGATGCCAGCATCATGCTTCCTGTACAGCCTGTGGAACCATGAGCCAATTAAACCCCTTTTCTTTATTATAAGTTACCTAGTCTCAGGTATATCATTATAGCAATGTGACAGTAGACTACTACAGCTTACCTATGAATGTTTTATAAATTTATGGGTATGCTTTTTGTTTGTTACAATGATTAAGAAGGTGAGAGCATTCCTTGTCTTTATTGGACTGGCGCTAGGGATGCTATGTAGTCTGCAAAGCAAGGGACAGTTCCTTACAAGGGATCGATAGTTATGCTTCTTACAGGACTTTCAACAGTTCTGCTGGAATATTCATGTAGGTGACATGCTCTAATAATGATTTTACCTTATACTCTTACTACCTTTTACACATAAACCCCAAAATATATATTTTAAATCTGTTAGGTAGAGATTGAATTCTCCACGGATAGTGCACAGAGGGTATATTCTGCTTTGTTTGTTTGGAACTTTATGGAGAATTAGCCACAATTTCAGAAAATCACACCAGCTGTCTTACTCTGCTTATGCTATGATTGCTACTTATACAACTGATATTTTGTTAGCAATGAGGCACATAATCTGAATACGTGTTTGAGGGAATTCTACATAGATAGATGCAAGCATCTGATCACTTCATTGGTCTTCTGCATTTCATAAGGAAAAAATATTACTTTATTATAAATTACTTCCCTTCATTTTTTCCTTAAAGTTGAAGCATCATCGTGTATCTTGATTTTAAAAATTATATCTGTATGCATGTGATATTAGGTACTAATTTTAGCTGAAGATTATAATTTCATTTCAGATTTCTGTTATTAAACGGAAGGTCTGGAATCGGAGGTTGAGATTAACTGGATAACACAATATTTGCTAAAATTTACTTGAAATCACAGAAAAGACCCAACACAAAGAGACCTCTTTATTACTATTATTTATTTATTATTTCTACTATTCTTTTAAAAAATTACTATCGTTACACACAGCGGTTTTAGGCACTATCAAGCGTCCATTGCCTGTGCGCTGGGAACCTTTGCGCCGGTCTTCAGAAGTGCTCTTAGGCAGACACCGGCGAGACACGGACCGGAACCTTGGCGCTGTGACGCTAGTTTCCGGCGGGCTGCTTAGAGCGCAGAACAGCTGTGGGCCAAAGGACCATGAGAGGGCCGGAGGCGGCTCCTGAACCAACGATGGAGGGAGACGTGCTGGACACACTGGAGGCGCTGGGGTGAGGGCTTTTGGAGACGCTTTTTTCCTGAAAACGTAACCTCTCCTTCGGCCTGGCTGCTTAGCCTACTTCCCTTGGGCCTCTGTCGGCCTGGGCGGCCATGTGTAGGCCTCCTTCCCTGCCTGGATTCCTCCGGCGCCGACGGAGTTAAGCGGGAGGCGGGAGAGAAATCTACTTGGGGGGTGGAGCAGGGCCGGAGAGCTGGGGTTCGTGGCCCCCTCTTCCAAACTTCTTGCCTCGAAACTCTGTTGGAGGAATCTGCGGCGTGGCGTGGAGCGGCCCTGCTACCACCGGTTTTCTGGGCGATCCCGCGGCCGCGGGTGATATTTGTGTTGACGTAGTTGTGGCGCCCGGAGGGAGGTGCTGGAACCTGAACTGCTGTTAAGGACTGTTGGCTGCTACAGTGTACAACTTGTGGCTTACTTGGGGGCTGGAGTGAAGGGCTTCTACTTTGACCGCAGAAAGTGTTTTAGTTCATTGCGAGTTCATACATTCAACCATTTCATCCGTTCGTCAATATATATATTAGATTGTGTATTCATTTATGCATATTTACGTTTGTAAATTTCCCCAAGGCAGGGGAAAAAGACAGTTTTCAGATTACTCTAGGCTTACATAGTCGTGCAGGCTACAAGTCTGCTGCCGAGTGGAATTTACAATGCAGGTTGGTAAGTGCTGTGAGAACTCTCAGGTGGAGGTGGGGGTAATGTTAATACTAGCAGGTGTGGTGGTTCGTAATCTCCCCCTCAACCTCATCCTGTTTTTCCACACAGCCCTTGTCCCTGCCCAAATTATCATTCCCTGTCCCTTGATTTGTCTCTTGAATTTTCCTTCTCCCACGTTTTATTCTTCCTCCTCCCCAAGTCAGCTCCTGGAAAATTGATGCTTTCCATATTTCATTCACTAATGTATTCTCACCAACACTCTAGAATGGAGTCTCTTAAAGTAAATAGTGGTTGAAAGAATGAGTAAATGAATGAAGCAGAGCATAGAGAGGCGACTCCACAGCATTAAGTATAGGACCAGATAGTTTACTCAAACAGTGCACATTAAATAAAGAGCTTGAGCCATCTGCACATGTGTTTGCCCTGCTACATGCTGTTGTTTCTTGATAGGGAAAGCTATGCCTTTGCAGTGTTTTTATGAAGCAAGCTTCATAAAATAAAACCAATCCCACACTCCATTTTTATTTTTTCTAAAACTGCATTTGCCCCTCTATGATCTGTTTCTTTAATTGGACCCTTATAATATTTACTTTACAGTGACCCAGTGTTTCAGAGTCTTGTACTTAGTAGATGGTGAATATATATAAAGAACAGTGCCATTGATTATTTAGGGGGCACTTTTACTTCTGTGAAATCACTTGGAAATTCTCACTTAACTTGGTTAAGATGGAACCAAAACAAGAACTGAAAATACTTAGTAGAATTATTTAGGCTCCAAACAGTTTGAGCTCCCAAGTACTTCAGGTAAGAATATTGGGATCTCATAAATGGATTACGAAAAAGGAAAAGGCAGTGCTTTTCTTTTTTCTTCATTTCTTGAACTTATTGTTCATATTATAGGTGGTTTGGAAAATTCATTGCTATAATCTTGATTTTTATCAAGGAAAATTAGTTTCACATTATTCAACATGGAAAATAAAACAGTTGACACACTCTGAAATTAGTTTTTCTTGGAATAACTATGAGGGCAAAATTTTGGAGTTTGAATTCCCTATGATAATAAGATGTGAAAAAGGTAGTTATTTGCAATATGTGTTGTAATGGGATACTGTTTTCAAATATCCATGTATATAGTGAATAACGTATTTTTGTTGTAAGATATTTAGGATATAAGTGAAGGTACTTGAGTTTGTCATGTAAAATAAATTAATGAGAAGCATTTAAAGGGAAAATATATGAAAGGGCAATTTAGTGATACAGGTGAAAACAGGCTAGGCTAGGAGTCAATCAGTTTTCTCATCGGTGAAAAGAGCAGGCTGGAGTAGATGATTTTAGAAGTCTCTTTCTGTTCTGATAGTCTCTGATTTTGTGGAATAGTAGATCTCAACGCTGGAAGTACACAGAATTGTGTGGAACCTGTGAAAACTGTTCCAGCCTGGTATATACCACAGACTGATTGAATCATAATTTTCAGAGATATAGTGCAGACCTGTATATTTTTAAAAAGATCCACAGCCTTGGTTGAGAAACACTATTATGGAGAGAAGTTTCCTTTAAATATTTGTTGAACACAGCTGTATATTGGATCTTGTTCTGAGGAGTCAGTGGTGAGCAAAATACACTTGATTTCTGCCCCTGTGTAATTTACAGTCTAGTTGAGAAACAAACATGATCACAAAAATAATTATAAACTATAATAAATGTGTCAAAGGAAAAGAACAGGGTGATATAACAGGAGGATCTAAGAAGTCTTAGGGGTTAGTGATAGATTCCTGAGGAAGTGACATTTGAGTTGAAATAGGAAGAGTGAATAGACGTTAACTAGTTTAGGCTGGATGGATGAAAAAGGGGGACAAAGATACCCTTAGAGTGAGAAGAAAATGTGAAGACCTTGAAGTGGAAAGGAGCTTGCTATATTAGAAGAACTAGAAGTAGGCTAATGTAGTTGGAAGGCAAAATGTGAGGGGCAGAGTGGTGGGAAATTGGATTAAGAGTTAGGTGAAAATCAGGACATGAAGCCCCTTTTAGTATGTGTTGTGGATTTTATTCTTGATCATAACAGCAATGGGATGTGACTGAAGAATTTTAAATAAAAAGGGAGTGATTCGATGTCTAGTCTGAAAGTTACGTCAGTCAGCAAGGTGGAAAATGGATTGGAGAATTTACTTAATAGTCTGGGAAAGAAATGATGGTTGCTTAGTGGCAGTGGTTATAGAAAAAACTACATTACTGGACTCAGTGGTTGATTGGATGTTAAAATTCAAGGATTCATTTCTCTTTATTTTTAAAAATTTTTAATAGACACAGGGTCTTATGATGTCCAGGCTAGTCTTGAACCCCTAGCCTCAAATGATCCTCCAACTTTGGCTTCCCAAAGTGCTGGGATTACAGGTGTGAGTCACCGTACCCCACCAGATTAATTTCTTTAGTTAGTATTTATTGAGCACCAAAATGAAATGATACACCTTAGAATGTAAATTGGATACAGAAGAATGTGAAGATAGGAGAGAGCTGGTAAATAGGTTGAATGCAGAGGGATCAAAGGAATGGAGGTAATGATGATATCAAAGAATAGTTAGTTGTAGGTGAGAGGTCAAAGAAGCAAGCTGGAAGAATAGATAAGAGGCTGTGGTCAGAGAGCCACATGTTTGGATTAGTGATTTTGGAAGTGGAGTAGTTCCAGGTAATGGCAAGAGTGCAAGGGGTGCTGAATGACATGTTGCAGGTTGGAATGGAGAGCTCAGGGTGTGAGATAGGGTATACATACAGACTTTAAAGGAACTCAGTATAATGGCAAGAATAGAGGTAGAGAGGAAAACTGAGCAAAGGGGATGCTGGGGAGTGTCCAAGAGGTAATAGGTGAAAACCACAAGTGAATGGGTGGCAAATTTGAGTGGCCTGTGCCTGAAGAGATCAGGAGATATTTATAAGATAATGGGCGAGCAGTGATAATGATGCTGTCTTGGTAAGTACAGAGGACAAAAACCCTACTATCTGATCTTTAGGAATTTGAGAGAATAAAAAGAACTAAAGCTAGAGATGGTAGGGATAATAACCTTTCTTTCTTTCTTTTTTTTTTTTTTTTTTTGAGAAAAAATTTTCCAACAGAGTAAAAATAACAGAAATCAGTAATCTATTCTCTTCCAGGGTGGGAAGAAAACCTCCTTCCTCACAGGCTCGAGACTATGGCTAGGTGGTAAAAAGGTTCAAGACTAGAGCTAGAGCTCAGCACCCAACCTTGGGGAGACACAGAAAGGGCCCATGCGAAGCACTTGGCAGGAGGCAAGCATAGCCTTTGGGCCACAAGACCTGATGGCCACTGGGATACTGGCCTGGAAACAAGTCTACATCTTCCCAGAAATGTCTTACTTTTCTCTGCAGCAACTGGCTGGAGAAAGATTTTGGAAAGGTGTGTACCTGGAGCACCCAAAGGCATACCTGTCCTTTTTCCTTGGCATAGGCCTCATAACACGGAGGAAAGGCCATGGTTTGGCGATGGAATCTTCAATAGTCTTCCGTATAGAGCTCAGTGGCTTTTAGGATGGCAGGAGAGTAGATAAGCTACTTTGGGAAGAGTCTAGGTCTTTCAGCTTCTCCCCCACTGAAACACTATATGCTGCGGCTCAGTTCATGGCAGAGCACGTACACACACACATCTCAGAAACCCAACAGCTCGGAAGCAAGTAGCTCTCGGTATTGTTGGTCTGGCATTTGCCTGCTTGGCATCTAAGCTGTCCTAAACCTCTTTCCAATCACTTCTCACCATTTCCAGGCCCATGTGGTGAGGTGCTCCAGCTTCCACTCTGTCAGATTATCATAAAGGCACAATGTAGTAAAGACCATCATAAAGGCACGATGTAGTAAAGACCCCTACTGGATGCTTGGAAGCAGGGAAGGCTATGGGGCCCACACCTACCCAAAACTGGGATAGACATTGTCTGCTCTGCTTCTCAAAGGTTGGGATCAGGTTCAGTAACTCAGTATTTGCCATGTCATCAAACCAGGACTGCACAGGCACTGCATTCTCTGGGTGGAAGATGTAAGAAGCGGACAAGTTGTCCAGGATGAGGGTTTTCCTCAGCTTCCTCCCCAGGCAGCTGAGGTTCCTGACTTAGCAGCCCTGGTGGAACACTCAGGACTCATGGAATAAGTGAGCCCAGAACACCCCACCCTGGTCCAGGAGATTTGTCACAGGATCGGCATACTTGGCCAGGTTGGCAGCGAAGAGAACACATTTAAAGAGTTCTCCATTCGTCTCTTTCCACATGAGCCTTCTTGAGCACATACACCTGCTTGAGGCCTCCTCAATCTCTGTAGATACTGTGAGGCCAGCATTGTTGCTGGGCTTACAGATGCACAAGAGTTTCATCTGGATCAGTGACCACACATATCCTTTGACCTTCATCTGTCACCTTTGGAGCAGTCATGTCCCTGGGATCTGATAAAACTGGTACTGGAGACACTGGAGCAGATCTGACTTAGCAGTGGTATTGGCTTCCTCCTTATATGCACCAGCTTAGTGGAAGTGCTTGAGTGGCCAACGTGCTGGGTGCGAAAATAGCAGAAATGGGCCTTGAAGATGTTATATCCACGAGGCTTCTTTAAGGAGGACTTGGAGACCAGGCCTTACTTGGTGAGCACCAGGGCATCTTCCCTCTGTGCCTGGGTGATGATGGAACTATGTTCCATCTAATTCCGCAGACACAGGCTGGCTGGGTGGAAGAACCAGTGGACCCACGGTCTCGGCTGGACTTGGGGGCCCGGGCTTGGGCTGGCTGCAACTCCTGAGACTCCAATTCCCACAGCTCTTCACATACCCTCTCTCCTTTCCTCCCTGGGCTGGGAAGCGAGGTGGCCTCTACCGAGGGTGGGTGGCCTGGGCGCGGGCTCCCCTGGGTACACTGGCTCCGATCTCCCAGCAGTAGCTCTGAGCTTCTTAGTTTAGGTCCAAAATGGAGAATCCAGAGTAAAAATGAGAGGGTTAATCTTTCTGAGAAGAGATGGACAGTATAGCAAAATATCCACTATGTTGTGGATGGAAGATAGTGGAAATTCTGGGGTAGCACAGAGAGGCGGATGAGAGGCAAAGGCAATAGGTTGGGTAAATGATGGGAAAAGAAAGGGTCTTATATTTTATCTGTTGGCTGAAGAAAATAGTAAATTAGGCCCTGGCTATGTTGTTGAGGAGAGTTGCCAGCAGCCCTAATGGACTGAAGATTTGGATCACCCAGCTTAAAGCAGTGTTAGACCAGCAACTATGGTTCCAGGGTATAAGGCTATGGGGGATGGCCTAAGCCTAGGGGAGATGTTCCCAGTGTTTGGAGTAACACTAGCACTTTGATGATTAACTAAGAATATGTAGAACAAACTAGGAAGTAAAGGCAGAATGGCATTGGAAATCATACTAAGTACGAAATAAATGTGATAAACACTAAATTGTTGCTAAATGTAGCATAAATAGACTCTTAAATGCTCACTCTAATTTCTCACGTACTGCAAGAGAAGAAAGAATGATGATAAATATTGAGAGGTTTTTTTTTTAATGAAAGTAAAAAAATAAGTACTAAGCTGCTTAAGAGAGATTGGTGGAGTAGCAGCATCATCATCACATGGGGCGAAGAAATGCAGAATCCCAGACATCATTTCAACTCTACTGAATTAGAATCTTTTTTTTTTTTTAATTAGAATCTTTATTTTAACAAGACCCTCAGGAGACTCATATACACATAAAAGTTTCAGAAGCACTGTTCTTGCCAGAAAAGTACTTTTATATTCTTATTCAGTTATCTAGCAGAATATTTTTAGACACTTCTATTGCGTAAGACTATTAGATATATTTCTGGATGGTGACAGAGCAATAAGGGTTAAGAGCATGGGACTATGGAGATAGGTTGTGTGACTCAGTTACAGACAACCGTTAGCTATGATTATGGCCATCCCAGAGGATTTATTTACCTTTATCTTCCTGAACTTTCTCATCTGAAATATGAAGCTAATAGTAGTATCTACCTTTTAGGGTATTGTGGCAATTAAATGAGGCAATTTGTATAAATCATTTAGCACTGACCTAACATACAATTAACAGTTTATAAATGTTAGCTACTATTGTGATTTTGATTGTTATTAGATGTTCAAGTACGTTAAATGCATTTATTTTTTCCTTTTTTTATTTTTACCTCATCTGATGAGCTAAGGCATTAAAGATTAGATTTTTTTTTTCCAAATTCAGTATTTTTTGTGATTTGAGCAGTGTTTGTTGGTGTTTATCATTGGCATTTCAGTTTAAAAAATACACCAGTATGAATTACTTAAATTTTTTCAAGAGTTTAGAGTATTACTTTATTGCAGAAATGAAAGCAAGTAGGAGGAAATAAGATGTTTACTATTAAATCTCATTGAGAGACATTGTAAGACATGGAGGAAGGCTAACCCATGAAGAACCAGTCTTGAGCTGGGGGTGCAGAAATAATGTTCTAGTCTCAGCTCTGCCTTTACTTGGCTATGTCAGCTGGACCAGGTTATTTCCTTAGTTTCCTTATAGTTGTAGACAGAGGTCTAACAAGACCTGTGTGAACGATGGAGCTTTTGGATTAAATACGGATTTAAATCTTAGTGCTGTCTTCTGATTCTACAGAGTTAGGATAATGCTACCTTAAAGCATTGCTGTAAAGATGAATTCTGTCCGGCCTGCTATATAAGGCAGGTTTCTTAATGTCATGAAGTCTTAGTTTCTTTACCTACAAAATGAGGATTTGAAAGTACCAGGACTCGGCCGGGCGCGGTGGCTCAAGCCTGTAATCCCAGCACTTTGGGAGGCCGAGGCGGGTGGATCACGAGTTCAAAAGATCGAGACCATCCTGGTCAACATGGTGAAACCCCGTCTCTACTAAAACTACAAAAAATTAGCTGGGCATGGTGGCGAGTGCCTGTAATCCCAGCTACTCAGGAGGCTGAGGCAGGAGAATTGCTTGAACCCAGGAGGCGGAGGTTGCGGTGAGCCGAGATCGCGCCATTGCACTCCAGCCTGGGTAACAAGAGCGAAACTCCGTCTCAAAAAAAAAAAAAAGAAAATACCAGGACTCATCCTTCATCTGATATAACCAGATAATTCAAAGAAAAAGAAATGCAAGTAGTCGTTAAGCATATGCAAAGATGCCCTGTGCCTTGCTCAGAAGAGAAATGTAGATAAAACTATACTGAGTTATCAGATGGTCAAAAATCCAAAAGTTTGACAACTTTAGTGAATTATGAGGGAATGGGTACTCCAGTACCTTGATGGTACAACCCCTCTGCAGGAGAATTTAATGGTATCTAGCAAAGTTACATATCTATTTACCCTTTGAACCAACAGTCGCACCTCTAGGAATCTATTCCAGATACAAACTGACAAAAATTTGCCAAACTGTGTTAACAAAACACTAGAAGCAATCTAAGTGCCCTTTAGTAGAAGCTGATTAAATAAAATATGGTGCACCTGGACAGTGGGGTGGTATATAACTGTAAATATGGTTAAATAATATCTCTAATTACTGATCTCTACTATATGTAAATATGTGTGCATGTGAGCATATATGTGTTTAAAGCAAGGACTAGAACGGTATATAGCAGGCTAACTTTTGTCTTAAAACGGAGGCAAAAATGCATATATTTATATTGAAAAACATGATGGAAGGACAACCCCAAACTAATAAATATGGTCACCTATAGGGAAGGGAGGGAACAGAGTGGAGGATACAAGATTAAAATTGCAAACTAGATTTTTCTGATGTACCTTGTCTTTTTAAGTTAGACTTTGAAACTATAGTAATGTTTTACATAATTATAAGACAAAAATGAAATCAAAAGCAACAAATCTCTAAAAATTAAAAGCTAAATGAAATAAATTTCTGTTGATATATCAAGTAGGTGGTTTAATCACATGGAATGGAATTGTTTTTCTGTATATCCTTACAGGAATACCTTGTAAATATAAAAAAATTAAACTGTAATTTTGTTGTTAATAGTATACTGGATTTCCTATTCTGAAGCCATCTGTAATTATACCTATTTTAATATATATTAGGAATTTGTAAATGTTATTAAAGCAAAAATTTTCATTGTGAGAGAAGATAAATAAAAATGTAAAATAAAATATGTAAAACCCCTACAATTCTAAATTCCAGTTGGAAATAGCAATATGAACTCCTGATAGAGTGTGTCTTAAAAAGGCATAGAAACAGTGACCAACCTTTGGTACCAGGTTTTGTACTCTATATACCATTAAAAAGAATCAGGGCTCCTTGGAGAAATGTCTGATTCCAAGTTGAAGGCAGGAACATGTTGTGGAAAGCAAGGAAAGCATTCAGAGAGTATGGGGGAATAATCTAAAGGGCTCCTCTGGCCTACATGAATGGGCTACTACAAACCAGAGATAGCAGAATTTGAGTATCAAAAGAATAATGACTGCAATGGATTAAAACACATTAAATATATTATCTATAAGTGTACAGTGTTAACAAAAGCTCAGTTGCAAGAGTCAGTCATAGAAGACTGATCATCTAATTCAGTTAATGTAGTATATAAAGTGTTTTGAAAATGTAAGTTTCTTCTGAAATACAATTTGCAGAAATGTTTAAAATAGTAAAATTATAAAAAAAAAAAAACGGCCAAGCACGGTGCCTCACACCTGTAATCCCAGCACTTTGGGAGGCTGAGGTGGGCGGATCGCTTTAGCTCAAGAGACCGGCCTAGCCAACATGGTGAAACCCCCTCCCTACTAAACATACAAACATGAGCCGTGTGTGGTGGCAGGCACCTGTAATCCTAGCTACTGTGGTGTCTGAGGCAAGCAAATATCTTGAACCCAGGAGGCGGAGGTTGCAGTGAGCCGAGATTGTGCCGTTACATTCCAGCCAGGGTGACAGAGTTATCCCCGCCTCAAAAATAGATATATAAAATAAAATAAAAGGTTTAGGTTAAAGTGATCTAATAGGTTCTTTTCAACTTTAATTTTTTAAAATTTGTAATTTGTATCTGCTTTTCTCACTATTTTTGTTGTAATTAATATAAAGTTAGACTTTATGCTGTATTTGACTTTGTGATATCTATGGTATTTATCTTCAAATTGGTAGATAATTTTACTGTAACATGTTAAAATATAGGAAAAAAGCCAAATGTTGATTATATAGAGCAGCAATGAGCAGACCATTTCTTTAAAAGGCAGTATAGTCATCATTTTCAGTTACAGCTACTTAGCTCTTCCATTGTAGTGTGGAAACAGCCATAGCCAGTTTGTAAATTAATACATTTATTGGCTGTGTTCCAATAAAATTTTATTTACAAAAACATGCAGTAGACTTTGACACAGAGTATAGGAGGGTTTTTTGTTTGTTTGGGTTTTTTTTTTTTTTTTTAACTTGTATGTCTTCCTTTCTAGGTATAAAGGACCATTGTTAGAAGAACAAGCCCTTACAAAGGCTGCAGAGGGTGGATTATCTTCACCTGAATTTTCAGAGCTCTGTATTTGGTTAGGCTCTCAAATAAAATCGTTATGTAACTTGGAAGAAAGTATCACGTCTGCTGGTATTGCCACATTATGTTTTATTTACCTTTCTGCTTAATAGTAAAATAAACCAGTAACTTATGGCTTATAGTTTTATCAATAATGTGCCCACTGTACGAAGAAAAATCACATATTGCAAAGAACTTCAGTATGTGATAGTAAACATTTTTGGGTTAAATTTATATTAATCCAAAATTGATATTTAAATTTGCTATCAAACTATAAGCAATTACTGTTTATCTGCTATTTTTTTTTCTTCCTGACAGCTCTGATGTCTGCTGTGTAAACCTTAGTATTGTTTTTTAGAAAAAGTAGAGTCTGAATTTGATTATTTAAAAGTTTAATTTTTGAATGGTGCTCATGTTGAATTAAGGCTTAAAATATTATACATGTGTGTGTAATTCCTAATTTAAATTGTGTTCTGAAGCTTGTAGCTCAGGAGGATATGGATTCACATAGGAATACTTCTGTTAAAAACTTCTGTACTAGCTCATAAAGCTTCTTTAATTCATCGCCATCTTAGTAACTGGAGTCCTGTGGGTCTTCGGAAGAATTTCAGATATTAATAGTATAATAAAAAGAAAAAGTAAAAATTATTGTGCATTCACTAGGGGTCAAAGTAGCTTTTTCTTTGAAAGATAATATTTTTTTCTTTAGAGATGGGGGTCTTGCTGTGTTGCCCAGACTGGACTTGAATGGGCTCAAGCAATCCTCTTACTCCACCATCCTAAATAGTTGAAACTTCAGGTGCGGGCTACCACACCCAGCTTATCCTTTTTCTGTTGTTTTTTAACAGTTCACTTGATGCAAAGTAAAATAATTTGAATTCTAAACACATAATACAGTGCCTACATAATTGTATTATGAAATAAAGATAAACACTGAGGGTTAATTAGATGGTTGCATTTATTTTCTGAGTATATAGAAATACAGTAAAAAGGGATCATTGGTTCTGAGGTGAATTAATAATTATAGCCATAATAATGCTTTTACTATTTTAGTTGTTAAAATAAGCTTCATGATCACACATTTAAGGATTTAATGTGAAAATTTAGAATTGACTGTAAAGTGGAAATAAACAAGTAGATTTTATAGTATTGGATTATATGATAAATGCTCAGTAAATGTTTTGTGATTTTTCTTTTTTAAAGGAAGAGATGATCTAGAGAGCTTCCAGCTTGAGATAAGTGGCTTTTTAAAAGAAATGGCATGTCCATATTCTGTACTCATATCGGGAGATATTAAAGATCGTTTAAAAAAGAAGGAAGACTGTTTGAAGCTTCTATGTAAGTTATCTTGAACATTTAAATGCATGTGTTTGATCTGGTTTTTATTATTTTCAAGTCAAGATTTATTAATGAAGCATTAGATATTTTGTATATTAAAAAGGTTTTAATATTTAAAATACAAAGCTGTCTCAGACATGTTCATATAATACAGTATACATTCTACCAGCAATACCTTCTAACATTTGTGATTTATTTGGCCAATATAGAATGTCCTGTGTTTGTGATTTATATAGTACTTTAGTAATTTTTTCTTTATCTTAGTCTGTCTGCTATTATTCATGACTATATCGCTAAAGTTGATAATCTCCAAAGTCCTATTTAATCTTAAAACTCTCTGAAACTAGGCACTGGATGATAATTTGTTTAAAAATATTTATTGATCACTTACTCTTATACCAGGAACTGCTCTAGGAATATATGAGGTTTTTTTTTTTTTTTTTTTTTTTTTTTTTTTAAAGATAAAATTTGTGCCTTTAAGACACTTTAAATGTACCTAGTTTTATCAGGGAGGGATTTGGAGTATACATCCATGTTTGTATTGCATCCTTTCAACATTGTTTTACTTTAGCTTAATTTTATAATTTTTAAAATTTCTATAAAGAATGACCATTTGTAAGAATTTTTCTAATACCTTTTATTATGAAAGATTTCTATTTCAGATTATACCATTTATAAAAAGATTACAGGTGATGTATTCCTCCTAGGCACTAGCGTTAGTAAAGTTTGTTTCATTAGAGATGAAATTGTGTGTGTGTGTGTGTGTGTGTGTGCGTGTTTAGTGGTGATAGAAGTATTGGCATTGAAATTGTCTTGCGTGTTGAGGAGGAATAGAAGTTATGTGCCCTCTCCCTCCCTCCCACTATACTGTTCTCCATCTTCCTCCCATTTGGTGTGAGTCACTGATTTAATGAACCACTGTTAATCAGAGGTCACAGTAACTCCTAGGTATATTGGGACAGAAAGGAACCTAAGAAGCGCTAACTAGAGGAACTTGGATATTCTTAATGTCAGTTAATGAGAATTATGAAATCTATCATGGTTCCCTTTTTTCCTTAGCTGCTAAGAAGCTCAGTAATTGCAGTGATAACTGGTTTCTGTTACAAGTAGGAATAAAGAAGAGATTTAAGAGAAGTATATTGTTCTTTCTGATTTTAAAAATACGTGCCCAGAGGGCAGTGCTGAGGAGTTAGTGTTTAATGGGTACAGAGTTTCAGTGGAGAAGATGAAAAAGTTGTGGAGGTGGATGATGATGTCTAGTTAAAACATGATTAAAATGGTAAATTTTATATGTTCAAAAATTACATGCTTATTATAGAAATCTTAGATAATACATAAAGTATAAAGAAGAAAAACATTTATAATTTCAGTCCCCAGGGAGGATATTGGTTTATTTCCTTTGTCTTTCTATGTACACAAACAGAAACACACATACTCTCACACTCTCAATCACTCTTAAATAAGATTAAGATCCTGTTACAGATTCTTCTCCTCCTCGTCTTCATTTAATATATCGTTTTCCTCTTTATTTTCCTATCACTTAATATTTTTTGAAAACATAAATTGGCTACTGTTCTATTCAAATAACATTATGTTTGTTAACAGATTTCAAATTTGTATTTCTCTCTATTTTAAAATGATTTCCTTGTTTGTATTTTTGGTTACTTAGACAAAGATTGTGAACATTTAAAATAGTCTCTGATCTAGATGTATATTGCCATATTTTGTTCCAGAAAGGTTATACCAATTCACAGTCTTAACAGCATCTATTCTTTCTTCAGTTGACTGTTTGAATCATATTGACATAATAAGCTTCTTTGTGTTCTTTTTGAAAGTGTTTGCAACATGTATAAAATAAAAAGGGCCAAATTCCATAATATGTAAAGAGCTTTTACAAATCAAGAGGAAAAAGATAAAAATTCACTGGGAAAATATATAAAACACATAAATATGCATTCTACGGAAAAAAATTTTTAACTGCTTCTAAGCATGAAAAGATGCACAATATCACTCATAACAGGATACCATTTTTCACTTGAAAAATCATAATAGAAATTTGGGGGAGTAAGCCTTTTTGTGTACTACAGACATTAGACTGTGGTGGGAAAATAACCTGTAGATCCTCTTAGGAGGACACATTTTCAATGTCTCATTAATATTCACATGGCCTTTTGACTTGGCGGTTCTTTTGACTTGGCAGTTCTTTGTCTATGAATTTATATCTGTTTCCCCAAATGTACAAAGATATGTGAAAAGCATGTTCATTATGACATGGTAGTAGCAAAAAACCAGAAACCAGAGTGTCCATAAATATAGATAAATAGAAATGGTACATTAATGCAGTGATATCACAAGATAGATAGTAGGAAGAATGCAAATAAATCAAATGTGTCAATATGGAATGATTTCTAAGAGATGTTGGTAAATACAAAATAAATATATAGAACATGTATAGCATGTTCTTGTTTATATAAAATCAACAAAAATGCGTAGATGGTGAATATATGTACTGAATACACACACACACGCACACACACACACACACACACACATGCTCACACACCTAAAAGGATACCCAAGAAATTAATGGTAATTGCCTCTGGGGAGGGAGAAATCTAAGGATCTGCAAAAGGAAGAAGGCTTACTTTTCCCTGTACTGCTTACCATCTGCATGGATTAGCATTGTAAATACTAAATGCTTATTTGTGCTATTACATAGAGAAGTTAGATTTCCATAGAAGTGAAGGTAGACTTCACCCAAGGTTCTGTCTAAAATACAAATTTTTGAAAAACTGGTAATGTGTTTTAATGAAGTTTTTATTATTTTATTTTATTTTGAGACAGAGCCTCACTGTGTCACCCAGGTTGGAGTACAATGGTGTGATTATAGCTCACTGCACCCCCTCAAACTCTGGAGCTCAAGTGAACCCCTCACTTTAGCCTGTGTAGCTGGGACTGCAGGCATGCACCACTATGCCTAGCTAATTTTAAAAAACGTTTTGTAAAGATGGGGTCTTTGTTGCCCAGGTAGGTCTTAAACTCCTGGGCTCAAGCTGTTCTCTCACCTTAGCCTCCCAAAATACCAGGATTATAGGCCTGAGCCACCACACTTGGTCTTAATGAAGTTTTTAAGTCAGAGGGACCTTAGTATAGCCCTCATAAGTAGAGCTTAATATTGGTCTTAAAGTTTAATAATTGGTCTTAATATTTTGGTACTTGACTCTCTAAACTGTTGTGTGTAGACTGCATGGAGAAGTCTTTAAAGCAGTGGCTCTCAATCTTGCCTGACCTTGACCATCACATTGAGTCTAAAACACACCACACACAGATTCCCAACTGCTGCTTCTAGATCTACTGTTCAGAATCTCAGAGGATGGGACTCTGATACCTGTACTTTTAAATTGTTTTTCAGATGTATTTTCTGCTCAGCTGAAGTTAAAACTTCTATATTAAATTGTGGTGTTTATGTCTAATTTTAACCAAACAAATAAAAACAAAGTCCCCCCCCGCATCCGACCCCCGCAAGATGGAATCTTGCTCTGTTGCTCAGGCTGGAGTAGAGTGACATGATCTCAGCTCACTGCAACCTTCACCTCCCGGGTTCGAGCAATTCTTCTCCCTCAGCCTCCCTAGTAGCTGGGACTACAGGCGCATGCCACCACACCTGGCTAATTTTTGTACTTTTAGCAGAGTTGGGGTTTTGCCATGTTGGCCAGGCTGGTCTCAAACTCCTGACTGCAGGTGATCTGCCTGCCTTGGCTTCCCAAAGTGCTGGGATTACAGGAGTGAACCAATGCGCCCAGCCCAAAACAAAAGTCTTAACTACTGTAGTGAAGAGTCACTTTAAAACAAGACTATAACCATTTAAGATTTTTGAGTAATTTTCTTAAGTATGGCTATTGAAAGGATTAGATGTAATGGTGAAAGTAAAGGGACTTGTAAATATTTGGAGTGGTTTATCCTGACTCAAATTGCCCTTTGTGCTTATAGATCAGTTAGAGCTATATATTCTTCTCTGACCAGCCTGCTCTGTACATATGAGACAGATAATTTATCAGCATCTTACGCATTCTTATCTGTTCTTAAATTGTTGATTTGCTGGTGGGTCTCAACTACTGGATTTTATACTCTTTGAAGCTAGGCATTATTGGTATTAATTGATACTTACTTTAAGTGAATAAATAATTTCAGTTAAATACCTTAAGAGATTCTTGTGCATGTATTAACATTTATTTTCTCTTTTTCATTGTAGTATTTTTAAGTACAGAACTTCAAGCTTCACAGATATTACAGGACAAGAAACATAAAAATTCTCAATTAGATAAAAATAGTGAAATTTATCAGGAAGTTCAAGCTATGTTTGATATACTTGGTATACCCAAGTCAACAACTTCTGACATTCCGCTTATGCTGAGCCAAGTGGAATCAAAGGTATTATGTTTGTTTTGTTTTTTCATTTTCCCCCAAATTCAACTGAATGCTAACATGTAAGTGCTATATTAAAAATGAAACTGTTCCCTTTAATTTTAAGATATACATTTTATTTCAAAAGTTTATCTTCATGTAAACCAGATTTTGGATTTGGACTTAATAGGCATGTGACCTAATTGGTCAATGGCTAACATTGAGGAATCAAATCTTAATAAGTACTGCCCTTAGCTGTGCCAGAGTTTGCCATGATAGAAATCACTTAGCAAATATAATCGTGACTTTCCTAACCAAGGATGTAATGTAGAGAAAAGAAAGAGAGAAAGGGAAAGAAAGAAAGAGAAAGAAGAGAGAGAAAGAGGGAGTGGGAGAGACTGAGAGGGAAGGAGGGGAAGGAAGGGAGTGAGGGAAAGGAAAGGAGGGAAAGGGAGGAAAGAGGGAGGGAGGGAAGAAAAAGACAAAAAAGAAAGGTAAAGAAAAGGAAAGAAAGAGGTAAAGAGAGTTACCTACAAAGTCACAGGCAACTAAACTTTTTAAGAAATGGATGTTAATAGAATTGCAGTGTGGTTTCTTTGGCAATGAGCATGCACAGTTTTTGGTATATAAATGTTTAGTCAGAGTAAGTGCATTATATAATGAATGGAAGAGTGAATTAATTAGTACCCTGGTGGGTTAGTTAACAACAACAACAACAAACTATGTATCTTATGGCTCCTGTATTTTTTTTTTTTTCAGTTACTAAACAACTCTTGTTCCCAGTCAAGCCATATATTAGAGAAGATGCTACCCTCACAGACCATATTCTGGCCTAGCTCCTGGGTTTCATTTGTTAAATATGTAGTCCCCTAGTGGAATAAATACAGGATTCATTTTAAAGGAAAAGAAAATTTTTGCCTAACCTTCAAGAATAAGTACCTAACTCCATTTTT
Source organism: Cebus imitator (assembly GCF_001604975.1). Classification (NCBI taxonomy): domain Eukaryota; kingdom Metazoa; phylum Chordata; class Mammalia; order Primates; family Cebidae; genus Cebus; species Cebus imitator. The sequence continues at coordinate 916,141 of NW_016107385.1, forward strand.
AGACACAGCACCTTAAAGTAAATCCTTGTTCAGTAAAGATCTCTTTTGCATTGATAATTTATGAAATGAAAAATAAGGTTTGTCTTAATGAATGTAAGAGAATTATAGTATTGCTAAGACAAAAACAGAATACTAAAAAAAATTTTTTTGGTAGAACTTGCAAACCAGAGAGTAAGTCTGTGAATCACAGTTCAAAAACTTTATTACAGAGTTAACAAGTTACTCTTCAGAACTTTTTTTCTGTTTTTCTTTGGATGAAGACTAATCTGGGGTTGGCTATATTTTCTGGGACTATTTCAAATTAAGATAGATTTCTGAGCTTATAATTTTCTAGTGCTTCCCAAAGAGGCTTTTCCCTTTTATGGTTTTTATTTAGTATTAACAACATTCTCAAATACCTCTTTTCCTTATTCGAAGCAGGCTATAATGCCTAGGTTCAAATACTGGCATACTGATTATAAGGTAGTTGTTACTGTAGCCATCTTGGCCAAAGATTCAACTAAAAGGTCTTCCTACTCTACTCAGTTTTTATCAAAAATAAAAATTTTCATGTTTTCTTCTACATGTGATTTGTTGGGGGAAGGAAAGTATTATTTTCTAACTTAAAGTTGTTCAGATGTGTAATTATAATGGTATAGTTACAAGAAATATATAGTGGTGGTATAATAACAGCAAATGTATAGCATTCACTATTCTAAATGTTTACATGTAATAACTCACTTAATTCTCACATCACCCATGTGAGGTGATTCTGAATGTTTACATGTAATAACTCAATTCTCACTTCACCTATGGTTATGGGTAATAGACCACCCCGTGTTGTATTACCTACAACAACCCTGCAAGGAAGCTGAGGTACTGAAGGATATAATAAGTTAAACAAGCAAGTTTCTAAATAGTGGTAGGCCTGAAGTTTAAACCCAGGTAGTCCAACTCCAGAGCCTGTGCCCTTAACTTATTCTATAACAAGTAATTTTCAAATTTATTAAGACTATTATGTAATGTTGAATCCTAGGAATGGAGCCGAATGTGATTACACATAACAAACTACAAGTATACATTCAGAATTCCTCTGGAGTGAGGAGTTACAACTCATTCTTCTTATAATGTATGAAAAAAACCTAAAATTAGAGATATTTACCATAGTTGGAGAATCTACAGAAATGGTCCCTTTTAAGAAAATAATAATTTCTTTAAAATATGTACAAATTATATCAGTACAGAAATTGTATCATTGTAGAGGTAGATTTGCTGTGAAGCTACTGAAGCTGAAGTTCGGGGTCTCTTATTTGCACAGGTTCTTTCTAAGCTTTTTAAAAACACCATTTTTGAAATGTAATTATACCATAAAATTCGCCCATTTTAAGTTTATTTATATAGTTCAGTGAATTTTATTGCATTTACAGAGTTGAACAGCCATCACCAAACACGGATTTAGAGCGTTTCCATCACCCTCAGAAGAAACCTCAACTGTGCCCATTTACATTACTCTACATTACAACCCCTGCTTCCAGTCTGATTTTGAATTCTTTCCTTAAAGAGTGCTCCTGATACTAAATAAGCTTCATGCCCCTCAACATCTGAACTGCTCTAGATTGTTTCCTCTGGTTACCTTAAAACTAAGAAACTGTAAATATTTCATTTGGTTTTGTAAATATTTTCTTTAGCTAATGATGGATTCTCCAGTTAGGAAGGTGAATTAATCCTGTCGTTAGTAGGGTAGATTACTGAATGACCCCTGATACTGCTAAAGGAAAAGTCAGTGCCTAATATCTTGTTTACCAAAATAAAAATGTTTCAAGTAATTTAAATTAGGGGCTTTGCAAAAGTAATGAAAATATATATGTGATGGCTATAATTGAGAGAGATGGCTTGTCCCATGTGTTTTCTTGCTGAACAATGTAATGAGAATACTTACAGCTGGAATGTGTACATAGCATTTATTTGAGAAAAATCAATGTGCTGGTCAAAGGTTTTAGTAACTTTTTTGAAAATTTACTAGGAAGTAAGAAAGTGCTATCTCTTAAGTAGGAACTCCAAAGTTATTTCACTAACAGATTCTCATAGTAGAACCTTTTAATAGGTAATCCTTTAGTTGTTTGTGTATATTCTTTCTTATGCTGGGAAAGAATGTGTTCTATAGCTTGAATGAATACAATGTGCTTTTTTAAAGTAGATATTCTGTAATGTAGTGGTATTGTTCTGTGTGATGGTATGTTTTAATTATTTCACTTTAATATTTTATTCCGTAGTGTTCTGAGCAATACTTTAAGCCAAAATAAGATTGTTTTAAATTAGGAATATACATTTTTTACCATCTTTTGTATTTACTTTTAGGTGAAAGATATTCTCTCAAAAGTCCAGAAAAATCATGTGGGAAAACCACTGCTGAAAATTGATTTAAAATCGGAACAGGCGGTAAATTCTCCTTTTTGTTATTAGTTTTTTGTAATTAAATTAGTGAATATGACTTAATTTTATAAATGAATATCTATTTTGCAATACGTAGCATGCATACATTATTTTGTAGAATTAAAGTGGATTGATATTCTGGAGTATTGTCCTAACATTTCTTCGGTTAAATTATTAATTAACTTTTAAAAATACCTGGCCCAGAATATTTATAGTGCTCAATGTTCTAGCACTATAGAACAAATGTGATTTGAAAAGAACAGAGGCACAAAGCCAGCAAGATGAGTTACTGGTATTTTCTTTGCTTATTGGTCCAGACTGCTTAGCAGGTAAATGTTTTACTTTATCATGTTTCATGTTTGATTACAGATAATGTATACTCTACCAATAGGTAGAGTTTAATTTGTATGTGTAATGTCTTCTGGATATCATAAATGTGCTTTCAATTATGCTTTAGTATTTAAATCGTTTACCATAAAGTCTCATGGGAACAGAAAATGGTCAGTAAGTACAATATCTTTTGACTCAGTAGGAAGTACTTAGCACAGTGAAAGAATCTAAAGTTTATAATTTTTGCTTTCACATTTTTTAGGAACAACTGGAAAGAATCAATGAAGCTCTCTGCTGTGAATATGAGTGCCGCCGGCGAATGTTAATGAAACGATTAGACGTGACAGTCCAGTCATTTGGATGGTCTGATAGAGCAAAGGTAAAGCTGTTTTCCCATATGTGTCCTGTAGGTGGTAGCCTATAACAGCTCTTCTGGCGTGCTTGTCTGTTTATGTAACCATGCCACATTTGCACTTCATCAACCACATGCCCAGGCCAACTACTGGTCCTATAAGCTGATCCTGGTCTTGTATAAATGCCTGTTGGATATAACTTAATTCTTCCCCACATTTGACATTTATTTTGATATTTGCCAGAATCTGTATAAAAGAAGGGGCATCATATGAGATAATGAGATAGATATAGTGAGCAACATAACAAGAAAGCAGGAGGGATAGGTACAGGTAATACTGATGCCAACAGGTCTTTAAAGTATCTTAAGGCTGAATGAATGTGGAATGTGTTTCAGCTGAAGAGGGGGTTGGGAGGTGAGGGCATTTCCAAATATGAATCTCTTCAGATAGCTTTCTAAAGAGCTGTCTCCCATCACTCCCATTTTATGCCTTTAATCTGTATCCATTGCCTTGTCTGGGATCACTCCTCACCCCCGCTTTCCCCACCCTGCATCTCCCCACCCTGCAAACTCTCCAGGCAGTAAGCTGAGATAGTTATATGGCTTCTCCTCATTCAGGGATCATTGTTCTATGTTCCTTGGTGTCCACTGTCTGACCATCATTGGTTCACATCACATGGATTCCCCAGTTTTTTAGTTATTTCAGGTGGGAGAGTAAATCTGGTGTCTGTTACTCTACTTGACTACATGTGGAATTTCAGGTATTATTTTTACATATTTTGGATTATGTCCTTCTTCCCCAGTTAGATCTTCTGCCCCATGTTAGATCAGTTGTGGTCACTTATGCCAGCAGCCCTTAACCTTTTTGGCACCAGGGACTGGTTTCATGGAAGACAGTTTTTCCATAAAGGGTGGGGAGGCAAGGGGATGGTTTTGGCATGAAACTGTTCCACCTCAGATCATCAGGCATCAGCTTCTCCTAAAGATTGATCTGATAGGAGATGGAGCTCAGGCGGCAGTGTTCCTTTACCACTGCTCACTTCCTGCTGTATGGCCCAGTTCCTAGTGGACAAGTAGTCTGCGGCCCGGGGGTTGAGGACTCTTTACTTATGTAGCTTTATTCAGCTGGTCCCTGGGGTGTACTGAAACATCCAAGATGGCTGTCTCACAAGGGTTTTTGGGGCTAACTCTCTGCTGTGTTACTTCCGTTACCTTCTTGTCTTTCACATTGTGTCTCTTTCCATGTGATATATTAGTTTCCTATGGCTGCCGTGAAAGTTTATCACAAATTTAGTAGCTTAAGTAATACAGTTTTATTCTCTTCAAATTTGGAGATTGGCAGTCCTAAAGTGAAGGTATTGGCAGGGTTGCATTCTTCCTGGATGCTTTAGGGCAGAATCTGTTTCCTTACTTTTCCTGGCTTCTAAATGCCACCTGCATAGTTTAGCTCTTGGCTTCATCTTCTCTTTTCAGAGCCAGTAGCCCAGTCGAATCTTCCAGCCTTTCTCACTGTCTCTCTCTGCTTCCATTGTTACTTGCCTTATCCTGTCCCTGGCACTCCTGTCTCTCTGTTATGAGGATCCTCATGATTATATTAGGCTCACAAAGATAATAAGAATAATCTCTCCATCTCAAGATGTTTAACTTAATCACACCTGCATCCACAAGGTAACATTCAAGAGTTCCAGGAATTGGGATGTAGACATCTTTGGAGGGCTAGTCAACCTACATAGAGGTTTCTCAATGAATTTTATTTTTTCTTGCATTGCATTTCTGCAATATGATAAAATGCTTTTTCAAAAAAACTATACTTTGAAAAATTAGGTCTTCTAATGAGTTCTTCATTTTCTGTATACTTTTTCTCTCAGAAACTTGTACCACTTATTGCAATTTGGGCTGTTTGTATGGCTATCCTTGGCCGCTTCACTACTTTCTAGATCCCCTTTCTAGGCCCACTCTTTAAAGTGTACAATTCAGTGGTTTCTTTGTCTCTTCACTGTGTTATATAACCCTATATGTAATTCCATAACATTTCCCAAAAGGACATTCCTACCCCTCAGCAGTCATGCTCAATACTCCCTACCCCCGTGCCTTAGCAACCATTACTGTAATATACTCTATGTTTCTGTGGGTTTGCCTATTCTGGACATTTCATATAAGTGGAATCATACAATATGTGGCTTATGCATCTGGCTTCTTTCAGTTAGCATAATGTTTTCGGCGTTCATCCATGTTTTAGCATGTAGCAGTACTAAATTTCTTTTGGTATCCTTCTTATGGCTGCATTACGTTTTATCATTTAGTGATTCAATAATTTAATTCTCTTATTTTATAGATTTTTTTCTGTATTAACAATACCAGGCATGTTTCTATGTATAATTTTTTATATAAATTTCAAAGTAAAATCTTATGGTGGATTCTTTAAAGGAAATTTACTGTGTTGAAGATTATGTCTCTTAGTGCTCTCGCTTCCCATGGCCAAATGTTTTCCATTAAGTTGATAGGAATTTAAACTCCTACCAGCAAGGTAAATGAAATTTTGTCCCACCTTAGACTCTTTAATAGTTAGGGCATTATCCATTTTCTTGTTAACTTGATGCTTAAAAAGACTAACTTGTTTTGTCTGTTCTTACTATTGGCAAAGTTGTACTTTTTTCATAAGCTTATTAGTCATTTGAATTTCCTTTTTTTAAAAACCTTCTATTTATATATCTTGTCATTTTTTTTCCCTGTAGAGTTCTGTTTTCCTTTTGTTTGAGCTTTTTCTGTATAAAGGAAGTTTGCTGGTTGACTTATTTGTTGAAAATATTTTCCCCAGTTGTCATTAGATTCTGTTTGATATCTTTTGAAGCATAGACATTTTAATTTTTATAATGTACTTGTTTTTAAATTTAAAATTAAACCTCAAACAGTAAACTCTTTATTCTCTTTGGAATTCCCTTTGTTATATGGTGTTCCATATTTTTGTTATTACAGATAGCCACCAGTTCATTTCAGTACCGTTTAAAGATAATCCTTTCCTTTTCTCGTTGATCTGTGATGTCTCCTTTATCATTGGTTGCTTTCATAGATTTTTGAGGCCCTGAATCTCAATACACTATTTCATCAGTCTTTTTTTTTTTCCCCAAGTTCTAGTTAGATAGAGGTAGAATAGCACACTGTTACCTATACTAGACCTGTGCTTGGGGATCACGTAATCCTTTGTTGGTAAGTGGGCAGAGTTAGGATTCTCTCTATATTTTGGAGAAACTAACTTAAGCTTTTTATGCCTCACTTTTTTTTCCCCATCTGCAAAAGGGAAAATAAAACCACTCTAAAAGGATGTTTTGAGGATTAAAGAAATAATGCCTTAATAACTGAACAGCATCCTGCCATATTTAATAAATGCTCATTAAATGTTAACTGTTAAGATGATGATAATTTCATATTATAGCACATTGATATTTGGTAGGATTTTTTTTCAAAATGCTGTTACTTATTCTTACATATTGAGTTTCTGGATTTAAATTTAGATTTTTTTTTTTTTTTTTTTCATTTTGAGACTATTTCTCTAGGATTGTAAGTTAATTTGGGGGAAAACTGACAGTAATACTTAATGCCCCCATACAGAAACTTGGTATTTCTGACCATTTAGACAATCTTTCCTTTTGTTTTTTTGCAAGATTTACTAATGTTTCCCTTTTAAACATCCTGTATGTGGTTTTGGTAGAACCATTTTTTAGGTATTTTTTGTTAATATGAATAGAATTGTTTGTTGTTATTTTTTAGTAAGTTGCTGGTAGTTACATATTTTTAATATCTGTTCTATTTTATTTGTTCTAAATAATTCATAAATTATCAGATATTTGGGTGTTTTCTGCTCTTTTCTCTTTCCTTGGTTATATGTTATCTCTGTTTCTTTCCTAAGATTATGATTGTTTCCGCTCTTTCATTAAACTTTACTTTCGTTCCTTTTTTCTTTAACTTTGGTCATTTAGGTAAAAACAGATGATATAGCAAGAATTTATCAGCCTAAGCGTTATGCTCTGTCACCCAAGACAACAATTACAATGGCGCATCTACTTGCTGCTCGTGAAGATCTATCCAAGATCATTAGGACAAGTAGTGGTGCCAGCCGGGAGAAGACTGCATGTGCCATTAATAAGGTTGGTGTTTCTTTCAGCACAGTGGAGAGTGAATTGATAATATCCAATTTAATGCTTTTACAGATTTTAATCTATTTTTCATTCATGTCCTGGTAAATGCCTAGAAAAAAAGTTGCAGAGGGGGTTCAGTCTAGGCTTAGGTAGGTTATTTCTGTGTGTGTTTGTTCACTTAAATTTGTGTATTCATAAATAAAAGTATTACCTGAAGTAGAGGAATTAAGAATTGCTTTTGTTGAAGCTGTAGCAAGAATTATTTTCCTTCTTTCCAAAAAGTAACAGTTTTTGTCAGTAAGAATCTTTAGGAATTGTTTCAAGTACTGACAGATTCCTTAGATCCTTGGTGTAAAGGGAAGAGGAGTTTATGCTTTAGAGTCAAACCAATCTGGGTTCCCATCCTAGCTCTGTTATTTACTTACAGAAATGACCCTGGGCAAGTTACTAAACCTCTTTGAGCTTCTGTTTCCTGATTCAGAGTATACATCCATTTCTCTGACAGTAGCCTTAAGCTCAAGGAGTCTGAATTTTTGACAACAGCAGTAACAACAACAAACTAATTTAGAATGTTTATGTCAGGTTGACTGGTATGTCCTCTTCATTTAGGTAGAGCACTCCATGGGAAATGTTTTGCAAAATAGCAAAAATTCAGAAATAAGGGATTTGGATGATTTTAAAGCATCGCTTCTCAGTCAGTGTAGCATGAGATAAGATACCTTTTCAGAGAGATGGTTGTTTTTAAAGTCATTTTACTAATTATTGCTAAGTTAGGCATCACTAGTGTTTGCCTCTTTGCACCACTGTGGCTCAACCCTGTCTTCTGAAATTGTTCTCTCTTTAAATCTATTACCTAATATCTTGCATTGGGTTATAATTTAGTCTTGCTGGATCAAGAGTTCTATTTATATAGTAACATTGGCCATTCTTCTGGGTTTATAATTTATGGTCCTATTATTTGAGGGTAGTCTTACGATCAGTTCTGGCATCTCCATATGTCCACCAACATATCATGTTTGGTAGAGAAACCAGTGAGAATAAGAACCAAGAAAGGCAGTTTTTTGGATTTGGTAGTTAGGACATCATTGCCATCTTTGAAAGAACGTTGAATACTTAGAGCCTTGTCTCACATTGAGGATACTGTACTTTCTATCTTTCATTTGTGCCATAAATTCCTAAACTTGGTTTTGACTAGAGGATCAATGGAAGTATAATTCATTGGTCATTTTGGTTGAGGCACTTGCTGTTTTATTTTCTTTCCTGAAAGACACTCGCAGGAAGCTATTGACTTCCCCTTGTCTGTGGTGAGCAGATGATACCTTTCTTATCGTTGTCTTTCCTCTGCTTGTGTCATATAAAGCTCCTACTTTCTACAGAAGGTTGGATACTTAAACTAAGTTTAACTTCCCTGGTTTATTTTTGAAAGGATTGTAAAGCTTAGTAAATGAATTACATCAACTCTGTTTTCCTTATAGTAATATGGTAGTAGTATCATCACTGCAAGTACTTGAGCTTAAGTGTTTTAAAAGAAGTAGTTCATTGAGAATCCTTCTCTCTCTTTGTAGTTACACCTGGAATTACAGTTTTTATATCAGTCTTTGACATCATTAAGGCCACATGTTATCATATATACTTAATATGTTTTTGAAATGAAATGTGCTTAGGAATATAATCTTTTATTGGATAATCAATTACCAAATCAATGGCAATAGAAAGTCCGGTGTTGTTATTGTATAAATGGATATTAAGTTAATGAATATAAGGTATGTCGTTATATACATAAAAAATGTTTTCCTAAAAAAAATTTCTTAGTGAAGTGAGTACTACATTTGTTACAGAATTTGCTAAACAGATTTAAGTGATAAAAAATTAAGGCTTTAAGTTTCAGAAATACTCTCTCAGACTAGAAATAATATAACATTCTAAGGAATTTGTCATATATCACACATATTTCATATTTTTTCATATTTTCTTTTTTTACAAATTCATTTTTTTCTTCAGACTTGGTAAACAGGAAGTAACATTACTTTTTTAGTTGAAACACATTGTACATATGTATGAGGTACACAGTGATGTTTTGATACATACAATGTATAGTTATCAGGCAGGATAATTGGCATATCCCTCATCTCAAACATTTGTTATCTCTTTGTGTTGGGAATGTTCAATATCCTCCTTTTAGCTATTCGAAGCTAAATATTAACTACAGTCATCATACAATGGTATACAACACTAGCATTTATTCCTCCTATCTAGCCGTCGTTTTGTATCCTTTAACAAATTTCTCCTTATCCTTCCGCACTTAATATTTTTAATATTAATTTGCACTGTTATGTCTGATACTTTGATGTCCTTAAATATTGGCTTCTATTTACTAGAAAGGATAATATAACTTGAAACTTTGATGTAAACTTTAACTTTTAGAATATTAGAAACTAAAAGAAAATGTTTCTTCACACAGGTGCTGATGGGAAGAGTGCCTGACAGGGGAGGCCGGCCGAATGAAATTGAACCACCACCTCCAGAAATGCCCCCTTGGCAAAAGAGACAAGAAGGCGGCGGTGGGAGGGGTGGTTGGGGTGGTGGTGGTGGTGGTAGAGGTGGTGGTGGTGGGGGGGGAGGAAGAGGTGGCTGGGGAGGTGGAGGAGGTTGGGGAGGGGGTGGCGGTGGGGGAGGGGGAGGAGGAGGTGGTAGAGGAGGTTTCCAAGGCAGGGGAGATTATGGTGGAAGAGGGGGCTATGGTGGAAGAGGGGGCTATGGTGGAAGAGGCTATGGAGATCCATATGGAGGTGGTGGTGGTGGCGGTGGTGGGGGTGGATATAGAAGATACTAAAAACTACAAAAACTAGATAGCAGTGCTTGCTTCTTTATAGATATGTTAGACATAGTGTTCTAAATAACATACTTGAATATCATCTTTGAGGTAAACACCATGTTAGACTTCCTGGTGATACCATTCTTGAATTGGTTAATATGTAAGAACAATGTTTTTTACTACCAGTTGATCTCTCAAATGAAGTGATGACTTTTTCCATATTCTGTGTACCCTTGAGCATGTTGTGTCTTTTTAAAAAACAAAAAAGAACAAAAATTATTTTTTAAACTGTAAATATTTATTACCATCAAACTTGGAAAATGGAAAGTATTTTATTGTCATGATTGAATTTAGATTGTTACCTGTATTTTGTTCAGGTTTGAGACTTAAATGAACCCACCTGTAATGGAAAGGAATATAGACCCTTGCCTCACCTGTATTGCTGTGCATGTGTTTTGTGGATTTTTTCGTTCGATTTTACAAAATAGGGAAAGGCACTTACAGTTGTGTTTAGTAGGCAGTTGTTGTGAATCATTTTTTTCTCTTAGGAGATCCCTCTCTAGCCATGTTTCTGTTAAAGTTTCATTAATTGAAGCCCAAGTTTACTTTTTACTGTACATATTTATTGTCTAATTGGATTTGAAATCTTCATGATCTTGTTTGACTGACAAAGCATAGTTAAAGATTGAGGTCAGAAATACTTTAACAGAGCAAAGACACCTACCAACTTTATATGATGGTGTGAGAAATAGTCCTATAAACTGGTCTCTTCATGATTTATATTCTCACTTTAGACATCCAAATAATAAAAGGCAGGCTGATGTGTATCATACGGGATTAAGGCAGTAATTTCCAGCTTCAGTAGATCAAGGGTAGGGCTAAGGCATCCGTTGGTAATTCTGATTCACAGCTAGATTTGGGAAACACAAAGTTAGGGAATGGCTATATGTGGTTTGCTAGTTGGAGCAAAGTCTTAGTTATCAAGAGTTGTGAATTTGAATCGTGGCACTAGGTTAGGGTGCTGTGGGTTGAAATGACCTTAGTTCTCAAGGAGCGATTTGTCCTCATTTGTCAGATGAGGAATGAGACACTTGCCATCATATCACATTGTTTCATAAAGACCTAAGTACAAATGCAATTTGTTAAAAACTTACAGAGGGCCAATTTTGAATGCTTTAAGATGTAGGCCAAGTAATGCATTTTCCTTAGTGTAAAGAGTTAAAGAAAAAGAGCTGGTAACATAAATGTTTTCCATCTCAGTGTAAAATCTGTATCTCATTGTAGGCTTCTGGTCAATACCTCTGCATAACAACTTTCTGTGATCTAACCAACTCAGGTGATAGACAGCTGAATTGTTACCAGTGGACAAGTGGTATTAGATGTTTAGCAGGTTTTTTGTTGTTGTTGTTGTTTTGGTTATCTCTGTGGTAAAATCTAAAATAATGTTAAAACCTTAAAAGTAAATATTGAATATTCTGTAATCTTAGACATGTATTTTTCAAGCTAACCCTTTGAAGAAATGTGTTCAAGGTAGGAAAATATAAAGTTTTTTAGTTATTTGTAAATTTATTTTTTGTGTGTTTATGTTTAATGAAAAGACTTAATTTCATTTGTGATAGCTAAAAGGTTTCCCATAATTAAGAAAATGCCTTTATCAATAGTTATGAACTCTGAAAAATAATTTTTAAAAACTATATAAGGAAAAAGCTATTTGAGTAAAATATTTCTAGAGTTATTTGTTTAAAAATCTGCATTTAAAACCTTTACATTTCTGCCTTTTTTTTTCCTAGCATTAGTTTCTGATAAAGGGCATTTACAATTACTTCAACTTTTTTGCCACTAAAGGTTTGTGGTAACTATGACAGAAACAATAGTTTATCAGTTTCATAAGGTTTTCAATAAGATTTCTTTGTACCTTTATAGGAGTGCCTCTTGAGCTATTCACTACAGTCACTTATTTCTTATCAAAGTTTAGCACTTGCTCCTGGAAACATGTTGGAGCTGAAACCACTCCTAGGTACACATTCCTATAAAGCTTAATTGAATGAAAAGCTGAATCATGTAGAATCTAATATTTTACTTTTTCCTGTAAAGTGGGATTTTCATATTTGTTCAGTAAAAATTTCTTTTGTAGAACAGTTTGCTGAGCAGTATCTAGAATAGCAGGAAGGGGATTTGGGGCCTAATGTGAAAGGCCATAGTGTGAAAATGTTTTATAAATTGAGTGCAATACAACACGGAGTATGATGAATGGCACTCTTCTGATTCCTAAAATCTAACACTTTTTTGATATCTCCTTTTCATTCTTTTTTTGCCTGGTTCTCAGTTTCATTTTTTACTACATCATTGTCCTTCCCTTTTTTCTTCTTTATCTAGCCTAGTACCTACTAGGACGTATAGACACGATCTTACTGGGAGTTTCTGGATTAAAGTTGTCACTGACCTTTCCTCTGGACCATATAAAGAGCATGTATTCTGTCTATACATAATCACCACACTATTACTCATAAGCACGCATCAAAAGGGAAACAAGGGTTTTCTTTGAACTAACTTACTTTTGTTTTGCAGATCAGGGAAACTTTCCCTCATTAAACAGAAAAGGGAAAACATTTTAAATAAAAAACATCTTATTACCTGTATTTGTGACAAAAGGAGGCACGACAACCTAAAAAAAAGTTTGTGACCAGAAAAATGTCCTGAGCAGTGATACTATCTATAGCTTGGAAGGAGCACAGGTTAGAGAAACTGGGGGATGAAAACTGGGGGAGGTGAGCAGGCAGTTTAATCTCTCCTTCAGGACCAGGTTGTCCATATGACTTCATTACTTTGTATGAAGTATTATGAACTGTCCAAATGATAAATACACTCACATCTAAATGTTCTAGAATGCATTCCACAGGGGAATCTGAGTGACTGAATTTTTTCCTCTCTCTTCATTGGTTTGGTTAAACAAAAATTTAGCTGGGGATTAAGGGAAAATTGTGGCTATCTCTGATTACTCTAAATAATCATGACCACAAATAAATTCCTCTTGGGGGTCTGTTACCTGGATTGAACTATCGTTTACCAATTTTATCCATAGCTTCAAAGTTTCTCTTCTTTACTTGCTAGTTTGCTTAGATGAACAGTGGAATTAAAAGCCACAGAGAATTGACAACCTCAATTCTGTCTCCTTTAATGTTAAGTATTTATAGACTTAATATTTAGTGACCACTGTAAGTTATGAATAAGATGGAAAGAGGTTAAATATTCCTATACTGTTACTTCTTTGTGTTGTAAAAAGATTTAGAAAAATTTAAACTGAATAGCTGCTTTGCCTTTCCTTCCAGGAAAACTCAGTTTGAGTAACAGAATAGGGGAATGGTCTTAGCTGTGGATTATAGTAAAAATTCAGGTAAAGTGTTTACATAGTCACGAAATAGAAGAAGCACAAGACATTTATGTTGTAGGGATCCTAATGTCTTTTATTATATAAATATTACACAAAGAAAACTTACATTAGGTATCAAAAAAACTTTACAATATATGTACAATTGTTTTTTTCTTGCAGTTCTGTATTATACATTTTTAGACAGAAGTTCACAACTGGTCAGTAAAAAAGGTGAGTCAGCAAAGAAAATGAGAAGTGACCGTGCTGTTAGTAAAACAAGATTTGTCCTTGTTTTGGCAGATAAATACCTGGCCAAACTAAAGTCAGTGTGAGAAGCAAAAATTTGTACTAGGATTGAGAAACCAAAACCTTTTTTTCAGATTATTTCTGTAGATCCCACTAGCCCCATGTTGCTCAACACAAACATTGTTAACTTGTATACTATACTATACCTCTTTGGCCCTTGCTGGACTGTAAAGACCTGTGGTGAAACTGTTTCCTCTTGTCCATTTCAGTGGTAAATTCTGCAGTACTTGATACTGTTAGCCATTGCTAATTTGACTAAAGGGGCTGTAACCTTTTGAATCCCTATAGATTATAGGTTATTTATATAAAAACTCAGTGGGGATCTTTATTTTGGATGGAAAGTAGGAAGAATGAAAAAAAAATGTGTTCTGTGACTGTTTTAAAAAATTGAAGTATTCCATCTTTGGTCTGTATCAAAGGAAAATAGTGAAGAATATGAATTTTAGAGTTTGTCCTAACTCATGTTTGTCCTATAAAAAGCAAGTAACAAAGTGTTACTATAAGTTTACATGCCAGTTTGTGGGCCTAAGCAGGCCTGCTTTGGGTATTTCTGAATTTAGATTTAGAAAAGGGCACATATGTGTGTAAAATGTTTCTTTATAATGTAATGAAACACTAACTACAACCTAGTTCTATGTCACTAAAACTCAGTGCAAGGAGGAACGCAAATGGGAACTGGTCTTTCATCAAAGAGAATTCTTAGATGATCTGAATCCTCCAGGTAAGCAATGCTGTATACATACTTTGTATTCCTATGAAGACGTGGTGTTCTTGGCTTTAGGTTTGGAACTTTTAATTGTTAACATTATATTCTTGGCAACTGGACAGCTTGTTTATGAATTTCAAGTCAGTCTGGTACCAGACTTTTCAGGCACGGAAACCAAGTACCCTGAAAAAGGAAAATGATTGTATGATTTTTTTTTTTTTAAGAGAACTAAAAAGAGGCTGACAAAGGAATTTGTGAATAGTTGCCTAAGCAACTAAATGAGCCCATTTATTATTAACCTTCATAAAAGAAAACTCACAGGATTGTGATTTTACCAAACAATACAGTTTTACCTTGTGAGCAGTCTAATCTTGTGACAAACTGAACTTTATATTCGTGACTTTGTATAAATGACTAAAACTTGTTTAATTCACTTCCACATTATTTTATGGAGGAAACAAAATTCCAAGCCACATACATGCCTGATATTGTATATACATATTATATACATATGTACACACAGTCAGCTATTATTTAAGCCACTGATCCAATTAGCTTATTTCTAAAGAGTAGTAATAGTGAAGACAGTTCAGCACAAATTCAGTTCAAAAAGAGGACTTTCAAAATAGTTTACTTCAGAAGATGGAACATGAAGAGTTAGACTCTTCATAGACTTTTTTTATTTTAAAGCCATCAATTCCTAATTCTGTCCACTGTATAATATATAAGGACAAACGTGTTTGCATTATGTTTATTTTAATTAACCAGTAATATGAGATGGTAATAGCTATGTTTTCAGGTACCTAATTTGACTACTTATTTTATGACGACTGTAAATTGTAAGGCTACAACTATGAGTTGACCTGCAGTTGGATAATGTCTTGTTTAATAGGCCTCTAAAATGTTTTGGCTATATTGGTAGAAATCCGCTCATAGGTAGATATGCTCATGTGTATGAGTGTAGTGAGGAAGGAGGGTACATAGGCTAATTGATTAGATCTGAGGTAGTGAAGAAGGGGCCAGGTTTACAAAGTATGCTGGGATATAGAGGAAATCTACTCTTGGGATATGGGTAGTTCTCTATTATAAGCAAGCTTTGGCTGGAACAAAATAAGTCTGTTGACAGAAAACAGAGGGTAGGAAGCAAATACATTTTCCAGAGATTTTAGTTTTAAGGAAGAACCAGCCAGGCAGGCCACTGAGATGCCCCCTTGTCAGGAAACGATAGTCATATTTTAGATCACATACTTTTGATAAACGTCAGCAGTATGAATAGCAAAAGTTTTGTATTCTTTAGTTTTCCCCCTTTGAGTCAACTGACTGAAGGAGAAAACAATGCTGCACATTAGGATTCTTTTAGGTAAATAAACAGAGGCTTTTCCTTTTAAAGTACTGTTTTAAAGCTGGTCAGTCTGAAGTTCCTCAGGTCTGTGTGTTACAGTCACTTTTGGAAATGAGATCTCCACTATATACTCATCTACAGATTGTGCTCCTTGAGTTTCTGGGCTAAGAACAGTCACCCTGCTCCATTTGAGCTAAGACATGATTGCTTTTTTGAAGCTGGAGGGATTCTATTTTCTTCTGTGCATATTTCAGTTGGATCTTTAGGGCATCATTATCTGCTTTCAGATTATTTATTTCCTAAAGGGAAAGGAGAATGAGGTATGTTAATAAAGCAGCAATGAATAGCAAATCAATTACGAATGGAGAGTGCCACTTTTGATTGGCATCTCCTATTCACTGTGGCTGAGAATTAAAAACTATTTTCAAGATAGTTATTTTGCCCTGAATAGAAAATAGCAAGTTAAATATCAAACGAGCATTTGTAAGCAGCAGTTAGTCTTTGTTATCAAAGTTTGTGAGTGGTTAGTGGGCAGAATAACCCATTTTGGAGCAATCAGTGGATAATGACAAAACCTTTGGATGTTTTCTCTCAGGAGATCTCAACTTGGCATAAACAGAGTCTCTGGTCAGGTCTGAGCCATGAAAGCATAATGGAGAATTCTTTAATATGAGGTATCATAGCTAATTTAAGCTAAGAATTTTACCCCACCCCTAAACTGAGATTTAGTGATCTAATTTGTAGTGCTATCGTCATACAGCCAACAGCTGATTTCCAGTCTTCTAATTTTGAGTCCAGTGTTCTTATATTCTTATCCTGTACTGATTACTCCAAGAGAATACTATATACAATGTCTGTGTAATTTGGGATACACTGGGTTGTTTCTCAAGCTGAATTATCTAGATAGCTGTATTAGCTGCCATACAATACTGAGCACTTGCTATGTGTCTGTGCTGTGTTATATGATAATGGAATACCTTAACCTTCACAAACACCTTGAAAATAGGTGGTATACCTCAATCTTATAGAAGAAAATGTTGCCATATAGTATAAAACTGCAGAGTTGAACTCTGGTTTATCTAAACCAAAAAGCTTTTATTTGCTTATTCTTTTGCCCTGTGTTGGTTCAGAAGTGCATTATACTTAAAATAATATGTAACATTAAGACTTACTAATATATATTATGTATTATTGTAAATACTGATTTAATTTGACTAGTTGTTGTGGATAGGACTGTTGAATTACACAGACTAGTCATTGTAAGGATTATATGTAATGGGAAAGTGGGACACATAATTTTCCTCTAAAATGCACACAGTGAATTGTGGAGCTTAGGTCTATATGACAAGCCTAAAAAGTAAAGAGAGGCAGTGGACAAAGAGAGTTTATTGGCTCTGATATTGCTGAGTAGGAATTCTAATCTTTCTACAAGCCACCTCTCAAAGCATTGTTGCCAACCACATTGTTCCTTTTCATTGGCATGTAAAATGTCATTGAGGCAAACCTTACAGAACATGGAATCCCAGCCTTGTATTTCACAAGGACCAAATAGACCGTAGAGTTTAACAGCTGGTGTAAGAAACATTTGGGACTGAAAACACAAATCTTTGCCTCCAAGACCAAAGTTCTGTCTATTGAGTTCATTTTTTGAGGTTTCTTTCTTGGTTTTTAAAGGTTGCATTTGGCAGTTTCTATCCCTGAAGAGGAAGGGGTTTGTGTAACCTACGTTTTGCTACCTTCTGATTGACTTGGTTTTTATAACACATCTTAACAATAACTCTGAGCAGGTAGAGTACCATTCATCCAGAAAATCTGTTCTTTTTCCATAAATTTGTCTTAATATTATGTTCTTTGTACCAAGCACCAAATCAAGAGTTTCACATACATTATCTAATTTGTTTCTTCAAATGTTTCTTTAATCCAATTTCTGGGGTCTGACAGGGAAGGTACAGCATTGAGGACAATGCAGGGAATCCTGAAACCCTCATGGACAGTTTTTCACTCTGCAGAATGTAGAATTAATTATATAAGGAATTCTATTAGCTGGATACTGGTTTTGTGTTTGCACTGACAGGCTTCCAGAAACACAGTGCAAACCTTGATGTTTTGGGGAAAAGCCAGAAAGGCATTCCTCCTCCTCTAATATACTGAATGATAATGTTGATTGATATTAATGTAACCTTGCTTCCCTGTCTTTAAAATGGCTTAGTTACCTATAAGTGGTAAGAAAATACTGTCATAGGATAGTAGGGCTCGGCGTGGTGGCTCACGCCTATAATCCCAGCGCTTTGGGAGGCCAAGGTGGGCAGATCACCTGAGGTCAGGAGTTTGAGACCAGCCTGACCAATATGGAGAAACCCCATCTCTACTAAAAAGGCAAAATTAACCAGGTATGGTGGTACATGCCTGTGATTCCAGCTACTCGAGAGGCTGAAGGAGGAGAATGGCTTGAACCTGGGAGGCAGAGGTTGTGGTGAGCCAAGATTGCGCCATTGCACTCCAGCCTGGGTAACAAGAGCGAAACTCTGTCTCAAAAAAAAAAAAATTAAATTAAATTAAAAAAAGAAAAAGAAAGGAAACTACTGTCGTAGGACAGAGTTTCTTACCATTTATAGGTTATTACCAATTAAAGGTAACCTCTTGAGACAGCCCTGTGATTTGTGTCCTCGAGTCTAAACAAAAAGAAGTATATCAGTGATTGAACCTACAGAATTGAGTGTCTCGACAGTTGCCTGTTGGCTCGTCTTCCTTCTGCTGTTCCCATTTCCTACTTTCCTTTTTTTTCTTTTTTTTAAAGATGGGGTCACACTCTGTTGCCCAGGCTGTTATGCCGTGGCTTCATATTGGCTCACTACAACCTCCGCCTCCTGGCTTCAAGTGATTCTCCTGCCTTAGCCTCCCGAGTAGCTGGGATTGCAAGTACCTTCCATCATGTCTGGCTAATTTTTGTATTTTTAGTAAAGACAGGGTTTCACCATGTTGAGGTCAGGCTGGTCTCGAATTCCTAACCTCATACCTCTGCCTTCCAAAGTGCTGGGATTACAGGTGTAAGCCACTATGCCCAGCCCTACTTTTTCCTGTTTTTAATGTCATTGTTCCCTTCTCTCAAAGCTTGTCATCATGTTTCCAAACTCTTGTTCTTCTTTTCTTGGTAAACTTTGTCTTTTCTTGGTAAACTTTGTCTTTTCCATTGTCTCTATTAGGTACCTGATAATTAGGATATTGTGAACCTAACATTAAAAAGCAGCTCCTGTTGTCATAATTGTAAACATTTTATAGATTCTATTGCCCTATATTATATTCAGCCATGTATTTGCTGCTACTATCGCTTTCACTGTTCTACTATGTATAAAAGATCAGCACATTTCCTCATGTGTCAGAAAAGATTCTCCTCATTTATATTAGGAAGTAGGTGTTTTCTATGGTGAGCCACAATACACTCACCTTTCTCTTGTTGTTGCTGTAGAACTAAAATCACTAACTTCTCTTAGGTAACCATGATCCCAAACCATAACCCTGATGAACATGTTAAAGAGACCTCTAGGGAAGGAGGATTTAGGCACGTTCATTTTAGTTCCATCTAGAAAAGGAGTGGTAGAACAGTAAAGCTGACCAGTAGATACTGTGGTTTTTCTCCGTGAGCCTAGTAAACAGTGCTTTGGGCACTGGCACCACACTCTGAAGTGCCACCTGTGTGGTGATAGGGAGCCCTGTAAAGCCTGTGCTACTTGTGTAATATGAACCAAGCCCCCCCTCCCCCCGGGGTTGTGAGAAAGCTGGAATCAATCCATCCTTTCTTCCTTCCCTCCCTCCGTTTCTCCCCTCTCTTTTTGTTTTCAAGACTGCTTGGAGTCAGCCTGATGTGAATCTTCAGAATCTTGAGTTCACACGCTCTTTCCTGGTTTGGCTCCACTTCTCTAAGATAGTGTGAAAAAAAGGAAAATGAAAAGGAAGGTACCTGTTCCAGCTCTTGGTAGGTAGGCAGTCTGAGGTGACGGAGCTCCTCCTTTGATTTTATGAGGGAGTCTTTATTCTCCCACTTGACAAAAGCCCGTTTTCTGACCAAGACTGGGCTAGGACATGGAGAGGTGGGACTGGGAAGCACATAAAGAGTATCCTGGGCTGTCTTCCTTGGGGAAGACAGCACAAAGGGACCTGAAGAGCCCTCACTGCCAATCCAAGGCCGTGATTCGGTCTGGGTGGCCTTGTGGGCAACAGTCCTCTTTAGCCGAAGAGAAATCTTCTGCGAGGACACTCCCATCAGCATGATGGTCCGATCCTTACTTTCCTCGCCATGTTCCACAGCCTCCCCATTAGGGAATGTAAAAGGTCCTTCCTCAGGTGCTGTAGGAAAATACAGGACATTCTAGCTCAGGAAAGCAGAGACTCAAGACTGACCCATTCGTTTCAATGAGACCTTTCTTATTGTTACAGGCGTTCCATATGTTCAAAGAGGACCCATTTTCAGGCACTCAGTTTAGGTGGTAAATGAGGGCTGAAATCGGGGGCTTTGCTGGCCAAGACATGGCCACTGGTGTCAAGCTACATCCACCCTGAGAAAGAGCATCTTCTGTTTGCACAAAAGTTGCCTAGAGGGTTTCTGTTTTTGGAGGTAAGTTGAAGCCCCTGCCTCAGTGCCATAGTTTCATAATTAAAGAGAACAAGAATAATATATAGACAGAAATGCTCCATAAATAGTCCCTTGGACCCTGAAATTTGGGAGCTGTCAGCATTCATGTCTCAGTCCTAATACAGGCACCCTCAAGCAAATGATAAGAACTCTCTGGGGACCCATTTGTACAGTGGGCACAGCTTAACCATTAGAAAGAAATGTGCGTTAAAATGAATTGCCATTGTTTGATACTGATAGGAAAAAGGTAAGTTACTCTGGTTTTCTTCTGCATCTAAGACCCACCCACTACCCAGGACCCAGCCAATAATTTCAACCATAAGGAGTAACTTCCTGGAAAAGTAGAGTAAGAGCAGATGTATTTAAGATGGGTGACAGAGAGGCTTTAAGATAAACGGCATCATCTAAGTTTACTTTTTGGAAAGACTCAGCAGTGATTAAAACATTGGATAGTCTGACCTTGAAGACATTGGATTAGTATAGTCAAGATGGCTTTAAAAAACAAAAAAGTTTTCTAATTAGTATTTGACCAGAATCAACCAGTTGTAAAACTAGAAATTTTACAAAGTTCCTAGTTTAATTCTTGCCGAAGAGAACACAATTTAAATTAACATTTAATATTTATCCAAGAAAGCTCAAAATTGTAATTACATAGTTATTTAAATGTTCAAATATTTAAATTGTTATGGTCACCCTAAAATAATTACACTGTCTTTTTTGGAGGAGTATTACGGGTGATTTTTTATATCTCCATTTTCCAACTTTTCTGTAATACAGTTATATGTTCTTTTTACCAACCGAAATTGCCAAATTATGAATATAATCCCTTCTGTGATTTAGGTTGAATTCCTAGACGTACAGGGAGCATAGGCACTATACACTTTGGGGAGCAAAAGGCAGAAAGCAAATAACAAAATAGAGCAAAAGGCAGAAAGTAGATAAGAAATGTGGGTACTGTACACTCTGGGGAGCTAAAGGCAGAAAGCAAATAAGAACAAAAAGCAACAGAAAGCCCTTAACATTGCAGGAAGAGTCCGAGACCACACTGGTATAGAAATCAGGAGAGGTATAAGTTTCATGAAAGTGAAAGTTGATGAAATTGAGAAAGACAATAATGGGCTAAATCACTGCAAATTTTGATTTGATAAGCAGATACCATCCCAAATAATTATGAGGTGGAAACAACTAGAATGGATGATACCCAATCATCATTTCTGCCTAGGCAGAAATAGACCTTGACTTCTAGCAACTTAATATAGTAGTTTTCTAAAAGGAAAAAGTCAAATAGGCTTTGACTTTTAGCAACTTTATAGTAACACAGTAATTATCATTTTGTTGCCCATGATACATATGTGTTTATCCTACTTACTGGTCTACTTCCTGAAAAGTGCTTGTCTTACCAGTGTGGGGCAGGGTATGGAGAAAGAGGAGAGATGGCCTGGAGAGGAGAAGTCTCTTAACAGCAGACCCTTCAGGGATTACCTTTTGAGGCTTGAAATTCAGGCTGCTCTCTGCTACCTTTTCCACTTGAAAATCTGCATTTTATGTGACAGAACTGTAGTGCCCTAAGGTTATGTGTAACTGAAAATACAGAGTTCATGATGAAATATGGGGGTACAGGCCTATTTTTCACAATGGTGCTTGTGATTTCTATTAAAAGTTGAACATCAAATCCTTAGTTGATTAGCATCTTCTTTCTTAGAAAAGACTGTAAGAGGATTTTTCCCCCTAAGTACAAAACACTCCAAAGGTTTCAAGTCAGCCTGTGTTTAGATAGACAGTATGGGGAAGGATTTAGGAACACAGCAGAAAATTTGTACTTGGCTGATGTGATAAACTGGAATATGCATTTCTTGCATGGACGTAAGCACTTAAGCTTTGATCTAATTGATCAATAAATGCATATTGATATTTACCAATGAACATTAGAAGTGCTTTAAATGCAGAATATATACTATGTGGAGTTCAAGTTTTCTCTAGGCATTTGTTGTAACTATAGAGGCCTTACCACTTTAGGGAGCTTATTTCAAAAGAGTCATGATATTAGCATATGGTACATGTGTTAGGCCTGATTTTAAGTGCTTTATATAAATAAACTCATTTATTACTTCCCTTTTGGGTTCTAATTATAAGTCACATGACTTCTTATATAAAACTGGCACTAACCTAATAAACATTGGATTTTTGCCCAATACCTATATGTTCTTTAGTTAGTCAAGGTGATGAGTGTTTTGACATGCTGGCTAACCAGCTGGCCCAGAGAGCAGGGCCTAGTATAGCACTATGAAGCCTTGTGCCCCCAACCCTCCCCAGCAAACCCTTCATGTCACTCTTTTCTAAGTAGCTCATTTTATCATATAGACAGACACCTGTCATTTAAGACTCTCTAGAGTGTCTTGTTTTTCTACTTTGTCTCTTACCCAAACCTTCATTTCTGCCGTAACACCTTTTTCACCCACTATGTCAACAGCACTAAAGCTGTTCTGCCCTTTGCCTTTTGCTCCGACCGTACATCCTATCTGGAATGTGCTCCGCCTCCTCTCTTAACTGAATTCTACCCTTCCTTCAAAACTTAGCTGAGATTCCACCTTCTCCATAAGGTCCCAACAGCCCCAGCAGAGTGATCTCTCTGTTATTTCCTCCTGTCATTTGGTGTCTCTGCAGCCTGTTTGGCTCTTAGCATATATTCTTGCATTGTTTCTAAACTGCTCTATAGTTGTATATTATCTTTCCCTCGAACTAGAACTACTCCGTGAAGACAGAGGTAGTCTATTCTGCTTCTTTTCTCTTTAGACCTGGGGCATCCCAAACATATTTAGTTTAAAATCATTTCCTTATTGTACTGCTGTTTGCATTTTAATATAAGTGAATTTGCTAGTTTATTTTTTGAATGTTGAATGTGTTGGCTTAGTCCTAGGATTTTCTTTGTATGATTTGGAATTTTAATCTGCAAGCTCCCCTTGGGTAGGAGTTTTGCTCTCCCTCTTCCTTTCTACATTTAGCCCTCTGTTTCTAGAATTTTGACAAATATCTCCCACCTGGCCCCTCAAGGTCCCCCAGACAAGGACCTGGTCTTAAATTAATGGCTTGGGGCTCCTCTCCTGGAGAAAAATTGGGATATCACAGTCACTCAGCTAGTAGAAGAATGCCTGTGGCTAAGTCTGCTTCTTGCTGCTAAGTGATAGTCACAGGTGTTTTTTTTTTTTTTTTAGCCTTCCTTCTCAATTTTAAGCAGTAAGTCTGGTTCTGGTAACCTTTCCTGCATAGACCACCGTGGTCTCTGTTACTATGCAGAAATCTAATTCGCAGCTGCCTCTACCTGCTTCCTACACATGCAGCCAAGCAGACCAGTAGCTTTTTCTACTCTTTGCATTGTGTACATATCTGACCTGTGATATTTTTGTCTTTGTTTTTGAATGCACTATGCCTTTTAATATTATTTACATACTATATATGTTAATTTACGTTATATACATACACATACATACCCATGTACATACATATTCTCCCTATCACTGTTTTGGGTTTGGAGCCGGGGATGGGGTGGGGATACTTCAGTGTTAACTTGAGGCACTATCTTGGCCTGAAGTCAGCATCTATGCTTGGTGTAGGTGCTCAATAAGTACCTGCTGGTTTTTATGCCTAACTGGACTCTGCTATTCTCACACCTTCTTAAGTCTGAGACATAGGCATGGAGCTAAAATCCAAAGCTGTGGGAGGGTTCAGCCCTGGCCTCGCTGTTAATTGAAACTCAAACATAGAGTCATGAAGTCATCTTTCCTCCTCTAAAACTTTTCCCTTCCTACTTCACTTTCCAAGATGAATGTTCCCAGTGCCTACTTACCATGGAGCAGATCTTTGGCTCCCAGTGAGCAAAGGTTGGACAAGGGCCCCACGGAGGTGGCGTTCTCTGTGGGAGCTACTGGGTTCTTGGCCCGCTTCTTGCACTCAAACACAACCAGATCTTTGCACTGTTTGTGGCAGTTCATCCCGCAGTCTGTGGATAAGACATCCTGGGTCAAGAAATCTTTCACTTTCTCTCTTCCCCAGTGTGTCTTACAACCAAATTCATGCAGTGCTCTCTTGTGACACCTGTCTGTTCTATCTTCTGGAGCTAAGACACTTAACATTCCTAATGAACCTAGCATTCTTCTCACTTGGTGAAGCCCAGAGCTCACACTCCAGATGTAGCCCTTATTGGTGAGTCTCAGCATCAGAGGCAGCATCCTGATATCTTGGAGGGAAGACATGGTGTCCTGGTATCCCACACATTCTGCCTACTCTAGTGAAACCCTCCAGAAATGATCGGCTGTTAGGTCTTATTTTCTTCCTTGTAGTAAAAGGTCGCCTCTCTTACACTCCTGAATCTTCCTAGTCACAAGGAAGGACAGTTATGTCCTGAGGTCTCTACTGATAAAGGAAGGCTGACAAGGGCCTTAAGTAATCATTTATCTTCTGTTCCAGAAGTGATTCTGTCCTTTTCACTGGGGACCTACGCTTCATGACTATATGAGATCACCATCTCCTACCAGCCATCCCTGTTTCTAGGCCAGTGAAGACAGAAAGAGGATTTTATAAAGGGAAACTGGCTAACTTCCTAACCAGACATTGTTTTTGGTGTGGTGGTCATTCACAAGGGGTGTTCTAGGGAAACCACTTTGGGGATGAGACTCTGAACTCTGCCGAGAAGCTGTGGACTAACTGGACAACTACTATGGGTAAAAAATGTTTTAGAGGAGGGACTCCAAGACCAGGTGATATGGTTTAGTTCTGTGTCCCCATCCAAACCTTACCTTGAATTGTAGTGCCCATAATCCCCACGTGTCATAGGAGGGACCAGATAGGAGGTAATTGAATCATGGGGGCTGTTACCCTCTTGCTGTTCTCATGATAGTGAGTGCTCATGAGATCTGATGGCTTCATAGGGGGCTTTTCCCCCTTTTGCTCGGCACTTCTCCTTCCTGCCACCATGTGAAGGATGTGTTTGCTTTCCCTTCTGCCATGATTGTAAGCTTCTTGAGGCCTCCCCAGCCCTGTGGAACTGTGAGTCAATTAAACCTCTTCTTTCCTTTATAAATTACCCAGTCAGGCAGTTATCTATAGCAGTGTGAGAATGGCCTGATACACCAGAAAAAACAGTCAACAATGCTGAGTCTTACCTTTACATCGATATCCTTGTTTGATCACTCCCCAGAGCTATAAAACAAGAGACAGAATGCACCAAATGTCATTTATTATCTGATATGAGGGCACAAAGTGACATGCCTTATTTTCCTTCATTCTAGCTCAGGTGGGATGAAAACCTTATTTATCTCTCATGTCTTGTCCCTTCTGACCTTAACTAAACATGAGAAAAGTTTATGCTGATCAAAGTTTCTCAAGATGCAGAAGATACAGCTTTTTTTTTTTTTTTTTTTTTAAATAGCCTTGCTCTGTCATGCCCAGGCTGGAATGCAGTGGTGCAATCTTGGCTCACTGCATCCTCCACCTCCTGGGTTGAAGCAGTTGTCCCATCTCAGCCTTCCAAGTAGCTGGGACTACCAGCCATGTGCCATCACACCTGGCTAATGTTTTTTGTATTTTTAGTAGAGATGGGTTTTTGCCATATTAGGCAACCTGGTCTCGAACTCTGAGTCTCAAGTGATCTGCCGCCTCAGCCTCCCAAAGTGCTGGGATTACAGGCATGAGCCACCACGCCTAGCCCTCACTAGCAGCTTTATGACCCAGACATTCTCCAGAAACTGATGAATCATAGGGCAAACAGGTTCCTCAGGACTCCAAACTGAGAAGGATACAGAGCCTTGCATCAGGAGCCCGGGTTTAGGGGGAAACTATTGGTCAGGGGTGGAACAGAGGAGGGGCACAGCCCAGGTTATCTCCTAAAGATAGAAGGTATCTCATATGTCTTTGAATTTAATACTTTAAAAGTATATCCCTAATTTAGCATTTCTGTACCATTTATCTAAGGCCTCATACATGGAAAAGAAAAATCAGAAAGAAATGAGAGACAATGAGTGCAGGTAAAAACCACACACTTGAGCCCTAGGTGATTCTAGGAGTCTGTTTGGGCTCTAAGCTGGGATGGGTTTATAAGGATTGTGTCTTAGTTAAACTGTCCCATACCCTTCCCCAAATTCAACCCTGAAGCACCCTACGAACAACTTACAAATCCAGCACAGTTGTCACAAAACGTGGGCTTCAGGTAGGTGGTCTCTTGGAAGTTGTGAGGAAAGCCCAGGCCTAGCTTGGAGTAGATTGAACTGGCTCGCATGAAGTAGGCTGTGATCTCGTCCCTGCTGATGAGGCCTTCCCTGCCAGCAAATGACCAAGGCAAGGATGTGAGTTTAAGGGGCATGGGGCAAGGGTGGCTTCTAGCCTTAAAAACTCACCTTTCTTTTTATCT
Source organism: Cebus imitator (assembly GCF_001604975.1). Classification (NCBI taxonomy): domain Eukaryota; kingdom Metazoa; phylum Chordata; class Mammalia; order Primates; family Cebidae; genus Cebus; species Cebus imitator. The sequence goes on from NW_016107385.1 coordinate 942,943, forward strand.
TCAGTGGTAATATGGTATGTGCTACCTCATGATGACTTCCATGAGCCCTACTCTTAACAAGGATACAAGATGGCATATAATAAGTAGGTGAGGCAGCGTTACTCATTTCCACAGTTGTTCTTCAGCCAAACTAGGTTTTCCTAACTAACTTGACCACTACCTACAAGACTTGCAAAAGAAACAATGTAAAATGTACACATGTATTGGGAGAGAAATGTCTTATGCTAGTTTCTGACTTAAAACAGCACCCAACTGGAATCCACTAACCATACAATTGGTTTCCTATAGAGAACCAAGATAGTATTTAACCTTGAGAAAAGTAAATATGCAAATATTATTAAGTATTAGTTGTTTCCCAGAATCTGTAATGATAAAGCAAGAAGGTGGGCTAACCTTTTTCTTATTTAGAGTTGGCTGTTTCTAAAGTGGCAGATTTATGGAATATTCAATTCAGATTTTTTTTTTTTTTTTTTTTGAGACAGGTTTTGCTCTTGTGGCCCAGGCTGGGGCACAGTGGTATGATCTCAGCTCACTGCAACCCTCCACCTCCTGGGTTCTAACAATTCTCCTGTCTCAGCTTCCCAAGTAGCTGGGATTATGGGCATCCACCACTATACCCAGCTAATTTTTGTATTTTTAGTAGAGACACGGTTTCATCATGTTGACCAGGCTGGTCTCAAACTCCTGAGCTCAGGCGACCCACCCATCTCAGCCTCCCAAAGTGCTGGGATTACAGGCGTGAGCCACCATGCCCAGCCCTGAATAAAAGCATGCATATTTCATGGTTGGTTCTTTATGTGATCACAGCAGCAACACCTCTGAATTTTCAAATTCTTCTAGTGACATATCCATAAACCTGTTCTCACCAGTGGGCTCATAACCACATATTCCTGTATACAAACCCTCACCTGTCTTTGTCCATCACACAGAAGGAAAATGGAAAACTCGCAGCAATCTTTTCAAATTCTTCCTGAGAAATGTATCCATCCTGGTCATGATCATAGTTCTTGAAGACAGACTGTGAAAAAGGAGTGTTTTGGGTGATTACTAAAGAGAAACCGGTCTTCTCTGCCTTTAGTAAAATGACAAAGAGCTGGGGCCTTTGGATAAAAGCCATTTAACAGCCTGAATGAGAGGAATAGGGAAACCTGCTTTCGCTGAGGCAAAGATGTGGCCAGTCACATCTTAGGCCTTTGCTGGTACCAGCTTTTGGAGGGTATCCAGGTCCTTTCAGTCATTAGCACATCAATTATACCATCACATCGGCTACTTGTTCACTGCACAGAGGGATGTTCCCCCTTCACTCTTGCCCTTTTTTCATCACTCAGCTCCAGTTGCCCCTTCTTTGAGAAACTTCTGTAAACAGCCCAGTTGGAAGTACACTGTCCCAACTCTTAACCTTCTGTTTCTCACTGCTCTGCTCTTAGTTTTCTGTTGTTTACATGGGAGTTGCCCACAAGGAAAATGCAGACATAAGAGAATATATACCCCTTCCTCAGCAATTAGCACAGAGAACTGAATCAAGCAGTACAAACTTTTTCAGTTATAGTTTTACCTTATTACCCTTACTATAGTCAAATATATCCCAATACTTCTCTGCTCCTAAATCAAATGACAACCTTTAAACATGCTCTTCTGCTAGGTCTTTTAAGAGGCACAACTGCCTTCATATGAGGCCAAAGTGTGTTGTCAAAATAACTTTTGAATTGTTCTAAAGCCACAGTAAGAGAAGTAAGTGCTTCCTTTCAAGTTTCTTACCTTTACATTTCCATCATTATGCTCTCCTCTCCCTTTACCCCACGTACAAAACTGAGCCAGGCAGTGCCTTGCTTTTGCATGCTGAAACACAGCTGTACTTACATCTACCATCCTCTGGACGTGTTTGCTAATGGTCTTTGGATCAGGTTTGGGAGATACTCCAGAAGCCCAGTCCACTACTACTGGTGGCTTTGAAGGTGTTAGTGGCTAAAATGAAATATTCAGAAAAATCCTCATGACTACATTCCAACATTATATACCTCTCTTTCTTTACCCACTACTTGACAGTTACATTTATGGACAATTTTCAATTATGTTCAGTGGTAAGGAGCAGAAAACCCACAGGCAATTGAAATCCCTACTAATAATTTTGGCTAACAAGGTATTGTGCTTCATGGTTTCTAAAGTGCTCTTCACATACATTATCGGCAACTACAGATAATTTGAAATTCTCAATCTGCCTGAGTTGCAATTCGCTCTCCATTAAACCTTTTGTCAGAGCTATCAACAAAGAGTAAAGTGGATCATTTATGTTTCCTCTCTATTCTCTAGTCACTGTAGTAGAAATGTGAATAAGGAAATGCATAGCTAAAAGGCAGGAAGACACAGAAAAATAATCTGAAGCCTGGATAAGCACTTTTCTAAATACAGTCATGCATCACTTAATGACTGGATTATGTTCTGAGAAATGTGTCATTAGGTGATTTTGTCATTGTGTGAGCACCACAGTGTGTACTTACAGAAACCTAGGTGGTGTAGCCTGCTATCCACCTAGGCTAGATGGTATAACGTGCTGCTCCTAGGCCACAAACCTGTACAGCAGGTACTCAATACTGTACTCAATACTGTAGGCAATTGTAATAATGGTATTTGTTTATCTTAACATATCTAAACATAGAAAAGGTAAAAATGTGGTATAGAATTTTTTTTAGATGGTATACTTGTATAGGACACTTAACCACGAATAGAGCTTACAAGACTAGAAATTACTCTGGCGAGTCATGAGTGGTGAGTAGATGTGAAAGCCTAACATTACTGTATATTCCTATACACTTTATATACACTGTACGCTTAGGCCATACTAAGTTTATTAAATTCTTTTCTTCAGTGATAAATTACCTTAGTTTACTTTAAAAGCTTTTAATTTTTTTTAGCTTTTAATTTTTTTAACTTTTACTCTTGTAATAACACTTGGTTTAAAACACACATTGCATAGCTGTACAAGTTATTTTCTTTCTTTTTTTTTTTTTTTTTTTTNAGAGTCTCGCTCTATCACTAGGCTGGAGTGCAGTGGCGTGATCCCGGCTCACTGCAACTTCCATTTTCCAGTTTCAAGCAATTCTCCTGCCTCAGCCTCCCAAGTAGCTGGGACTACAGGAACGCAACACCACGCCCAGCTAATTTTTTGTACTTTTAGCATAGACGGGGTTTCGGCATGTTGGCCAGGATGGTCTCAATCTCTTGACCTCATGATCCACCCGCCTTGGCCTCCCAAAGTGCTGGGATTACAGGCGTGAGCCACCATACCCGGCCTATTTTCTTTCTTTATAGCCATATTCTATAAACCTTTTTCTATTTTAAAAATGTTTAATTTTAAAAAAACTTTTTTGGTTATAAACTAAGGTACAAGCAATTACATACATTAGCCTAGGCCTCTACAGAGTCAAGATCATCAATATCACTGTCTTCCACTCCACATCTTGTCCCGTTGAAAGGTCTTTAGGGGCAATAACAGGCATAGAGCTGTCACTTTCTGAAGGACTTGCCTGAAGCTATTTCACAGTTAACTTTCCTAAGTAGAAGGAATGCACTCTAAAATAATGATGAAAAGTATTGTAAAGTAAGTGCATAAGCCAGTCATTTATTATCAAGTATTATGTACTATACATAATTGTATGACCTAGACTTTTTACAGCTCAGGTTTGTTTACACCACTGTAATCACAGACATAGTGAGTAATGTGTTTCACTACAATGTTACAATGTAATATTGTAACCTTTTTTCTACTTAGGAGAAAAAAAATATGTGTAATTGTTCTGTCACTAGGCAACAGTAATTTTTCTACTCCATTATGATCTTAAAAGGGACCACTGTCATATTTTGGTCTATCACTGACCAAAATGTCATTATGCAGTGCATGACTGTATTTGAAACTCAGCCCAAATTAAAATCTTTCAAAAGCAGAAGTTACCCTTTCCATTGAAATGCCTCTAACACCTGAAAATGGAATCTACCAAACATTTTCAGTGGACGTCTTTCATTACAAGTGAAAGCTGGAAAATTGATCTTTCTGTGGGAGAGGCAGGGCAGATAACCTGTGAAGTTCCTACGGCAGGCAGGGCCAGGACTGTACTACTGTGAGGACTTCTCAGCATAAGAGGTCAAAATACTCAGCAGACTGTTCTTTTCACCCAGAACATTACAGGAAAATGGGGCCTTTCTATCTACCAACCTGGAAATCTTCAAAACTTTAGCTTCTGATTAATATGCGTATTACTCTCATTATCAATGAATCATAGAAAAGAAATTTACGTGGGGACACTTCTTAATGGGAGGGCGATGTCATTCTGGAGCACAATACTATCTTCCTTCTCTACTTTGTAAACCACTGACTGATTCCACCACACCTGACACTCTGATGGCATAGTTATTCACTGGTCACACATTAGGCTTACCCCTTCAACTAGATCATAGCTTTTTAATGGACAGGAACTATTCCTCACACATATGTTGAAAAGCTTTCTCTGTTCCTAGCATAAGAATGAGCACTTAAGAAAAGGAGTATACTTAAACAGAACCAAAAGTCTGTTCCTGAGGATGAATGAACTTGAGGAGAAACTTGTAAAGCACCTGTTACATGTGGAGTCTTAACATGAAAAACTCACTGGAGCTCTGTGGTTCCTTGGTTCCCGGGCATAGGAAAGCTCATAGATTTCATCCTCAGTGTAGTAAAGATCCAGGGATAACTGCAGATCAAAGCAGAACAGGGTTCATTGCTAAGATGCTGTTTGCCTCTCCCAGGGCTGATGTTTCTTTCTTTCTTTCTTGGTTCTCCTTGCCAGTAGTTTACTCTTCTAGGATCTAAGAAGTTTGTTTTTAAAATTCACAAAACAGTTGTAACAGTCACTATTACAATAGGGCAAGCATTAATTCCTTCTCATTAAAATGTTTTTAAATTTTGGACATATCTTAGGATGCCCTCTTTTTAACTATGATTTAAATCTAAGCCTCTATATAGAGCTTAGGCTAAAGGCCTTGTTTGGACAGATCACTAGTACATCAATTGTTCTCTCTCAAAGCAGACAGATGATCTGGTAGGATGATGTGTATGGTCTGAGACTATTAAATTTTGAGTCCAGCAATAAAATCCAGTTTAAATGGTAAGACATATTAATTGCTATTAAGAGTTAATGAGGCTGGGTGTACAGTGACTCATACCTATATTCCCAGCATTTTGGGAGGCCAAAGCAGGTAGACTGCTTGAGCTCATGAGTTTGAGACCACTCTAGGCAACATGGCAAAACCCTGTCTTTACAAAAAATACAAAAATTAGCCGCGCATGGTAGCACACGCCTATGGTCCCAGCTACTCAGGAGGCTGAGGTGGGAAGATGGCTTGGACCTGGAAGGCAGAGGGTGCAGTGAGCTGAGATTGCACCACTGCACTTCAGGCTAGGTGTCAGAGCCAGACCTTGTCTATAAATAAATAAATAAATAAATAAAATAAGGTTCATGAGTTTCATATATCTTAGAACTATAAACTTTTAGGAGAGAAGTCTTAAAAGTCTTAGGAATAATCTTATTCTTAAGTGTATGCATAGGCTTCAAGGAGTTCAGAACTCCTTGAAATTACATGCATATTTAAAAATATATGGCTTGTGTACATTATTCTGGGAAGAAGGTTCACAGCTTTCATCACACGATTTATAATGTTAAGATTCAGTGCATCTTTTTACAAATGATGATGTCTGAAGCACAGACCTTCCAAGGTCACCTGGCTGATAAGTGAAAGGTCTAGGATCACAAACCAGCTGATGTGAAACCCAGGGCTCTATCAAAATCCTGCTGTGAGGCAGAAAGAAGTTATGATCATAATTCCACTCTCCAGAAACAGCAGGTTAAAAACTGTGTAACTTTAGAACTGGAAGAGAAGTTACAAGTCATCCCAGTGACTGATCCCTCTGAGGAGAGGAAACTTGGAGGATTATATGCCCTTAGTCATACGGCTGGTGAACTACAGAATCGCACGTCTGGAAGGGAGTTCATCTGATCTTACCCCACGCTCAAGATGCAAATCCTGGTCTCCAATACCACTGACAACTACCCTTTTCTTGAATATCTCCAAGAACAAAGATCCAAGCCACGAACCAAATAACCCTGGGTGTTTTTGTTTTTTTACTTACTGCCTGCCCTTTTTATGAGAGCACATTCTCTCCATCTGTTACCAAGTCTTGTATCCTGATTTGCCATCTGCTCCTCCCAGAGAGCTTAGGACTGCTTTAGTAGGGGTAGTGAAACAGTCCTTGAAGTCTGAAGGGTACTGCTTCTAGAGTCCCCCCACCTGGGTCTGAATCAAGGCTCTGCTACTTAATGTGTGGTCTCCTGGCAAGTTACATCTTTATGCCTTAGTATCCCTAGCTATCTGTTGGCAATAATAATAGTATCTGCCTCATAGAGCCTTTACGAGGATTAACAGCTAATATTTGGTCAGGTGTATAGAATGGCAATTGGCACACAGAAAGTGCTTAGTAATTGTTCTCCAGTGTGAGCCTCACCGTCAGCAAGTGTACCAAGTCCTTGTTGGCCTCCAAGGGTGGGGCCACTTCTTGTAGCTGGACTAATTCATTGATGTGATTGTACAGGGCCAGTAGCTTGTGGACATTCACTTTCCCATCCTCCAGATAGTCAGGCATGGCTTCGTACAGGGAGATGAGGTCCTTGAGATGCACACCAAGGATGGGGATCTTGAAGTCAGTGCACTCCCCATAGGCTCGCCGGTAATTGTCATAGTTTCTGGAGGAGGACAGCAGCTCAGTCATCTCACCAAGAACCTACGAAGCAAAACAGACCAATCACAGGTAACCACTGGGCAATGTGTATTGTCTGTAATGACCTCCTTGCATATTTGCCTCCCCTGTCACGATCTCATCCCATCCAGAATTTGTTGAGCAGGGGATAATTCACGTAAAAGGTACAGATAATGACTCCCCAATTAAAACCTCAGCTATGTCAAATATCACAGAATATATTTACAAACACAAGATATGCTTTACTTGAATCTATTCCATAACTTAAACATTGTAAATGGGGGTTTTATCACTTTTATGTTAAAATTTCTTTCCTTTCAAAAATAAGGAGCTGATATAAAAACTAAAAAGTTATAAGAGTATATAGTGAACAATAACGATTCCTCTAACTCCTGTCGACCCAAGCCACGTGATTCTTTTCCCTGATGTCTTCTGAATGCCTCCAAAGACACTGCATTGATAAGCAGTTGACATGCGACGTCAGGAAATGCTGACTACGTCACTGGCATGGGGAAAAGCATGCGTTTAAAGAATAGAGCTTCAGTAGTCTATTGTGTGGTATTCTCTATGAGGTGCTCGGTGGGCCTTTCAAGATTCTCAAAATGGGCCTACGTATATGTAGAAAGCAAGTGACGGTCCAATCACAGACTAAAACCTTGAACTAAAAAGACTGAATAGACTAGATAATTCCGAGCAAAGGACAAGAAAGAGGACATTAGAGGTTACACCTTGCTTCATCCCTGAAGTGGGAAAGGCTGCTCACCAGCACAGAAGGAGATCAGCCAGATCTGGTTTTTTTTCAATCACATGTCATTCAAGTCAGCAAGCAGTTCACGGAATCCATTCCCCATGAGTGATAACCAGCTTTCTCAGAAGCAAAGACATGAAGTGACTGTCTGCCAATCATGTTATCATACAACATAAGGAGTCCTCTCATCCTTGCAGGGGATACAGTCCAAGACGCCTAATTGATACCTGAAACTGTGCGTAGTAACAACCCGATTGCTGTCAACTGGAACATATTTCTGTTCATGTTTTCTATCCACAAATGTGCATGTTTTCAACCCACAAATTTTAATCTTAACTAAGCACTTATCATGCACTGTGGCCATAACTTTTGCAGTTTGAGGTGCAACAGAGAAACTAGAATGAACTTCTTTTTCACAATTTTGTAGATGAAATTCCTTCTTACCTTAGATCTTAGCAACCTCAGCATATTATTTTTTTTTCTTATTAAGAATTTAGAGGAAACACTTTAGGACTTCTCTTTGGCATACCCAAATTGCCAACATCATAGTCTTGCAATGTGGGGCCATTATTAAAGAGTTACTTGCACACAAGCACTGCAATACCATGATGGTCGATCTGATGACAGAAATGGCTACTTAGTGACTGATTCTAAGGAGTCCCAAAAGGATGGAGTGGCATGGCTTAAGATTTCATCATGCTACTCAGCACAACATGCATTTTAAAACATGTCTCATGCCTGTAATCCCAGCATTTTGGGAGGCCAAGAGGGGCAGATCACCTGAGGTCGGGAGCTCAAGACCAGCCTGGCTAACATGGTGGAATCCCATCTCTACTAAAAAGTACAAAATTAACTGGGTGTAGTGGCATGTGTCTGTAATCTCAGCTTCTTGGGAGGTTGAGGCAGGAGAATCGCTTGAACCTGGGAGGCGGAGGTTGCACTGGGCTGAGATCGCACCACTGCACTCTAACCTGGGTGACAGAGTAAGACTCCATCTCAAAAAATAAATAAAATAAAACTTATGAATTGTTTATTTCTGGGATTTTCCATTTAATTTTTTTTTGGACTGCAGTTGACCTTGGATAACAAGCTACAGAAGACAAAACCTCAGATAAGGGGGGACTGCTGTACCCCTTTTAGACACTGCCCAAGCTTTTAATAAAATTGTGGCCTAAAAAATACCATTTCTCCACAATGAATAACTTGGAATTCTTGGAGTCGGCCCTCTTCAAATCACTGAGACATGGCAAAAGAGCCTCCTCATAAACCTCTACCAATGGTGCAGGTGCCCTAGGTATGGAAGGGGCTCACAAAACAAGAGAGTAACACTAAAAATGATAGATTTTTATTCCCCTCAGAAGGTGAAAACAACTTGGGGACTTTTGCCTCAACCCTGGACTTACTAATTCACTATGCAGACCACCCTGAGGGTCAAGTAGCTACTGACAGGAAGCATTGCCGTGGGGGACCCCAGGCTTAAGAGGAGCAAGCTCTATCTTGTAAGCTAAATGACAGGAAGCTTTATTAATCCCTGTGACTGTTTCTCTCTGTCACCTCTGAGACGTGGGCAGTCTTTTCAACTGTTCCACGTGGTTTCAGCAGAACTGTTAAGGAATGAAAAGTGAATTAAAGATGATGCCCTTTTGATCAGACCATTGGGAAGTGGGGGGCCTTTCTAGAGGCTCACTATTGTGATAACAGATAATAAAAGACTCCCCAAAAAGGAGCTGAACACCTGGGAAAAACAGATGGGGCAATGAGCTCAAGTATCTCTCCCTAAGAAGAGAGTTACTCTTCATGCCAATTTGGAAGAATCGGGGCTTGAGTATAGTAAGGTCCTCTTTACATGAGATGAAAGTGCTCAAAGACAAGTCATTATCTAGCCCATGCCATACATTTATATCCTCAGTATATCACAGTGGTTTTATATTTATAACAGCTCCAGCTGGGCTCAGTGGCTCATGCCTGTAATCCCAATACTTTAAAAGGCTGAGGTGGGAGGATCCCTTGAAGCCAAGAGTTGGAGACCAGCCTGGGCAACAGGAGACCCCCATCTCTACAAAAAATTTTAAAAACTAGCTGGGCTTGATGGTGTGCACCCGTAGTCCTAGCTACTTGGTAGGCTAAGGTCAGAGGATCTCTTGAGCTCAGGACTTTGAGTCTGCAGTGAGCTATGATCATGCCAGCCTGCGCTCCAGCCTGGGTGACAGAGCAAGACCCTGTTTCTAT